>NC_134142.1:115573560-115876590 GCF_033958435.1 Carettochelys insculpta | reverse complement strand
GAGGTTTTGGAATCTCCATCATTGGAGATTTTTAAGAACAAGTTAGACACCTATCAGGGATGGTCTAGACGGTGCTTGGTGCTGATGAGAGGGCAGGGGACTGGCCTCGATGACCTCTTGAGGTCCCTTCCAGTTCTAGTGTATGATTCTATAGCTCTGGAACCTGCAGCAATAACTATGTGGAATGGCTTCTGTATTCCAAATGTGAGAGTTATCACCTATTTGTTATGAATGAGAAGTACAGAGAAGCTTGATGGTACCCAGTGAGCCAGCTGTGAAGCCCTCTGGAGCAGTATATAGGACATTGCTGCCTCACAGCCCCTTCACTTCCTTCTTACTGACGATGACGGTTTTTGAGCTTCCTCTTGCTTTGCAAACACTTCTTAGTGGTATCTCTAGTTAGTTTTGCATAATTATACAGTCCTAGTAGTGGTCGCTGTAGTTAGATTAGATAGCTTGAAGGGCTACCCCGAGTTCCAGTTCCCCTGGAGCATACCGTGGGCTCAGATTTTTAAATACTGTGAAGGTTGTGCAAAGCCTTTGCTGAAAGGCAATGCATGTTCTTTGTGTCTTAAGTGCCCCAGAGAGGGTCATCAAACTGATAAACATCCCATTTGTAAGAGCTTTAGGCTTAAGACAAAGAAAGAACATTACCATCACTTAAAGCTTCTGCTCCTGGAGGCAACACTTTGCCTATGACCTTTGCAAGAGCCATCATTGGTGATGGTGGTGAGCAGTGCACTATCCATGGTGCCAAGAAAAGACACTGCAATGGACCGCTGATACCACTCCCTGCCATACCAGGTGAGTTACAGCATGCAATAACTCTCTTACACCCCGGTGCTGCATAAGGAAAAAAAAATGACGGAGACCGATCAGCCTACAATTGTAGAATCACAGGGCTGGAAGACACCCCAGGAGGTCATCTAGTCCAGCCTCCTGCTTCAAGCAGGATCAACCCCAACTAAAATCATCCCAGCCAAGACCTTGTCAAGCCAGGACTTAAAAACCTCAAGGGATAGAGAATCCACCACCTCTCTAGGCAGTGCATTCCAATACTTTAGCACCCTCCTGGTGAAGTAGTTTTTCCTAATATCCAACCTATACCTCTCCCTCTTTAACTTCAGACCATTACTTCTTGTTCTGCCATCTGACACCACTGAGAACAGTTTCTCACTATCCTCTTTAGAACTCCCCTTCAGGAAGTTGAAAGCTGCTATTAAATCATCCCTAAGTCTTGTCTTCTGTAAACTAAACAAGTCCAAATCCCTCAGCCTATCCTCACAGGTCATGTGTTCCAGCCCGTAATAATTTTTGTTGCCCTCCGCTGAACCTGCTCCAGCACATCCACATCCTTTTTATACTGGGGTGGGGGAGGGCAACACTGGACACAATATTCCAGATGTGGCCTCACCAGTGCCAAATAGAGGGGAACAACCACTTTTCTTGATCTGCTCAAAATGCTTCTTCTAATGCACCCTAATATGCTGTTAGCCTTCTTGGCTACAAGGGCACACTGTTTACTCATATCCAGCCTTTCATCCACCATGACCCCTAAGTCCCTTTCTGCTGTACTGCTGCTTAGCCAGTTGGTCCCCAGCCTATAACAATGCTTGGGATTCTTCCGCCCCAGGTGCAGGACACTAAACTTCTTGTTGAACTGCATCAGATTTCTTTTGGCCCAATCCTCCAATTTATCCAGGTCACTCTGGATTCTATTTCTACCCTCCAACATAACTACCTCTCCCCCTAGCTTTGTGTTATCCGCGAACTTGCTGAGGGTGCAATCAAGTCCCTCCTCCAGGTCATTAATAAAGATGTTGAACAACACCGGCCCCAGAACCGAATCTTGTGGCACTCTGCTTGAAACCAACTGCCATCCAGATATTGAGCCATTGACCACTACCCATTGGGTCTGACCATCAAGACAGCTTTCCATCCATCTTATAGTCCAAGGATCCAATCCATGTCTCCTTAACTTATGGGCGAGAATGTTGTGAGAGACTATATCAAAAGCTTTGCTAAAGTCAAGGTGCAAAAAGACCCTGGTAGGGTGTGCCCTAAGTCAAGAGGGAAAATCCCAGCATTGTTGACTCTGGCCTTACTTCACAGAGTCCCATGCTGGTGGACTCCCTGGCTGGGAAGAGCTGAAGGAAGAATTGAATCTCCTTCCATGCCTGACACCTTTGAGACTGCCATTTTCACAACTAGCACCATTACAGATGTGAACTTCAGCAGCACCATTCCTGGTGATGCAGTCCCTAGCAACCTCTGTGGCAGTCAGCAGCTCCAATAGTCCAGCACCAGGCAAGCCCTTGATGATATGACACCGATCTCTGTTTCCATGTTAATGATCACCATTGTCCTCAGCACTGCCATGGTCCAACTCTGACTATTCATCATGTAGCATGTGCCTATTGGAGAAGACATGAGCAATGCATTTCAAAGAACAACAGTTACTAGAGGTCGGTAGTCATCTATTTTTAGGGCCATCTTAAAAATCGTTGGAGTGAAGATATAGTGTAAAAATTTTTTTTTTAAATTCCTAAATGACTTAGAGGTCTGAATTCCTTTGACTTTTACCTATACTCCAGTATTGTCTGACTTCTAAGAATCTGACTTCTTAATTTCCCACATAGTTTTAATGATCATGTTAACCTGGAATTTATAAAGTACATTCATGCTTCTGTAAAAACATATAAATACTCTAAAAATGTCAAAAGGGTAAATAAAGGAAATGGAATGTGATATTTTTCGAAGTGATTGAGCCAGTTGTTTGGGTACTCATCTCTGGGTGTTTTGTTTATTTTCTTCTAATTTCATGAGTACTTAACAGTTCAGTTATTACTGAAAATTTGCAGGCTCCATGTACCCTAAATAATTTAATAAGGCAAATTAAATAAACTAGAAAAAACAGAAATATGCCTGGCAGACAGCTAGCTTACTAGTTTTCTTATATAATTGAATAACAATTATCAAATGAACTTTGTATGTACTGAAAAATCAAGAAACATGCAGTATTAAGATGCTTACATCTGTTGCATATTAGATATTTTCCATTTTTGAAAAGTTAAATGGTATATATTAGCAGTTTAAGGGAAAAAATATTTGATTAGAATAGTGAATTTGCTGTATATTGCCCTTAGAAGAATTCAGATTTCTGATCAGAATACTCTTCTAATTTAAAATAATCCTTCTGTGAAAGTCTCAGTAGTAATAAGATGGTGTAAACAATTCTCAGTTAAATATTTGGATAACTGAGAAAAATTAGGAATAATCATTTTTAGTTTTATCACACCCCATTTTTGATTTATATCTCCTCAGACATTTATTTTCATTGTCAGTTGTTACAGTACCTGCCACCATATGTTACGTAAAAGAAAATAAATTCATAAAGTATTTAGTGTGAGTAACTTAAAAAATAAGCTATCTCTTACTGAGGCAAAACAGAGCTTTGCATTCATGTCAGTAGTCAGCTGTGCCTGACACCTTTCCCTGAAAGTTATGAAATTTAGTTTCTTGTGGATAGTTAGAGAAAGGGAGTTCTATAGTGAAGGACAGAAAGAACACACTGTTGCTGATTCTAGATATTTCTGTTCTGAGAATTGGTAGAAGAAATATCCCAAATGATCTCTCAGTTAGGGCTTTAATGGGCATATCTGATGTCTTGAACTGTATTTAGAAGTGATTGTGTATGTGAGCACAGATAATTGCAATAAAAATGTTTTGTCTTCATACTTAGGGACACCTCTGTAGACACAAAAAGTATCTATGATATTCACCACCACCAAAATATGAAAAAAAAAATCTTTGGGGTGTTTTTTGCTATTTTTATTGTCCAGGGTTTGTTTTCAATTTTTTTTTTGTAAAGAAAGTTATATCAAATCTCAGTGTGGTAAAATGCCTCATATTCTGATTTCCTACAGAAAAACTCCCACAGTACAGATTGCAAATTCCATGCAAAGAAATATATAGCACAACTACTTGATAAAACATTTACACTTTCACAAAATAAAACAAAGTTGACTTCATGGTGTTCTGTGACATTGCCCTAAGGAATAAGATTTTTTTCCCAGTCACTAATACCTCTCTAGTCGCTTACTCAAATTTGTTCTGTAAAGTTGTTCTTGATGTTTTTATGTTTCCTGTCTTTGAGAGAGAGAGTTTTTACTATATGCTCACAAATATCCAATTGTAAGGAATAATAGACCAGACTCTGTCTGAGAACTGAAATTTGTATTTTGATTTATCTTCTAATTACCATCTTCATAAATGTCACAATCACTGGATCTTGGTCTGGGGATAGCATTAAAATTTATCCTTGATCTTGACAACAATATTTAACCTTCGGGAAAAATAGTCAAGATTAGAAAAAATAATTCATTCTTTTTATATTCAATTTAAGGTCTAGTTTATTATTATTTCTGCACCTCTGGAAAAAGATTATTCTGTTGGGTCCATAAACAGGATTGAGTTAGGCCCTGTAAGGTTCAGTCAGAGGGCTGTGGTTATTTCTGCTATGTTATAGAGAGAAGACCCCTTAATGAGGACTGTCAAATGAGACTGATACTAGGAGGGAAATTTAGGAGACAACCTGAAAATAAATTTTCCATTTGTGGACTACAAGCATTTGGAGTTAAGGCTGGACAAGCTTCAATTGCTGTTGAGCCCCTTGAACTCTCATCTGCCTGTTATATATATTTTTTCTTCATTAAATATAATGTTCTTTGCATTGTTAATGTTCTACATGGTGTGATTTTAATTATAGTTTAAGTCTGTGTGTGAGAGAGAAACATAAGTAGTGCTTTAAGACTAAGACTGGATCTACACTTGCCCCCAACTTCAAAGGGGGCATGTTAATCAGGGCCATGGGAGATTACTAATGAAGTGTTGCAGTGAATACACAGCACTTCGTTAGGCTAATTTTCCCCCGTGGCAACTTCAAAGCCTCAAACTTCGAAGTGCCAGCAAAATTTTGAGGAGTAAAGGGACTTCAAAGTAGCATGGGCACTTCAAAGTGCCCATGGCTACATGCATGCCAGCACTTCAAAGTTTGAGGCTTTGAAGGTACTGCAGGGGGAAAAGCGGGGGGCGGGGGATCAGCAATTCCTTCATACAATTTTGCTAGTAAGGAAAACAAATCAACGGTTGCTGTTCTAAAAGATTCTTGGAGATTTTACATGGAAAATGGTCTCTTTCAAAGGTCTTGTCCAGGGGTGTCTAACCTTTTTTCATTGGGGCTACGTGGCAATTTTTTACATGCTCCAGGGGTCTAACACAATATAGCCCCAAACCCTCCCTTGCTGTCCCCAGGATTAACCCCTCTCTGCCCCACACTCCCCCTCCAACCTGTCCCTAATCTTACACCCCTCGTAGCCCCAAACTGCCACCCTCCACCCCTAGGCTTAAACCCCTTGCAGCCTGAAACCTAGAATTAATTTACCCTATAGAGGTGCTCTGAGTGCTGCCTCCCCACACTGCACCTTCATTGGGCCACCGTTTCCTCCTCAGCGCAGTTGCCTGGCTTCCCCTGCTCTCCTACTTCCTCCCCAAACTGCAGTGCATGTGGCTCTCAGCACTGCTGCACTGAAATAGTGGGACTCCTTTTAATTGGTTTAATGGCTGCATCCCTCCTGCCTGCCATTAAACCAATTAAACTGAGTTTTACTCTTTCTGTGCAGCAGGGCAGGAAGCCAGAGGAGGAGTGAGTGGCAGCAGTGGCAGGAGCTGCTTATGGCTCTCACATGTGGCTTGGAGCTTCCCACCCAGCTTTCAAAATGGCACCGCTGCCAGCTCCCTGGGCTAGATGAAAAGGCTCTGCAGGCTGGATTCTGACCCACAGGCCATGTGTTAGAAACGCTGGTCTTGTCTATGTTGGTGGTGGGTGTATATGTGTAAGGTACATGTAGCAATCTTCCACAGTGAAATAAAAGCAGATTGTGTCCACACTGTGGCAGTGAAAAACTCTGATGGTGTGTATGTGAAGTCGGGGAGGCAGCAGGGACTTCCAGAGCCTTTCCAGGCTCTTTCCCCCCCCCTGTGGGTGCAGTGGTATAATTGCTAAAATCAATAGTGTAGACATTGGAGGACACTGCTCAGTGGTGTAGAGAGTTATGTGGGGTCTTTATTCTACTTGCCGAAATAGTGCCTCACAGTTTATGTTCTTGTTTATGTGCATGCTAGGTGGGCATGCAGTGAATGTATGCTACATGTGACCATAAAAGTAAACATAGCTTGAAAGTCCCTCCTAGTAATGGAAGAATTAGTTCATGGCTGTGCATCTAGGAAATACTCTGTTGCTTTTGGGGCCCATAGGTAAAGAGAAATAAGAGTAGAAGAGCAAACAGCAAAATTGATCAGGAAAGCAAGAACAAAAAGGAGCTGAGGAGGGAGTTGCATCTGCGAATAGGGCTATAACTGCCTTCTCCATGATGGTACCAAACACACGATGGGCTATCCTTGTCCCTGCATAGAAATTCAGAACTGAAGTGAAGCTGGAAAGCAGAGATCTGAGAAGTAGGGTGAATTGGGAGGAAAAAAATGCAAGTTGCAAAAAATTGTTGCAAATCAGTGTATATTACTTCAAGTTTAGTGTGTTGGAAGTGAAATAAGTCAAGGTATTGCAGTGTTTGTAAACTGGCTATTAACGATCTGCTGATTATTACAAAGTTTATTTTAACAAAACAAAGCAGCAGAAATGTAGCACTTTAAAGACTAACAAAATGATTTATTCGGTGATGAGCATTCATGGGACAGACCCACTTCATCACATCTTGAAAGCTCATCACCGAATAAATCATTTTGTTAGTCTTTAAAGTGCTACATTTCTGCACCTTTGTTTTGTTGTAGTACAGACTAACGCAGCTACCTTTCTGTTACTAGTCAAGTATATTTTAAGTTTTTATATTCTCTGATTTCCTTAGTTATCACACTTTTCTAGTGAAAAAAAATAATTCTAACAGACTCTTCAGGATCTGTTCACACATAGCTAAATCTCTTCCATGCATATTAGGGGAAGGAGGTTCAGAAGTAACTTTAGTACTTTTGCTCCATTATTCAGCAGGAGCTGTGAACATCACTAGAGAGAATTCTTTCAGTCTTCATGGCAAAGAGTAAGTTCTTCTCTCAAGGCCTGATCCCAAACCCCAAGAAGTCAGTGGAAACACTATTAACAAAATTAAGGTTTGATTCAAGTCTTCAGAGCACTGCCTGGCAATCCCTGGAAATATGTTTTAGATATACCTAAGGAAATGGAGTAAAAGAGAATATTAGGGTTTTACAGAAGAATTGGCAACCCTGTAGAGTGGTGAGGTTTGAAAAACTGAGGACCTCAGTTGGCTGATAATTTTCTGCACTGATAATTGTTTAGAGCAGTGGCTTCTTAACCTTTACTGCAGCCTTCACACCTTTGGTTCTCAAAATATTTTCTCACACCCCTTATCAAAAATCAAACATGTTCCAGCACCCTTTATTAAAAATGGAGATGGGGGGCCTATAAACTTTTAAATGCATATTAAATATATGTAAAACAGTTTTGTTATTACTCACAACAAGTAATAGTGCAGTAGGCATAAAAATACTCAAGTCCTACCCAGAGATGTTGTGGAGTTTTGCTGTGGAAGTAAACTAACCAACACGTCATGCGTCAAGAAATACCCCACAATGTGGTGGTATGCTGTATTTTGTAGTGAGATAATTTCAGTGCAATTAGCTAAAAAACTTGAAAATAAATTTTTGTTTGTATATTACAGTAATCATTAAAAAATGTAAAATGTTAATAAATACATAGATTTGATTAAACAAAGTAGTTGTACTTATGTGCCTGTGCTTAATTTGTGGTTTTGATTATATACCTTCGAAAATAATCTGGCATGTCTCGCACCTTGAGAAGGGGAATCATGCACCCCCAGGAGGTGCATGCACCCCAGGTTAAGAATCACTGGTTTAGAAGAAGTTGTTCTGTTACATTTTATGATTTGAATGTTTGAAGTGTGTGATAGATTAATCTCTTTAATGTTTGATTTTTTTAATCAAAATTCTTCCTGGATCTAGTAAAAATATCAGGTAAATTTATAGCGTTATTAGGAGGCTTATATTTGTATGACTAATGATATTGACATTTTAAAAGTGATATTAGGAGTAAGTAAAAGCTGTACTCGTGGTAAGAGTGACCAGATCAAAACACATCTATTTTTTATAAAAACCTGTACTAATGGTGAGACTGACCAGATCAACACACTTCTGTTTGTCTAATAATACATGTAAATTGTTTTTGATTAGCTACTTTAGTGTTTTATAGAGCATCTATATTCCTGTTAAAATGTTTAGTAATTTTAGCACAGTGCAATCCATAATAGTAATTACTGTTTCTGAACATGGCATAAAAATTGTGCTTTGAAGTGGCATTTTTGCTTTTTCTGATCTTCACTTTAAATTCTAGAAATAACCAGATCATTTTCTTTTCCATGGCTTGTGTCACAGAAATCATACATTTGCATTTCAGAAATTACAGTATCTTAGAAAAGCATTGTATTTTTCTATCACTTATCTGTTTAGCGCACAGTCAGAAAATGACATTCATAGTTATAAAATGAAGTTTGCTCATTTTATATATATTTATGGTTTGCCTGTTTATTTTATTTGCATTTTTATTTCTTTATTTGTTCCTATATAAAGACTGTTATGTGATACATTTTTATGGGCTCCAAACCATTTAAATATATAAAGGTGTTTAAAATATATTTTTATTATACAGTACTTTGATGAATTTAAACCTTTAAGAAGTGTGATTTGTGCCAGCTAAGAAGTTTTGTGGGCTGTTAGAGGGTGTAAGTAAACATACGGATCCTTTCCCAAAGCCTTATTTATTAAACTAAGTATTAATTCACAGAATATTTCAAATAATTAGATAATGAACAATTCCATTCTTCTGCAAGCTAACTCTGCTATAAATGGTGATAGGAAGGTTCATCTCTGCACTTTTCTATTTATGTTGAATACATAGAATCATAGAAGATTACATTTGGAAGAGACCTCAGAAGGTCAACCCTCAGCTGAAAGCAGGCAGTATCTCAACTAAATCACTCTAGCCAGGGCTTTCTAAAGCTGTATATATAGTTAGCCTTGGGGTACTCAACTTGATACCAGCCACCAACCCAACACAGAGCAATCAATAACTATCCACTGAGACCAACGATCTAGCCAGCTTTCTATCCACCTTACAGTCTATTTATCCAATGCATACTTCCTTCACTTGCTGGCAAGAATACTGTGGGAGATGATATCAAAAGTTTTGCTAAAGTCAAGGAATGTTACATCCACCACCTTCCCCGTATCCACAGAGATCTTTACCTTGTCAAAGATAATGGCCAGTGGCTCTGCAATCACATCAGCCAACTCCCTCAGCACTTTCAGATGCATTTGGTCCCGCTCCATGTATTTCTGTATGTTTGGTTTATCTAACTAGTTCTTAAACTATTCTTTCTCCACTGAGGGCTGCTCACCTCCTTCCCATACTGTGCTGCCTAGTGCAGCACTCTGGGAGATGACCTTGTCCAAGAAGTCAGAGGTAAAAAATGCATTGAGTACTTCAGCTTTTTCTACACCATCTGTCACCAGGTTATCTCCCTCATTCAGTAAGGGTCTCACACCTCCTACTCTGACCAGCCTTTTATTGCTACCATACCTGTAGAAACCTTTCTTGTTCCCTTTCACATCCCTTGCTAGCTGCAGCTCCAGTTGTGCTGTGGTCTTCCTGATTACACACATGCATACTCAAACAATGTAATTATACTCTTGTCATCTGTCCAAGTTTCCACTTCTTGTGAGCTTCCTTGGGTCCCCATCCCCACTCTCTGACCATGATGTCTTGCATGGTCACCTGGCTGAAAGGCCAGCCCAACTCTTGAGCTAAAATGGTAGGCTGGTGGAATAGACATGTCTTTTACGCTCAGGAAAATAAGGTTGGACATGGCTTCTGTGGTAAAATAGGCTGCAAGAGGGCACCTAGGAACCGCCCTGCATATTTACACAGACTTTATTTCTTCTAAAAGTAATGAAAGCTAGATGGCTTGAAAAGGGCAAGATGTTTTTATAATGAGTGTCTAAATTTAGGCTCTTGACTCCATATTTAAGTACAAAAACCAGTGTGTTGGTTGTGAGAAGAGTATAAAAGCCAACAGCGCTGATTAAACTCCCTTTGTTCACTGAATTGTAATTCTATCCAGCTGTAATGGGGCCAACTCACCGCCATGGTGCCTCCTACTGGTCATTCAGGAATTGGCTTTTTAGCCTCTAGAACACCCTGGTCTGGCTGGTGTCTCACCCACTGTTACCTGCATTCTGTTCTTCACCACCTGTTAACAGGACCTGCATCCACCCCAGACCACAGTGCCCTTCCTTCAGGGTACTGCCTTGCAACAGTGCCCGCACTCTTAAACCAACAGAAGTAACAAACTTGTATATTTTTCTTCTTTGTACAGTAAACTTTTTCATATCCCGCATTCTATCATCCAGAACTCTCAAATAATTGGCATTTTAACCATAAGTAAATTTAGTTTCAAATATTTTGGAATATGCTCTGATTCTTAAAATGTTGGGTTATACCTAAGATCTTTTGAGGTCCATCTAGCAGTTACCATAGCTTTTCATCTATCTAGAGATGTCGCATGTAACCATGAAGAGGTTTCTTAAGGGCATCATAATTTTTTGCTCAACCTCAGCTTCCTAGCCCCATATGAGTCCTAAACTGGGTATTGAATGTGCTGATTAGTCCTCCCCTTCGAACTCATGGTCACCTTTTGGCTAATGTACCTATCAGTGAAAACAGCCTTCATGAGAGCAATTACATGGGCTAGAAGACATGGAAAGACAGCAACTCTGATGTTGCACCCTCCTTACACAGTATTTTTTCTAGTAAGATTACACTTACACCACATTCAAAATTCATCCCTAAAATAACATCCCTCTGTCACATGAATCAATCAATTCACATGCCTGTCTTCTGTCCTAGGGAGGCTATAATACATATCCTAAATGTTGGGCTAACTCTGGCCTGCCACCTCAATATGACAGAGGTCTTCAGGAAATTCCCTAGACTCTTCCTCTCTGTGGCAGAAATATCCAAGGTCTCAGCAATATACATCAAAAGACTCTGTAAGCTGGTCTTGAATTGCATCAGACAGTGCTATGAAATTTGTAATATGGCTCCTCTAGACACAAGCTGTATACATTCCACAAGATCAAGTCCTGCATCAGTTGCCTTCTTCAAGGATGGCCATGCCTCAAAGATCCGTAGAGTGGCAACATGGGCATCAATCTACCCTTTTGCAGAGCACATGCAATCACTAGAGACTCTGACTCCAGTGCCATCTTTGACCCAGTATTGTCATTTGTAACTGATCTGACCTATGTCAGCTTTGTTGGAGTACCCACAGCGACACCACTCAAAGAAGAAGTTACTAACCTTGTGTAGTTAAAATGGTTCTTTGAGATGTGTCCCCCTTTGGTTGCTCTGCATCCCATCCTCCTCCTCCTCCCCCCTACTTTAGAGTCCTCACTATGAGTCTGCTGTATAGAAGAAAGTGAGGATGGTTAGTTCACATGCGCAGGCTAGCCTTATGACTCAGAATGAGGGGAGAGAGTGCCTGTGTGGGCCCAATGAATACTACTACCAAAATTCTCCAATCAGCAGCGCAGAGACAGACAACCTACAGTGGAGCATCCAGATGAACAGGCATCTTGAAGAACTGTTATTGTTACACAAGATGAGTAACTTCTTTTCTTCCACTCTTATCCAAGCTAACTGCCAGCATCAATGTGTATCTTCAATAATTATTAAACTAATAAAATACGTATATGAAATTCTAGTAAGCTATAATATTCAAACTAAAATAGTTCTTTAAACTGCAGCCTGCAAAATCAACTAATTGTTGCAAAGTATTATCTAATATTGTCTAAAACTTAGTGAAGAATTAAATGACTAAAAATAATCATGTTCCTCTTTTGAAATAACTCTTTTTGCAGTAGATGTTCACTATATCTGTGTCTACACAAGCTCCCTCCTTTTGGAAGGGGCATGTTAATGAGGGAGTTCAAAAGATGCTAAAGAGGCGCTGCCATGTATATGCATAGTGGTGGCTGCGACGGTTTGAATGTGCCGCTTTTCGAGTTGTAGGAGTAGCAGCTGGAGTGCTTTTAATTTTTTTATCTAACACATTAGAAACTTTGTAGTAGAAAATTTCATGTTTATTTTAAAATGGCATCTTCAGCATCACTACATCTGTGATTAATATACAAACCTTCATGCACTGTGAATTTAAGTTCTGACCCTTGGCAACTTTCTAAGAGTCTGTATTGTGTACATTAACTCTCTGTTACTACTTCTGGAGGGTCTCACTTCTGGCAGTAAACTTCAGGTTTAAGAGTTGGTATTTGAAAGTGCTTTCAAATCTGTATGCATACTCAGATTTTACTTTAGAAGTTGTCTAGGAGAAAATTTGTATTAATTAAATAAAGGGAAGATTGTCATAAGGAAATATGGTCATGCTGTGTGTTTCCTAAACAATGGGATTGAGTGAGTGAAACCAAGTGTCTGTGATTTAAATTACCATCAAGTTTAAACAGGCATGGGGAGAAGCTAGATTGAGATTGTTTGTTTGTTCCCCCCCCCACCTCATTTTAGTATTTCTAAATTTCTTAATATAAAATCAACAGTTGATGGAAAACCCAGTCAAATTAAGACACACTTTTTTTAAGAAGGATTTCCGATATTTAAAAATAAATTTTAAGATGCATTTAGCAATTTGAGGCTATGTCTACACTAGGTATAGCACGTCAACCACAAATACACCATTTTAGTTGATTCTAGCTACACAATTGCCATAGTTACCTGCTCTGGACTTACTTGGCTGTCCATACTGAGCAAGGTCAGTGGGAAAGTTTCTCCCTTCAACTTCTCTTACTGCTCGGAGTTAGCAAGGAGTACAGGCATTGCCTGCGGCCCCTGAGAGGTCAATTTTGCACTTACCCACTAGATGTACAAAATTGAACCCCAGGAGATCGACCCTGAGTGAGTCAATCTTCTAGGCTAGTGTAGCATAGCCTGAGTCAAAGTGATGGTGATCATGAAACTGCCATAGTGCAGCAACACTTTTTCATGTGTTGTCATATTTGTGAGTAATCATAACTAAACAATGACATTTTGCACTTTGGAAATGAATTTATGAATAGTCTTTGAAAGTCATTAGGATGTGTGCAGAAATGTCCCATCCCTTCTCATGTGCAAATTTATGTTAAAAATAAATACCTATACCTGAAATGAGCAGATCTTTATTTTATAAGAGCAACAAATACTTTCTAACTGGTTTTATATTTTTTTCTCTTGAGACTCTTAATCTCATTTTTGCTGTACATCTTCACAGGATTATTTTACATTGCTACCCCCAATAGTCATAATTTCTTGGCTTTACCGCTAATGCTGGTAATTTTGTCTCCCACTCTATACAGCTTTCAGATAAAAAGGATACAATAGCTTTTGTTCACTTTAGTAGAGAAAATAAAATAGCAGTAAAATACTGAAATTGCGATCAGACTTTCATCATCTACATTTTCTTTCAGCTTGGTGAAGTCATTTTTCTCAGTTTTTCTAAATTCTAATAACAAAGGGGGGTTATGATTAATTTTCAGACAGAGTAACCTTTTTCCAAGTGTATCCAACTCAATAAATGAACAAGCTACTTAGAGTAATTAATGTCATCCTGTGTTCAAATTGCTTGAGCTAATAAGGCTAATTGGCATGAGCAAGCATTAACTGTGATTAGTCATATGCATCTAATGTCATCAGCAGTGCATATAATTTCCTACATAGAGGGAATTTCGCATTTGTTTAAAATCATTTGTCTGCTGTCTGCGTTGGTGTTCTTTCCTATATTAGTCTATAAAAGAGATTCGTCTAATCATCTACTGTACATAAAAGTCCATCTTTTTCAAACGTGAAATGCTAGATGTCAGGGAATAGCATACTACCTGCTTTATTCTTAAGTACATGTATTTAGATTTAATAATAAATGTGAGCTTCCAGTATATAGTATTCATTATACTCTCTTTATGCCAGTTCCCTATTCTACAGAATGTAGATTGCTTACAACAAAATCTTGAACTGATGGAATTAATCAACAGTATGTATTTCATGATAAAGTGGGTGGACCAAAAAATTCAGCTTTGTAGGAATTTGTTTGGTATTTCTTTTTGAAATCCATGAAGTACTTGTCAGAAGGGCATGCATTCCAAACTTTACCTGATATGCATTATTAGTAAACTTTTTTGCAAGTGGTAAAATATTTATTTTAGAATAGAATCAAAAGTCAGAAAATAAATATGCAAAAATGGTGACTCAATTACCTTTTAATTTGACAGATTGTGTAAAATAATTTTTCACAAGAATAAAAAATTTGTGAGTAAAATATAACAGCACAAAGGAAGAAAGTAACTAGTGAAAAATATTGAGATAATGTGTTGAAAAATAAACCTTTTGAGAGAGAGAATTCCATATATTCTTATACGTAATGAGGTCTGCACAGGAAAATCCCTATACTCACATAGGGCTCCCTGAATTATGGGTCTGCACATGGGTGCTGAGGACTGCCTTAGCAGATCTGATCAGGACCCAAAATATGGAATCAACACAGAGACTGCACAAATTATAAATAGTTACCTATACAGAAATGAAGTCACAAAAATAAGTTTCTTCTTCAAATGCTTGCTCATATCTGCTTAAATAGGGTGTGCAAGTGCCATAAGCATGACTATTGGGAAGTTTTACCCTAGCTCCTACCTGTGGGGTTGACTGTGGAGCCCCCTGGAGTAGAGCCGGTGCTGAGCCCTGTGTATGACACAGACAACCCAAATGCCCCTCAGTTCCTTTTCACTTCCTTTGTAGGCTGTGAGTTCTGTGGCTGAGTACTTGTTGCTACACCATGTCTCCCTAGCCCTTTATTGTGTAAATAGTTGTAAGTAGTTCTCTAACTAACTAAAGAACAATAGACTGCTTAGTGATAGGTAGTCAGCAGGTGGAGAAGGGTCTCCCTTTTCACACTGGTTTCCCTTCAGGGACTGGGTCATGAAAAAAAACCCGGGCTTCAAACCGCGTAGCTCCTGCTTGAAGGCTATGCTGATGAGCATCCCCCACAACTCCTGACTTCATTGTCTTTGGGGAAGCTCCTCAGGATGGTAAGTGCTGGATTTGCAAGGCTTTTAAGCCCCAGACTCTCAAGGAGTGTGACTTTCCTCTCCTTCAGCTTCTCATGGAGTTGGCTCTTCAACCTCCATAGCAGATGACTTTGTTGGCTTCTGTGCCCAGTGTTGTCTTTGACCCCATGCCCGGTGCCAAAGAAATACTCTTCCTGGCACTAGCAGTCTCTGAAAACTCTGGCATGGCACTGCTCTCTCTCTTTGGCATGGGCCTCAAAGTCTTCCAACTCAGCACCAGTTGCATCAGCCCCATCACCTTCAACACAGCACCAAAAAGCTCCAGGGACCATGACTCTGATGCCTCAGCATCCTATGCATCGAGCATGATTCTCCTTGACTCACCTAGAAGAGAACTAGTGCCAGCTGGTCCTTTGTCCACACTGGACAGGTACCAGGCAGCAAGGGGACTTATCAAAATGATGCACTCTATGGTGCAGACTGAAGCCTCTGTCCTTCAGCATGTCTCCAGGGGCAAGCTTGCCTTACTGAATCTGCCCATCCCAGCACAAGTGTCTGGCAGCACTGCTCAGAGTCCTGGCTTGGGCATTCATGGCATCATCGGTCTGACTTATGGTACCAGTTGCAGCATGGATCTCCATCCCCCTCCACACACAGCCACTTCCACTCAAGGGTCTCCCTGGTTGGTGGCTCTGGATCTTCACCATGATCTGCCCACTGCACTGATGCTTGGCACTGTGTCACTTTGGGACAGCGTCCTTCCTGACACCACTCCAGCTCGGACTTTTCCACCTGTTGCCCCAGTCCCAGTGGTCAGCAGTCTCAGCCCTGTTCCTTGGAACATGTGGGTGCTCCTCAGCACCATTCCCAATCAGCATGCGGGTCCTGCTGTCCATGCTGGTTCTGCTTGATTTGCAGGTTTCCTTTCTGGTCCCACTTGGCACACAGGTCACGTTAGGTACATCAGTTCTACTCTTGGCACCTGGATCATTCAATGCCCATCTCCTGCAGCACGCCAGTCCCTGTTTAGACACTGGTCTTGCTCGATGCATCAGTCCTGCTCCTGGCACTGGTCTCGCTTGGCGCACCAAGTCCACTCATCTCATTCCCAGCATTGATTTAGTTCTTGACACCAGTCCCACTCTCCATGCCAGTCTTGCTGTCCATCAATCCTGCTCTCCTTACCAGTCTCATTGGCATTCATGGTCCTGGCTTAGCACAGCTTGCCACCCTCCTTCTACGGCTCTTGCTCAGCACCACCGTAGAATTCCCATTCAGTCTCTCTTGCCTCCTTCTGAGAAGCCTTGGTCCTCTCCAACCATTCGACCCTAGCAGACCCCTGCCTGCACAGGGTTGCAGAAGCTCCTTAACGGCCTCTCCCCAATGGTAGTTTTGGACTCCTTGGGCATGCCATCTGGCACTATGCTTCCTCCTCATCAACCCTTGGCCACACCCCCCGGCACCTCAGGCTACGGTTAGACACCCACCATTGGACCCTCAACCTACCACTCCTCCTGAGGAACCTCCTTGCACCTCATTGATTGAACAGTCTGGGGACGGAACAGAGATGGCACCTCCATTGGCCTTCTCCAGCTCCTGTCCAGATGAGGTAGTGGTGGGCACCTCATTCTCAGGTCCTCTCCCTATGGAATACTGAACTCTTTAGGACCTCCTCCACTAGGGAGCTACCAGTCTCAGCCTTTCTGTGGTTGAGGGTGCTGAGTCGGATGATCCCACCGTGGACATCCTCACTTTGGAGGGTCCTTTATATGCAGCCCTCCTATACAATAAAACCCTATTCTGGCCTCTGCCACCACCATCTTGTAAACTCCTTCCTCCATCACACCCACTGCTCTGGTCATTGAATATAAATACTTTATATTGAAGTATGAGTACTTCTACACCTCTGTCAAGAAGTATGAGTACCTGTACACTCACCCTCCCCTTGCTCCCTGGTGTTGGAGTTAGTTAATAAAAAGGCGCAACAGGGACAACAGGCTCCAGACTCCCAAATTTAAGGATGACAAGCACCTAGATTTGTTTGGCAGAAAGATTTATTCTTCAGGGAGCCTGTTGCTCAGGGTGGCTAACCAAATGATCATCATGAGCCACTATAATTATGACTTCTGGACCTCCCTCCTTAAATGTATGGACTTGCTTCCTGAGACTTGCAGAAGGGGTTCCGTGCCATCCTGCAGGAGGGTAAAGCAACATCCTGCACCTGCCTCCAAGCTTCCCTGTACTGAGGGATGCTGCTTTTAGCGTCATTGCTTTGGGCATCACCATGTAGTGTGTAGCCTAGTTACAGGACTCAAGTCTCCCACTCCACCATATTATCCAGGACCTCTCCCTTGACAGAACCAGGCTATTTGTGTAGCAGACCACTTCCGCCTCCATAGCCTTAAGGACTCCTGAAATGCCCTGAAGTCCTTGGGCATGCACGCATCATCTATGCAATGGAAGCCTTTTAAGCTGCAGTCCCCATTAAGACCCTTCCGTCCCTGTGGGCATCCTGACTTTTATTGCCAATGTCCCCACTATTCCTACTGGAAGCTTTTCCATTTGCAGTCTGGAGCCAACCAGTGTCATTTCAAGCCCTACCCTGAGGCTAAGCATTCATGTGATGGTACACCCGAGACCAGGATTTCATTGCCACCAGATTCTTCCCTTCCATTCCTCAACAAGCTTTCCTCATTTCTTCTGGCCTAGTCAGCCAGTATGTCCAACTGATGGGTCCTCCAATTGGTCACATTGGGCTATGCCATTCACTTCTGTTCTCCCCTGCCTTCTTGTCCCCTTTGCCCCCCATCCCTCGTCAGGGTCCCCTCTCATGAGCAGCTCCTCCTCCAGGCAGTTTGATCGCTTCTGCACCTGGGGGTGATGTATGAAGTCCGCTCTCAATATTGGGGATTGGATTCTACTCCTGTTATTTCCTAGTCCCAAAGGCAAAAGGAGGCTTTTGGCCTATCCTGGACCTCAGAGAACTCATCAAGTTTGTTTCCCACAAGTTCCATATGGCTTCCCTAGGTACCACCTTTCCCTCCCTGGATCCAGGGGACTGGTACACCACTCTCGATTTAAAGGATGCATATTTCCATGTTGTGATCCAGCCTTCCTATCAGCACTACTTCCTCTTTACTGTGAGCCTCCTGCACCTCCAATTTACAGCCCTCCCCTCTGGGCTTTCCGCAGCCCCAAGAGTGTGTATGGCTGTGGTGGGGGCGTTCAACACAACAGCACGCAGGTTTACCCCTACCTGGAACATTGGCTCTGGGGGCGGGGGTGCATCTTTTCCTGAATCACATGCTGTATCTGAACATGTTACAACCTTGCTAAGGTTGCCCTACCACCTGTTATGGTGAATCACCTAACTTGAATAGATATGAGCAAGCACTCGAAGAAGAATGAACAGTTACTTACCTTTGTAAATGTTGTTCTTCAAGATGTGTTGCTCATATCTATTTACTACATGACTTCCTGCACCATTGTTGGAGAAGCTGGTAAGAAGGAACTCAGGGGTGGTTGAGTTGGCAGGGTCATATATAGGGCTCTGGACCAGTACCAATCCAGGGGGCTCCATGGTTAACCTGACATGTAGCAGCTAGAGTAAAACTTTCCAAGAGTCATGCACGCAGTGCACACGCACCTAACTGGAATAGATAGAGCAACGCATCTTGAAGAACAACAGTTATAATAGTAAGTAACCATTTTTTACATCCCAGAAGGTGAAGATTTGAGTACCAGTGTCAAAACTTAATGTGTAGCAATGAAGATATTTATATAATGGAGTCAGAGAGAAAAGTAAAACTTTAAAAGATCAGGCAAATGAGGAGTTTAAGAGTAATTTTGATAGAGAAGGCATTTACAATAAGGCAGCCGAGAAATACCAGTGCATTCATCAGTGTTTTCAACATACCAGACTCTATTCTGTCTTTGATCTCTTTCAGTTTTATTAATCTTGAGTCTTATGTAAAACAATAATAGGTAAAACATTTTCAGGCAAATTTACATTTTAAGTTGATGTTTAACTAACATATGTTATTTCAGTCAGGGAACACTGTGGAGAAATAAGCACAGTGTTTTTGACCTATGTTGGTTCTCTATGCGGCTATGCACTTTCCCAGTCAGTGACTCCACCAACAGCACAGTTTGGGGCAGTGGAAACATCTAAAAAGCAGTGCATTTTGGAGCACTCTTGTGTCTGCTCTGAGGATCCAAGCATTAAGAGAATGTATACACTGCAATTAGGCACCCGCAAGTGGCCCATGCCAGCTGACTGAGGCTCATGGGGCTTTTGTTACCAGGATATTTAATTGTGGTGGAGATACTGTAGCTCAAGGATCAGCTCAGTTTGCCATTTTGGAGATTTCATTGCAATATAATCCTTAATTAATCTTTAACTTTAAAGACTCCGGGATACTCCTGGAATGTTGGCATCGCTAGTTGCAGCCCAAGTTCTGGGACCCTCCCATTTTGCTGTGTTGTAGAATCTGAGCTTCAGCCCAAGCCTGCACATGTATGCTGCAGCTAAATAGCATTGCAGGTCTAACCCTGTGAGCCTGAGTCAGCTAGCATGGGTCAGCTGTGGGTTTTTAACTGCATGGTAGACGGGCTTATAGAAAGGGAAGCAGTATGCCAAATACCTCCATTCTTTTCAGCTGCAATTGTGGCTGGACAAAGAACCTTGTTTAAGTTGCTTGACCCAGGTTTTTCTGAATGATTAGTGCCTTAGTGTTTCATAACTTTTTTAAAAATTTTAATTAATTTTTCATGATTTTTTTTCAGTTAATTACAATTTTGGAGTCTCTTGTGTTCCCCTTATTATAGAATCATAGAACGCTAGGGCTGGAAGGGACCTCAGGAGGTCATCGAGTCCAGCTTCCTGCTTCAGGCAGGATCAACCCCAACTAAATTATCCCAGCCAGGACTTTGTCAACCTGGAATTTAAAAATCTCTAGGGATGGAGATTCCACCACCTTTCTAGGCAATGCAGTCCAATGCTTCACCACCCTCCTGGTGAAGTAGTTTTTCCTAATATCCAACCTGCTCCTCTCCTCCTGTAACTTCAGACCATTACTCCTTTTTCTACAGTCTGTCACCACAGAGAACCATTTCTCTCCATCCTCTTTAGAGTTCCCCTTCAGGAAGCTGAAGGCTGCTATTAAATCACTCCTCAGTCTTCTCTTCTGCAAACTAAACAAGCCCAAATCTCTCAGCCTCCCCTCATAGGTATGACTGTTCACACATCAAATACCATTATTTTGAGTTTAGGGGGTGCTACAGCCTATATTCTTACTCCAACAACCCAAGCGGGATTAATGCAAAGTTTGAATGTAAGCGTTTGGATTCATGGTAGTGTGGAAACAGCTTCCATTTAAACTGGTTTTATTGGCTTCAAGGAGTCTCACATGTATTCCACAAAGCCCCACAGTTGTGTGTTCTGTCCGGTTGCATCTCCGAAGCTCTCTAGCTGCACAGATAACAGGAAGCCCACGCGTTTGAATTTGAATGGTGTCAGGAATGTGAATTCTTTCTTTTGTAAGCAGGATCCACCCCACCCCCACGCTCCTGTCCACTGAAGCAAAGATTTCGGGGGCTGGCTGTCAATGGGGGGAATCTCCCCTCCCCATAGAAAAGATTTTGGGGGTTGCAGTGTGGGAAGATGACATCACATACCCACAACGACTTGCAGGGCATTTTTTTTCCCATACTGCACGAGTTTAAAAAAAAAAAAAAAACCACCCAGAATGCTGTGGAACTGAGAAACTGTGGGATAGGTTCCCACAGTGCACTGCTGCAATAGTCGATCTTTGGCAATTTAGTGTGGCAGCACTAACTCAAATTTGGGGGGAATTCGTGGAGCGATGAGGATACCCAAATGCAAACATATAAAACCCAGTTTTACAAATTCAAATTTCATAAATTTGACTTTATCTCATGGTGTAGACATAGCCCACAAGTGGGAATGTGCAGAGGCAGCTTGAAAAAGGAATAAAGATTATTTACCAGTAACTGGAGTTCTGCAAGGTGGACTTTGCACATCCACACTCTCCCACTCACTTTCCTTTTTTCCTTAAAAGTCTACTAACAACAACTTTGTGGGGGCAGTGGAAAGAACTGTGGAGTTCTGTAAACTCTCTCTTTTTATTACCTTCAGTCTCTGAGCATTTGGAGGCTTGGGGGGACAGGAGCTGAATGCTCCAATGGACATAGCTCTCTAGACAATACCGCTGAAAATTATAGTTTAAAAAAAAAAAACTCTCAATTCTGAGAATTTGAAGCACAATACAACTAAGCAGCCCTTCCAGATCATACTTCTCTTGATTTTTGGACCAATGTAGGTGTTTGTTAGTCATATTCACTTATGGTTGGCTTTCAGTAATGGTGAATGCCTGTTATGAATATTTGATATCTGGCCCAATGCTGTAACTAGCTAATTTTGCGCCAGAGGCAGGACTATAAAAATTGTACCCCTTCATATAGTTGTGGTAATTATTTCATAGAAAAAGGGAAAATACATTTAATAAAACACACTGCTTACGCTGGCTGGGAAGGACTGTGTCTGGTTCCCCTGGGCTTGCTGGTGCATGGGGAGGGGCTGTGTTTGGTGGGCCCCCATCTCTTCTGCCTCACCGGGGCCTATGCCCCATCAGCCACTCAACGCAGGCTGTGGCAGGACCACGCAGGAAGCGGTGGAGGGTGGGTGGGGTGGGAGTGCTGACAGCGCTGGATGCAGCTCCAAGATAGCACTATGAGAGGTGGTGCAGTGTGTAGGTACAAGCAGGTGTGTGAAAGTGCTGATGGTGCTGTGTATAATCTGTGTATTTGTAAAGGCAGGTTGTGTATGATGGTGCTGTGCCTATGGGCAGTGTATGTAGATGCAGGTGGTATAGTGTGTCAGGAGAGTGTGTGGCAACAGTGAAGTGTGTACAGGCAGGGTGTAAATTAATGGTGGTTCTGTACCGGGGGGGGGGGGGGTGTATAAGTGATGGTGATCCTGTTTGTTTTTTTTTGGAGGGGGGGGTACAGGGTGTGTGCAGGTGGAGCACTCTAGAGGAGCAGGGTATATGGAAGTGGGGCAGGGTGTCTGGAAGTGGGATGATGTGCAGGGGCAGGGTGTGCTGGTGGCACTGCTTGTGTTCGAACAGATGTATGTAGTGGTGTTGTGTACAGGGGCTGTGTGTGTGTGTGTGTGTAAGTGCTGGTGGAGTCGTATGTGGGGACAGGGTACCCTTGCAGGGAGCGGGTACAGGGTCCTGGTTGCGGGGTTCTCCGCACCCTGGGCTGCTGCCACTGTCAGGTCAGCTCCAGCAGGTGGCCACAGGTGGGAGCTGAGCAATGCGGGGCCAGCTGGGGGTTGAGCTCGTGGTGCTGGGCAAGTGCTCAGAGCCAGGCAGATAGGACACCTGCCTATGTCACCTTCTGGTGGGTTTTTCCCTCCCCCTTCTCTTTGTTGTTGCTGATATGTGGCTGGCTGCCTATTAATCACCCTCTGGCCGGCATGCAGCAATTAACAGCATGAGGCTCAGTAGCAGCAGCCTGCTCCCTCTCTGGGCCAGTAATGGGCAGCGGAATGCAGTGCAGCTCCCAGGTTGCTAGCCAGGACTCCAGCTGTGGCTGCTCTGAGCTGGTGGCAGGGGAGGAGAAGGCAGGTCTGCACAGAAGATGCTAATGAGTGGTGCAGGGGGGAGCTTTTGGCGGTGGTGGGAGGAGGTGGAATCAGGTGTCAAGAATTCCTTGGGATCCCCAAATGGCACCTTGCGCCCTCCCAGCTATGCACCCAAACCAAATGCCTCACTCACCTTGCCCTTGTTACAGCACTGGTCTGGCCCATCCCCCTTCCTTTTGTTTCACTGTGTGTTTTCATTTTGAGCTATGTGTTTTACTAACCTATTTTTAATTATGTTACAGCTTTATGGGTCCAGTCCTAGCTATGGAATTGATAAAGATGTATATGAACAGAGATATCCTACAAGGGTGCCATATACTGACTACCTGGTCAGTGGAGCAATAATAGGAGAGTTGAACTCCCTGACTAAGCAAGAAATGGAGTATACTGTAACCTGTGAAACTGCTGTTCAGGTCAGTAAACACAACTTTAATCTTTATCTATTGGAATGTTCTTCTATCTAAATCAGAATTTTTTACATTGCTATTTATAATAAAATTATTTCAACCAAAATAGCATTGGCTATTGACTCCCAAGAGGGAAGATTTTGGCCCTGACTTTAAGTATTAAACACCAAACTGTTCTAACCCGATTGCTTAAAATTAGTCTCTTAAACAAAAGTGGCCCAATTTTCAATAGTGCTGTGCCAGTGATGCTGAAAAGGCATCTCTTGAAGACTTGCTAAGGTACACAGGAGAGGAAGTCTCTCCTCTAATGCAGGTGTGGAAAATTAGGTAATCTTATAGGCTTTGTCTACACAACAGCCCTATTTCGAAAGAAGATATCTCAAAATAACACAACCAAACAAAATGCATGTTGAAACAGCAGTTAGCTATTTTGAAATAGCATTTCCAGTCCACAGCACTATTTCAAAATACTACCACTGGAGCCCATTATGGCCTATTTTGAAATTGCATCATTCCTCAGGGAATGAGGTTTACTGCATTAGAAATAATGCACCCATTATTTTGAATTCATTTTGAAATAGCACATTTGTAATTTAGAAAATGCCAAAGTTATTTCAAAATAACTGCTGTTATTTTGAGATACCTTGGCTGGGTAGACATAGTCCATAGTGTCAAGCCACGTTAATTCCTCAAAATGAAATTTCTCTTTTCTGTCTCATTTCTTAAAAAACAACCTAGGTAATTCTATTTAATATATTCAGAGAAGATTAAAATTAAATGATTAAGCATTCATCATTTTTTACATACGTTAACTCCGCTTTATTTTTCAAATAACACAACCTTTTACACATTGAGATACAGACATGTAACATCTTGCAGTACTGTGAACCAAGTTGCATATGGCAGTGTAATTTATATGATTATTCAAGTAATGTATACAATTATTAAACCATTCTTAAATCATTGTACAAATTAAGTACATGCTGTGATTCTGAAAATTGCTGGCATGGATAGGTCAAAGTTAGGGGCAAGTTTCAGGAAGGGCCCTGCAAAATCTTATCCACAGAATGGTTTCTGTGGAGGACAACATAATTTCCATGAGAGTGTATCAGCCTTTGTCTGGTAATATATTGGCATTGCTTATTTTGTATTCCTTCCTATATGAGGAAAGTCACAGTAGTCAACACAGTTTGTGACTATCCCCAAATGGACATCAGGTAAAAAAAAAAAAAAAAAAGTATCAATTTGTACTGGAAGTAGTATTCATTGTAGGCAAAAATGAATCCATGTTGTGTGTGCAGATACTAGTGGTATATTTAAAGCATGCCTTTTCGAGATATATTGATGATAGGAAGTTCACTTTTGAGATAAGCGGTAGGGTAGAGTATGTTGTTATGATTTCCTAATTCCTATATTATCTGCTGACTGAAGCTGTGTCTACACTTGCATTCCTCTTTGGAAAGAGGCATGCAAATTAAGAAAAGTGAAAATATTCTCCTTTCGAGATAAAAAGTAGTGTAGATGGGGCTCTTTCGAAAATAAACCCCATCTTCAAAAAACCCTTCGTCCCAAAACAAAATAGGAAGAAGGGTTCTTTCGCAGGTGAGGTTTACTTTTGAAAGAGCCCTGTCTACACCGCTTTTTCTGTTTGAAAGGAGAATATGCAAATGAGGCACCAGATATGTAAATCAGTGCTGTATTTGCATGTTTAGTTTCCTTCATTTGTATGCCTCTTTCAAAAGAGGAATGCAAGTGTAGACACAGCTTGGCTGTATCTACACATGACATTTTCTCCAAAAATGACATGCTAATAAATGGCCTGAAATATGCTAATGAGGCGTGGATGTAAATTCCTGGCACCTCATTAGCATAAGGTCACATGATTTGGAGTGGGGAAGATGCTCTTCTGGACTCCACAACAGTGTGTAGAAGCGTGGACCCCGGGGGGCGTCTTCCGGAAGGAAGTCCTGTTTCCGGAGGCCCCTTTTTCCCTTTTGGAGAAAGTGGCATATGTAGGAATGGCCCTTGAGTGAATAAGTCAACATAGTAATATATCTTAGCAGTGCCTCCATCTGTTCCATTTTCTGATCTGAAAAATTATGCAAGAGAAAGAGGCTATTGCAGTTGTGGTTGCTCAAGTGAAAGAGAGAAGCTTCAGCAGCTGTAAAGCCTATGAGATAGTCTTGTTATTCTTGATAAGACAGGTGAATGCCTTCCCATAAGTCTTCCACTATCAGAATGGCTATATACTTGAAATTATCAGCCATGAAAAGGGAATCTGAGTCTCATCTGATCATTGTTGTAGAAGTTCTTAGCTTCCCCTTCTAGCCACTAAGGTACAATGGTTCTAGGCACTGTACAAGCACTAGCTGGCGCTTTAAATTTTGCAAACCCTAACATTAAATCTTTTTAATCTAAGTGATCAAAAACTTTTGTGACCTCATCTATTGGTAACTGCAATAAAAATGGCGTGGTGTCACTTTTTTGCTGAAATTTCATGTTGTCCATTAAAGTAAACCAAAAACTGTCTTAGAGTTAATATCTATAATGAGACCTCTCTTTGTTTATTATTATTATGAATTTATAAAGCACCATTGTTGTAATTACATTTATATGATAATGAAAAGCATTGTTTTCCTTCAAATGGATTGCATTATCTTTAATATACATGATTATGTTAATATAATTATGCATATTATTATTCATTAATTTTATAGAACTGTTGGTATACTAGATGCTTTAAAGACAGGTACAAATCTCTAGGAACTGGACTTCAAAAGTGCAGTTTGAAAAATTAATTTTACTAACTAAAATATTTGTGTTCAAATATTTAAAAAGTGGAGGGGAAGAGATGTTGTTGTGCTAATTAATTGTATTGCCGTTGTATTTCAGACATGTTTTATTTCTATGGATGACTTGTTTGAAGCTTTTGATAAGTTTTTGGAATGCCCATCTTTGGAATATAAAATATGGCTAAAACTTGCACTCGATATCACTATCAAAACTTTCAAGGAAAATCTTGCTTATCAGGTAAATAATCCACTGTTGCTGCAGTAATGCCATATATTCATTTGGAGTCTGATACTGCTGCATAGGGCACTCTGCAGAAAGGATGTTCTGCATTTCAGCATCCCTCCAATTTTGCACAGAAAGGGAGTTCAGCCACCATAGTTATTCCTTGCCACTAGATCTGGGGTTCCATACTAGGAATGAGCAGGCATGACATTTGAGGGTTTAGCTGAGGTATCTGAGGTGAAATCCTACCAGCTGCTCAGAGCATAAGAGAATTTTATCTGTACTCACCAGGGGAAACCCTTCCCAACTACTGCCTACTTGACAACACATCTCCAGGATCTAGAAGCCCCACGCTTTCCCAATATAGGCTAGCAATTTACACATCCCATTTTGTGACACTCAAGTGCCTAGTATTAATATGCTGGAAACCCACAATATCTGGGGAAGTTGTGCATCCCAATTCAGTTTTCATCTCAGTTTACAATAAAATGAAACTGATATTTAGCAGAAATTGAGATAGAAGTTCAAATGAAAGGAAGCATAATGGTTTGAAAATAAAAGATAGTGGGTTAAAGAAAAAACACCAAATGCAATCTAATAGTGTATATTTATTAACAAGAAAACTGGGGAAACTCCAAAGGACATGGACATCTACCAGCATAGTTCCAGTCTTTAAATAGTTAAATGAGATGATCTGAGGAACTATAGACTAGTTAGTCTGATATCAACCATGTGTACAAATAATGGAATGCTTAATTTGGGATTATATCAGCCAAGAATTAGTAAATTGTAAAAATACAATTAAGGCCAATCAGCATAGTTTCATGGAAGGTTGCTTCCTGGCAGCATAGTTGCTGACTCTGTAGGTGCTCTGAGATTGGAACACCCATGGGAAAAAAAAGTTGGGTGCTCAGCATCCACTGGTGAGCCCCAGTGAGCAAAACTACCCCTTTCTCCCCCAGTGCCTCCAGCTAGCTGTGATCAGCTATTCAGCAGTGTCCAGGAGGCTTGTCATGGATTTCCCATCATTGACCATTTTTTAGGCAATATTAAATGTTTTCCAAAAGAAATGTCACATTATTTTGGGGAAATTCTGTGGCCTGTGTTTCACGGGAAGTCTGATGGGTTGATTATGACGTCCCTTCTGGCCTTTATATGTCTGAAGCTCTGATTTAGTATAATATGGTTTGCATTAACATGGTACACATTAGATGAATTGAAAAGTAGCTTACTGCCAGATCTCAGTTGCAAATGGGGAGTTGGGTTCCATTGAAGGATCAGTTCTTGGTTGAATTTGATTTAATGTGTAACCTTCTTGATAGGGATAATAATATAAACCTCTTGCTGGTTAAGTTTGTGGGTGAACACAAAGATTGGTTGAGTGATAAAAGGAGAGGTTTCTGTTACAAAAATGATCTGTATCACCTGGTTAACTAGGCCCACTCCAGCCAAATACATTTTAATACAGTCAACTATAAGGTAACACGTCTGGGAGCCAACAACACAGATAATATTCCTATAGAACAGGACACTGTCTTGGGAAGCAGTGACTCATCCTAAGAAAGTAGGACATTGGCTAGTTAGGTGCCTCAACACAAATGCAAGAAATCTGGGGAACAAACCAGAAAAATTGGAAGTCCTAGCACAGTGAGGCTATGTCTACACTGGAGAGTTTTGTAGACAAAGCTGGGGTTTGTTGACAAACTCACGGAACAGCTATACACAAAATTTACTTTGTTGACAAAAAACGTTGGCAGAAGAGCTGTGTAGACGCTGAGGGGGACCTTTTGTTGACAGAGTGGATCAAAAGATAGATATGCTTTTATGTGTAGATGCAATCTGTCAACAGAAGTTTCGTTGGAACATCTCTTTCGACAGCAACTTTTGTAGACAGATTCTTCTAGTGTAGACATATCATAATTAATTTAGGCTGTGATTGAAGTAACAGAGACTTGGTGGGGTAAAGGCAATGACTGGAACACTGTCATGAATGAGTATAAACTGTTCATAAAGGACAGGCAGGGGAGAAAAGGTGAAGAAGTTACGCTGTATGCAGGAAAGCATGACTGTTCAGTAATACGAGGAAAAAGCCTGTTGAGACTCCTTGGGTTAAAAATGGGATAAAAGCAACAATGTCATAATGGGAATCTGCTGTAGACAGTGTCTGGTCAGCTAAGAGAAGTTTCTAGATCAGAGGCCTTGGGTCTCAAGGGGGACTTCAATCACCCTGACATCCTCTGGGAGAGCAATACAGCTGTGCACAGACAATCCAGGAAGTTTTTGGATAGTGGAGAGGACAACTTCCTAGTGAAAGTGCTGGAGAAACCAGCTAGGAGTCAAGTTCCTCTTGACCTGCTGCTCACAAACAGGGAAGAATTGGCAGCAGTAGAAGTAGGGGCAACCTGGGCAGCAGTGACCATGAGATGGCTGAGCCCAGGATCCTGACGAAAGAAAGAAAGAAAGGAGAGCAGCATAATATGCACCCTGGACTTTAGAAAAACAGACTTTGATGCCCTCCAAGAGCTGATCAGCAGGATCCGCTGTGAGGCTAATATGAGGAGGAAAGTATTTAACAAGAGCCAGCTGTATTTTAAAGAAATTGTATTGAAGGTGCAGGAACAAATCATCCCAGTCTGCAGAAACAATAGCAAATATAGCAGGAGACAAGCCTGGCTTATCAGAGAAGTTTTTGGTGAGCTTAAACATAAAAAGGAAGTTTACAAGAACTGGAGACTTGACAGATGACTAGGGAGGAACATAAAAACATAGCTCTTGCATACTGGGTGTAATCACCAAGGCCAAAATGCAACTGGAGTTGCAGCTAGCAAGGGATGTGAAAGATTATAAGAAGAGCTTCTGCAGAAACTAATTGTTTACAAACCATTTAATTTCAGAAAGGGGAACTACACAATAATGAAGACATTAGTTAAACAGAAATTAAAAAGTACAGTGCCAAAAGTATAATCCCTGCAAGATGCATGGAAAATTTTCGAAGACACCATAATGGAAGCCTAATTTAAATGTACACCCAAAATTAAAAACACAGTAACAGTACCAAAAAGTGCCACCATGGGTTAACAGCCAGGCAAAAGAAACAGTAAGAGATTTTAAAAAAGCATAATTTAAAAAGTGAAAGTTAAATCCGAGTGAGGAAAATAGAAAAGAGCAAAAACACTGTCAAGCTTAGTATAAAACCGTAATAAGAAAAGCCAAAAAGGAGATTGAAGAACATCTAGCCAACAACTCAAAAAGTAATAGCTGAAAGTTTTTTTTGTTTTTTGTTAGTACATCAAAAACACAAAGCCTGCTAAACAACCAGTGGGGCCACTGGATTATTGAGATGCTGAGGGAGCACTAAAAGACAATAAGGCCATTACAGAGAAACTAAATGAATTCTTTATTTTGGTCTTCATGGCTGAGAATGTTAGGGAGATCCCCCAACCTGAGCCATTCTTTTTAGGTGGCAAATCAGAGAAATTGTCACAGATAGAGGCTTTGAAACAATTTGGTAAACTTAATAGTAATGAGTCACCAGGACCAGATGGCATTCACCTGAGTTTGGAAAGAATTCAAATGTTGAAGTTGCAGAACTATTAACTGTGGTTTGGAACTTATCCTTTAAATCAGCTTATGTACCTAATAACTAATGTGAGACCAATATTTAAAAAGTGCCTTAGAGATGATCCTGCAATTACAGACTGGTAAATCTAACATCAGAACCAGGCAAATTACTTGAAACTATTATAAAGAATAAAATTGTCAGACGCATAAATGAACGTAATTTGTTGGGGGAAGTCAACATCGTTTCTGTAAAGGGGAATCATACCTCACTAATCTACTAGAGTTCTTTGAGCGGGGGTCAATAAGCATGTGGACAAGGGAGATCCAGTGGATAGAGTGCACTCAGCTTTCCAGAAAGCTGTTGACAAGGTCCCTCTACAGGGGCTGTAAATTAAAGTAAGTTCATGGGATAAGAGGAAGGGTCCTCACATGGGTCGAAAACTGGTTAATAGGCAGGAAACAAAGGGTAGGAATAAATGGCAAACTTTCAGAATGGAGAAAGGTAACTAATTGTGTCCGCCATGGGTTCATACTGGGGACCAATTGTATTCAACCTATTTATAAATGATCTGGAGAAAGGAGTAAACAGTGTGGTGGCAACATTTTCTGATGCAAGTAAACTGCTCAAGAGAGTTAAGAATAAAACAGACTGTGAAGAGCTTCAAAAAGATCTCACAAAACTAAGTGGTTGCGCAACAAAATGGTAAATGAAATGTAATGTGGAAAAATGTAAAGTAATGCACATTGGAAAAAATCATCCCAACTATGGATACAAAATGGTAGGGACCAATTTAGCTATACCTATTCAAGAGAGAGCTCTTGAAGTCATTTTGAATAGTTCTCTGAAAACATCCACTCAATGTGCAGTAGCAGTCAAAAAAGCAAACAGAATATTAGGAATCATAAAAAAGGGACAGAGAATACGACAGAAAATAACTTATTGCCTCTGTATAAATCCATGATGTAGTCCCATCTTGAATACTGCGTACAGATGTGATTGCCTCATCTCAAAATAGATATATTGGCATTGGAAAGGGTTCAGAAAACAGCGACAAAAATTATTAGGATCTTGGAAGGGGTGTCATATGAAAAGAGATTAAAAAGACTGTGACTTTTGATCTTAGAAAAAAGGAGACTAAGGGGTAATATGATAAAGATCAATGAAATCACAATTGGTGTGGAAAAACTAATAAGAATGGCTATGTCTACACTTACTAAAAACTGTGAAATGGCCATATTAATGGCCAAATCGAAGAATACTAATGAGGTGATGAAATGCATATCCAGCGCCTCCTTAGCATGCTGCCAGCCACAGCACTTCGAAAATGCTGCAGTCCGCCCCCGTGCGGCTTGTCTACACCAGGATCCTTTTTGAAAGGACCTGGTGTAGATGAACCACATGGGAGTGAACTGCAGCACTTTTGAAGCGCTGCGGCCAGCAGCATGCTAATTAGGTGCTGAATATGCATTTCAGCGCCTGATTAGTATTCTTCAGTTTGGCCATTAGCATGACCATTTTGAAGCTTTTAGTAAGTGTAGACACAGCCAAAAAATTATTTATTTGTTCCCATAATGTAGGAACTAGGGGTCACCAAATGAAATTAATGCATAGCAGGTTTAAAACTAACAAAAGGAAGCTTTTCTTCACGCAGCACATGGTAGGTCTGTAGATGTTGTGAAGACCAGGACTTTAACAGAGTTCAAAAAAAGAACTAGATAAATTTATGGAGGTTAGGTCCATCATTGGCTGTTAGCCAGGTTGGGTAGGAATGGTGTCTTTAGCCTCTGTTTGTCAGAGTGGAAATGGATGACAAAAGCCGGATCACATGATGATTACCTGTTCTGTTCCTCTCCTCCGAGGCATCTGACATTGCCCACTGTCAGAAGACAGGATACTGGGCTTGCTGGACCTTTGGTCTCATCCAGTATGGCCATTCTTATGTACAGATATGTTAGCAACAAGAAGGTGGTCAGAGAAGGTGTGGGGCCCTTACAGAATGGGGAAAGCATAGTGAGAGATAAAGTAGAAAAATCTGAAGTACTCAGTGATTTTGGACCCTTGGTCTTCACAGATAAGGTCAGCTCCCAGACTGCTGCACTGAGTAACATAGTATGGGAAAGAGGTGAGAAGTCCTTAGTAGGCAAAGAACAGGCTAAGGACTATTTAGAAAGCTTGGCAAGCGCAAGTGTTTAGGGCCGCATCTAATGCATCCAAGCTTGCTCATAGAGTTGGCTGATGTAATTGTACAGCCATGGCCATTCTCTTCAGAAAATTTGTGGTGACTGGGGAGATCTCGGATAATTGGAAAAAAATCAAATTTAGTGCCTATCCTTGAAAAAGGGCAGGAAGAGTATCTGGGAGTATCTGGAGAATTAAAGACCAGTCAGCCTCTCCTCAGGCCATAGAAAAATCATGGAGCAAGTCATAAAGAATTCATTTTGAAACACTTGGTGGAGAGGAAGGTGATCAGGAGCAGTCAGTGTGGATTCACCAGAACAAATCATGCCTGACCAACCTGATTGCCTTCTATTCTGATATAACTGGCTCTGTGGATATGGGGAAAGTGATGGACATGATATACCTTGACTTTATCAAAGCTTTTGATATGATCTCCCACACTATTCTTTAAAGCACATAGAAGTATGACTTGAATGAATGGACTATAAGGTGGATAGAAAGCTCACTAGATTGTTGGGCTCAATGGGTAATGATCAACGGATTTATGTCTATTGGTAGCCAGTATCAAGCACAGTGCTCAAGGAGTTGGTTCTGGGGCCAGTTTAGTTCAACATCTTCATTAATGATCTGGATGATGGGATGTATTGTGCTCTCAACAAATGCATGGATGACAGTAAGCTGCAGGGGACAAGAAGATACTCTCGAGGGTAAGGATAGGTTCCAGAGTGACCTAGACAAATTTGAGAATTGGGACAAAAGAAATATGATGAGGTTCAAGAGAGAAGAATTCCATGCATTGCTACAGGCTGGGAACTAAGCAGCAATTCTACAGAAAAGAACCTGGGGATTACAGTAAGATAAAAATCTGGTTATGAGTCAACAGTGTACTCTTGTTGGCAAAAAAGCTAGGGACATATTGGGCTGTATTATTGGGAAAATTGCCAGCTGAATGAGCAAAGTGATTGTTCCCTTCTATTTGGCACTGGTGAGACCCCATCTGGAGTACTCTCAAGCTTTGGGCAACCACTACAGAAAAGATGTGGAAAAATTTGAGTCCAGTGGAAGGCAACAAAAATTTATTAGGAGGCTAGGACACGTGACTTATGAGGAGAGATTGAGGGGACTAGTCTTATTTAGTCTTCAGAAGAGAAGAATGAGGGAGGATTTGATAGCAAACTTCAGCTACCTGAACTGGGGTTCCAAGGAGGAAGGAGCCAGACTATGCACAATGGTGGCAGATGACAGGAGAAGGTGCGGTTGTCTCTAGTTGCTGTGTGGAGGTCTAGGTTGGAGAGCACCTGTTTTACGCTTAGCCACTGTTTCCAATGGTACATAAAGTGGTTCTCAAGATCTGCAGAGACAAGGTGGACATTATACTTGTAGCCCAAGTTTGGGCCCACCAGCACTGGTATCCCTTGCTGTTGGAGCTCTCCATTTAGCAATGCTTTCCACTGTCTCTCCTAGTCAACGTGATTGTGCAAGACCATGGTCACCTGCATCCCACAGACCTGCAGCACCCCCCACCTCAAAGCCTGAGTTCTCCATAGCTAAACCCACAGAGCTTGCCTGCTCAGAGCATGTCAAGGAAGTGCTTCTTGGTAGCTACAAGCTAGCAATGAGAGCGATGTACCAGGCGACGTGGAAGAGGCTTTCCTGCTGGTACACTCCATGCCACAGTGACTTGATCCAGGCATCCATTCCAGATAACCTGGAGTAGCTCATCCACTTAAAACAGCAAGGGCTTGCAGTCTCACCACTAAAGGTCCACTGTACACTGGTGTCAGCATTCTACTGATGGGTCAATGGTGAGCAATATAGCATTCCTGTTGGCAGTCACCTCTTCCTAACCTGTTTCAAAGCTGAGAGCCCTCTCATTTGAGCCTCCTTACACCATCTTTCGTAGCATATCCTCTGTGAGTAAAGCCTGCATACTTCAACATATCCCCAGTAAGCGAAGCCTATGTACTCTAGATGTCATATGGGCACTCACATTCTATGTCAGGGTTTCCCAACCTATGGGTTGGGACCCAAACATGGGTCGTAATCACATTTCAAAAGGATTGCCAGCTGGGCTGGGTGGCTCCACAGGTGGCTGTTAAGAAGCCATTCACACTCCTGAAGTGGTTCTCAACTTCTTAATTGGATTAACAGCTATTAAGTAGTGAAGCCAATCAATTCAATTGAGAACCATTTCAGCTGCAGGGCAGAGAACTGAATACCTGAGGAGCAGTGCCCAGCTCAAGTGAGGTGGGGGCCGGAGTCTGAGGTTGGGAGGGAGGGCAGAGCTGATCAGCTCCCTGGTTTCGAGCCTGTGCAGGAGATGGGGTCCCCGCAGACCCCAGCAGGGTTTCCGCAGGCCGACTTGAAGCTGCAGGAGTAAGGGGTCCCCATGTGGCCGGCTCTGCTGGCCAGGACTCTGCCCCAGTAGGCTTCCAGCCATGAGGGGGGTCTCCCCACCCCTCTCCCCTGGCCGGGGTTCCCCGGCTGGCTCTGCCGGCTGTTGGCTCTGCCCCAGCCAGCTTCCACCTGCAGAGATGGGGGTTCCCCCTTATTCTGGTTGGGGTTTCTGCGGCTAGCGCTGCTGGATGGAGTTCCACACCCCAGCCAACTTCCAGCTGTGGGGTCCCTGTGCCTCCCCTAACTCCCTCCAGCCCCTGCATGTGACTCACCTAGCCTCCTCCAGCCCCGAGTGTGACTCCCCTAGCCTCCTCTAGCCCCTGAGTGTGGGGTTTAAGCTTGGGGGGGGGCAGTTTGGGGCTGAGTGTCTTTCCGCCACCACAACTCTGATGAACCATAATAAATATAGTGTTGTTATTTTATTAGTACATTTCCCCTTTTCCTATGACATCACTTACAAATATATAAACATGAGAGGCACAATTATATATTCTTGCCTCAGGTGCAAAATTAGCTAGTTATGGCTTTCCCTCTCCCCTCCCATGAATTATTGAAGTGCCTTGGGTCACCAAGTCTTCCTGAATCATCAAAATGTGTCCCCATCTGGAAAAGGTTGGGAACTGCTGGCTGTTCTATGTGGATCACACAAAACCATTTAAAAGGGCCACGCAACTGTTTATGGTAGTTGCAAAAAGAATAAAAGAGCTCCCAGTTTCCACACAAACCATTTCCTCCTGGATCACTGCTTGCATGCAAATGTGCTATTCCTTTGCCAAGGTTACCCCCACTTAATATCACAGCCCTTTCTATAAGGGCCCAGGCTTCGTCAGCTGCATTCTGGGCTCAGGGGCCTCTGCTGGTGATCTGCCGGGTGGCAACCTGGGCCTCTCTTCAAACATTCACCTCAGACTACACCATAGTTCATCAGGGAAGAGAGGATGCAACTTTTGGAAAGAACAGTGTTAGAGTCCGTATTTCCAGACTCCAACCCCACCACTTAGGTAAAGCGTGGGAGTCACTGGAATTGATATGAACAAACACACACAGAAAAAAAAAACCCCCTGCTTACTAACCTTGTAACTGCTGTTCTTCGAGATGTGTTGCTCATATCTACGCCATACTCACCTGCCTTTCCCAGTAAGTAGCCTGCAAAAAGGAACTTACTTAGGGAGGGTGAAGCCATCAGAGTCATGTATAGTGCCCCAAGCATGTGCCATTCCAGAGGGCTCCACTGCTGTTCTGTGTGCATGTTTGCGATAACCCTGGTCTCACTGTATCTGCTAAGGCTAGTACTGATGACCAGGTAGAAATTAGGCACCTAAATACCTTTGAGGTTCTGTGCTTGATAGCCTGTAGCAAGGTTGGCTAGAATCAATTTTTTAGCTCCAAATTATGTTGCCTTCCAGATCCTCTTTGCAAATTTCAGATGTGATGGAAAATGTAAAAGTTTAAAAATGAAAGAGAGGAAAAATATTTTACTTATTTGATTTTCATGTTATGAAATAAGTAAAAGCCAGAACCTGATCACATGCACTGTTCAATAGGCAGATACTGTACATATTTTTGGACAAATCAAGTGTTTAAAAATGTATAGGGCTTCGCAAAGCAAAAAAGCAGTCCTGTAGCATTTAAAAGACTAACAGTATTATTTATTAGGTGATGAACTTTCATGGAACAGAGCTACTTCTTCAGAAGTGGAAAATCCCGATATTTTGCTGTTTTGTTTTGTGAAGATATAGACTAACACAGCAACCTCCAAGTATATAAGGCTTATTGCTAAGTTTTTATTTATGGAAAAATACATATTATCTGGTTTTTAATTGCAGGATTGGTCATACAAGATGTGTACAAAGTTTCCTAATGTTTATGTGATGGATGTACCAACCCACAGCAAATGTGATATTTATGATGGAACCATGGATGATGTTGTTCTTGTATATGGAAGTGTACAAGATTGTCAACAACTACAGCCTTATTTTGCACCCTGCATTTTACCTAAAACTTGCCATCAGGTAAGAAAACCTGATGTTATAACAAATCTACAAAATGGAAAAAATATTTCCTTGTTGAGGGGTGACAATACCCATGGAAATCTCTCTTCCTCCTCTATAAAATATTTATTGGAGCACCAAAAGTAACAGGAGCGTTATAAGAGACTTACAAAATAATGAGAGGTCCTCCTACTTTCAAGTTTAGGACATAATGTAAAGCATAAATATTTAATCAGGATTCATTTTGAATGTTTTATTGTTAGAATTGAGCTTCCATTTAGGTTAGTTCAATCTTTGTTTGGAAACCAACTCTTTTATAGGAGCAGTTTACAATGAAAACTATTTCAAATTAATCTAGCAAATCAAAACACATAACTCAGGAAATTAATCCCCATGATACAATGAAAACAATGAGGAATCCTGTGGCACCTTAAAAATAACAACTTTATTTGGGCATAAGCCTTCATGGGATGGATCCCACTCCATCAGATGCTCCAGCCCATGAAAGATTATGCCCAAATAAATGTGTTAGTCTTAAAGGTGCCACAGGACTCCTCTTTGTTTTTGCAAAAACAGACTAACCTGGGTATTCCTCTGAAATATGCTACAATGAGAACACTACTGTAGCTTAATGTTCTTCTTCAAGTTCTGTCCCCGTGAGTGACAGGTGTCCACAGATTTGCAGAGCAGTTTCCGTAGTTGGGGGCATGCACTGGTGCTTCCTGAGCATCTATCACACAGCCCCAGCCCCTACCCTTCAGTTCCTCTTCAACTGCCCTCTAATGCAGACAGAGCCCAACGATCTCAGTCTCAGAGATTTACCTCAGACAGTGTTTAGAAACTTTACTCTTCACAGTTCAAACTTAGTTTTTATTGTAAATAGTTTCCCTTGTTTATATTCTTAAAACAAAACAAAACTCCCCCCCCCAGGGGATTTGGAAACGGTGCTTAACACAAGCAGAGAGCTGAGGCATCTCAGGTTCCATGCTCCCTTCTCTTAAGGAAAAGAAAAAAAAAAGAGGGGACAAGGAAGAGAGTAGTAGATCTCTGGCTGTTAAGTCAGCAGCTCTTTACCAGGTCATTACTGACTCACACCTGAGCTGACAGAACAAATCAGCAGTCATGTAGCACTTTAAAGACTAACAAATATTGGAGCGATAGCTGTGTTAGTCTGTGTCTTCAAAAACAACAAGTCTTGTGGCACCTTATAGACTAACAGATATTTTGGAGCATAAGCTTTCATGGCAAAAGACCTGCTTCGTCTTTGCCCACGAAAGCTTATGCTCCAAAATATCTGTTAGTCTATAAGGTGCCACAGAATTTCTTGTTGTTTTCGAAGACTAACAAAGTGATTTATTAGGTGATGAGCTTCGTGGGACAGATCCACTTCAGATCTGTAGAATGTCCAGTCCAGACCCAGATCCAACCCAGATATGTAGTACAGAGGTTCAAAAAATTGCAGTAAAAACTGACAAATCAAATACGTGAACTGAAGGAGGAGGGTGAAGGGTGGGGGGTGTTAAGTGCCTTTTTTGGACTTCTGTACTATAATATCTAAGTCTGGACTGGAAATTCTATAGATCTGAAGAAATGGGTCTGTCCCATGAGAGCTCATCACCTAATAAATCATTTTATTAGCCTTTAAAGTGCTACATGACTGCTGTTTTGTTTTGTTAGAATACAGACTTACACAGCTACCTCTCTGTCACTAAGCTGACAGGATAATAACATCTCTCTACCGGCTCATTACTGACAGGACAAAGAACACAAGTGCCCTCTCAGGCTTTAAGAAATGTGCAGACAGCTGGGAGTCTATGCCAACCTCAGATGGTCATTTCCTCTGTATTCATTGTTTGGGGGAAGCCCATATACCTCAGAAATGCGACCACTGTTTGAATCTGACCACAAGAGCCAGTAAAGACTCAGGATGATTCTTTTGGACAAGATTGTACAGCAGCCTTCTGAGGCACAGGACATCTCTCCCATACATCATGGCTCTCCAAGAAAGGGGTCTGCCTCCCCATGATAAGGACAGCAACAAAAAAGAGGGCTTCCATCTGCCTGCTCTCTGCTACCTTCCTCCTCCACCAACATTATCAGGGGAGAGAGACAAGGCATTTCAGGAGCTGACACTAAATCAGCAAGCAGAGCACCTTCAGTGGCATCAACATCGGCATGTGCATTCTTGGTGCCAAAGGAAGCATCATTGCATTCAAAGAGACTGGCACCAGTTAAAGCTGTGGCACCACAGACAAAGGCATTGCACCCACAGAAGTTGGCAATGTCTACAGTGCTGCCACCTCCTACTCAGGCTGCTTCTGTGTTTGAGATAGACTTGCACTTATCATGGGTTGTGGCTGCCAGACCACATTCACCACCTGAGGGTCAGGGCAAGCACCAGCATTCACATCTTGCTCCCACATGTTCATTGCTGGGATGGTCTATTATATGCAGCCCTCTCAGAGACACCAGGTCTTCAGAACTGCCTTACTGCAGTCCCTTAAGTAATAGGGACTGCATGCTGTCATCTCGGTATTCATCAGTGGATGCACGCTCACATATCACGCAGAGCTCACCAGCCTGCATAGTATGTGCATTGGGTATATGCCCCTCTTTTTCCGCCGCAGTGGGCACCCTGGAACCACTGGGTCCCATATAGATAACTCTCCTGACCCCATTCCACTCCACCAGGGACATCGGTACCTCCATCCCAATCCCTTCCCCTGCTGAGGAGTGAGAGGAGGATAGTATTTAGCTGATGACTACACTGACACTTAGGCCTTGGGAGCTTCTCCCATTCATAATGTGCCTTTCTTCTTCAAGTGGTCCCCGTGGGTGCTCCACAGTAGGTGTCGGGCTTGCCCCGGCGCGGCAGATTAGAAAATTTCCAGCAGTCTCCGTCGGGTCGCGCATGCGCTGATGTGCGCTGGTCCTTCGCGCGCTTTCGGTCACGTGCGTGATCCGGTCCCCGCCAGTTCCTTCTCAACCACCAATGGCTGCAGATGGAATCCGCTCCGGCTCCAACGCCTGAGACAGATAAAACTGTGTTTATTACTGTTGATAGTTATTAGTTGATAGTTTGTTTAACACTGTTGAAGCTGTTCCGTGTTAGATGCATATATAGTTAAAAAAAAAAATAAAAGAGAGAAAGAGAGAAGAAGAAAAGGGGGAGAAGAGAGGACAGAGGCGGCCGCCTTAGGCAGTCCGCTATCCTAAGGGCCGCGAACGCTATCTGTTCCAGAACTGATTAGCTGCTAAGTGCCCTATTAACATTCGAAGACTTAAACGCCTGGGCAGAGATGTCTTTGCCGGGGTTTAAGAAATGTGAGTCATGCCGCGAGGCCATGCCTGCCTCAGATGGGCATAGCAAGTGCATTCATTGCCTTGGGGAGACCCACGTTCCACAAAAGTGTCCTCACTGCTCTAAGCTTACAGCCAGAGCCAGAAAGGACAGGGATATGAGGCTGAAGATGATTTTATTTGATCAGGCCCTCCAACCTGAACCATCAGAGAAGCCCCATAAAGAGGGGCCCTCCGGGTCGCACAAGAGGAAGGCGGCTTCCCTAACCTCCTCTGTGCAAAAGAAAAAGAAGCTCTCCCCAGCTCAATCCTTGCCGGTAACATCCGCGAGCAGGACGAGCAGAGCACAGGGCCCTGACCCACAGGCTGCTCATAGCTGTGCAGGGGCCTCCGACCATTAAGCAGTCGGCACCGAGGGCTCCGCAGGTGCTGGAATCGGCGGCACCAACTCCCATGGCACCGAGCCTTGCGGCACCGACAGCACCGGAGCAAGGGTTCCCGGCATGGGACCCAACGGTGCTGGAGGAAGCTACCTGCGCAGCACCGTGCATAGTGGCACTGAGCATGGCACCGACAATGGTGCCGAGGTCCCTGGCACTGGAGGGGGCGGCACCTGCTCCTCAGGGACGGAGCAAAGCAAAAGCCAAAACCGGGCACCATAGCCCATCTCCGGACGTCATCACGTTGCCGTTATTGCCTAGCCCCCCCCCGATAGACACAGCACACCGGGCAGCAACTCCAACAGCCTGCTTCAGACCCCCATCCCCGTTTCTTCAGCCACCATCCCCCTGGCTTAGGCAACCTTCACCAATCTCCAGTACAGATCCCTATGAACACTATCACACAACATCTCCGCCATTGTCAACGTCATCACGGAGGTCATGCTCTTCTAGGCACCATATGTACATGTTCCGATCATGGTCCAGATCTCCAATACCAGGCCTTTGCCCCTGTTGTTGTGGCTGTTCTTACCATACTGAACACTGGCACAGGGGGTCAAGATCCAGGGGTAGATCCCCACCCACACCTCGCCAACACCCCTTCATACAGTCTCACTCTGTGAGAAGAACACAGCCTTCCCAGGTGGAAATTGGTCCAGAGTCCCTGGACCTTCCTTCAGAACCCTTAAAAGAGCAAGCATATGAACAAACTCAGGAACCAGAGGAATTAGAGGAGGTATATCATAGCGACGCCTCTTCGTCCTCCCCAGATGAGGTGGTTGTCCCCGGGGATATCTCCCCCCCGGACAACCTTAAGCAATTCCAAGAGCTGTTCAAGAGGGTAGCACACACACAGGACATTCAAATAGCAGAGGTACAGGAGAAACATCATAAACTCCCAAAAAATTTGAGACCCCCGTTCTCAAATCCAAGATCGCCAAGATCATCCAAGATCGCCATCCCACTAGATGAAACGATTATGGAATCAGCCACCAACATATGGCAGACTCCAGCCTCCATCCCACCTACAAATAAGAGGGTGGATAAGAAATACTTTGTTCCAGCCAAGGGCATGGAATTCCTGTTTAGCCACCCCCAGCCAAATTCCTTGGTGGTCGAATCATCACAGCATAGATACAAGACACCCCAGTATAATCAAGAGGGTCAGATAAAGATGCGAGGAAATTAGACCTGTTCGGCAGGAAGGTCTACTCCTCCTCTATCTTATTACTGAGAATGGCAAACTATGCGGCACACCTGTCAAACCACAACTTCGACAATTACTCCAGACTTACCTCCCTCATGGATTTCCTTCCAGAGGACAAGAAACCGGTGCTGAAGGCGATCATCCAGAAGGGCTACGCAGCCTCACGAACAGGAGTTCAGATTGCCCTGGATGTGGCGGACACAGAAGCACGCTCCACAGCCACAGCAGTGGTAATGTGTAGGGAATCATGGCTCCAGACGTCCAGTATTCCCAGAGATTTGCAAACAAAAATCATAGATCTTCCATTTGATAAACAAAAGTTATTCGCAGATTCAACCAACTCGGTCCTACACTCCAGCAAGGACTCGAGAGCCATACTTAGGACCCTGAGCATATATACTCCCCCGTACAGGAGGAAGAAGTTTTACCCCCAACAAAGGCGCTACGCTTATCAACCACAGCGTGCACGATATCAATGGGGCTATGACCAAGGGTGCCACCAACAGCAGCAACAGTATAGGGCCCCCAGACGACGTCTCCAGCAGGGTCGTGCACCCTCGGACAAGCCCTGAGACAGCAAGTTTGACGGGTATGTCAAGGACTGCAATATCAAGACCATCTCTCAATGCCAATCTCAGCACATGTTCCACCATCGGCTCAAACCGTTCTATTCTCAATGGCAAAACATCACAACAGACAAATGGGTACTGGAAATTATAGCCACAGGATGCACGATCCCCTTCCAATCATTACCACCACCGAAACCTCCCACCCAGTCCTTCCTCGAGGACCCCTCTCACGAGACAAGGTTAAAACAGGAGGTAGACCATCTCATGTTTATAGGGGTGGTGGAGAGAGTACTGGAACAATTCCAAGGGAAAGGTTTCTACTCATGATGCTTCCTAACAGAGAAGAAGACAGGAGGCTGGAGGCCAATCCTGGACTTATGGGCCCTCAACTGACATTTGCGCAAACAGCGTTTCAGGATGACTACAATTGCCTCCATAATCACGGCACTGGACGATGGAGACTGGTTTGCAGCCCTCGACTTACAGGATGCGTACAGGATAACAATCCACCCAGCACACAGACGTTTTCTTCGCTTCAAAGTAGGCAGGGAGCATTTTCAATACAGAGTTCTTCCGTTCGGTCTCTCTTCGACACCCAGATTTTTTACCAAAACACTGGCAGTAGTATCAGCTTACCTACACAGGCAGGGTGTGTTCATTTTTCCATACCTGGATGACTGCCTACTGAAAGGGGTCTCAAAGGCAGAGGTCCTACGCATGATACACATCACTACAAACACATTTGCCTCGTTGGGCCTAGTTATCAACCTCTCGAAATCAAAGACCGAGCCCACGCAAAATATAGAGTTCATAGGGGCACGCATAGACTGTATTACATCAAGAGTATACCTGCCCGATGCCCGTTTCCACACCATCAAATCCCTGGTACAAGTAATGATGTACAGCCCCACAGTGCCAATCCTAACATGTCTACAACTGTTGGGGCACATGGCGACCACCACGTTTGTGGTACAAAATGCCAGACTACATATGCGAAGCCTGCCGCATTGGTTGGCAAGCATTAACAGACCAATAGTCCATACCATCCACAGGGCAGTATCGCCCACAACGGAGGTGCGAAGATCGCTGGCATGGTGGGCAGATCCCAAGAACTTACTAGTAGGGGTGCCCTTCCACCAACCACAAATTGCAATTTTTCTTACAACAGACGCATCCCACATAGGATGGGCAGTGCACATCAGCAACAAAATAACTCAGGGGCTATGGTCCCCCGCGGAAAAGACATTGCACATAAACATACTAGAATGCAGAGCAGTGTTCAATGCTTGCAGACGCTTTCAAAAATACCTGCACGGCAAAGTATTCGGGATCAATACCGACCACACCTCCACAATGTTTTATATCAATCGACAAGGAGGGGCCAGATCCCAGGCGCTATGCGTGGAGGCAGTCCGGTTGTGGAACTGGTGCATTGTCAACAATATAACACTAAAAGCCTCATACTTACCCAGTGTCCACAACGTGAAGGCGGACCACCTAAGCAGACGCTTTGCGCTCACGCATGAATGGCAGATCCATTCCGATCTGCTCCGACAAGTATTTCACAAATGGGGGGTTCCCCAAATCGATTTGTTTGCCACTCACAACAACAAGAAATGCCCCCAGTACTGCTCCAGAGCGGGCATAGGACAGGGATCCTTGGGGGACGCCTTCATGGTTCCATGGAAGGGCCCTCTGCTCTGTGCGTTCCCTCCCACAACACTCATCCACAAGGTTCTAGAGAAACCAACAAGGGAGAGAGAGCACACATGATACTCATAGTCCCAACCTGGGACTGACAGCAATGGCTTCCTCTGCTTCTGCGCATGTCATGCCGCACGCCACTCCCCCTACCGGTAGTGCTGGACCTTCTCACGCAGGCTCAGGTGTTCATAGTGCACCCACATCCTCAAGGACTCCGCCTACAGGCGTGGCTAATCCATGGCTCAGTGCCTTAGAGAGCACATGTTCGGAGGGAGTAAAAAAAGTCTTGGAGTACAGTCGAAGGACTTTCACCAGAAGGACTTATGCGCAGAAGTGGAAACGATTTATCTCCTGGTGCTCTTCCAAGCAGTTAGCTCCTCTGGACGTCCCTATAACTGTAATGCTAGAATACCTGCTGGAGCTAAAACGAGACGGACTCTCCCTATCCTCACTAAAGGTCCATCTCGCAGCTATATCAGCGTTTCAACACAAGGAGGAAGGGACAACCATATTCGCCAATCCTATTGTCACACGGTTCCTAAAGGGGCTGACAAACCTGTACCCCCCTCGGAAACCGCTATCACCGTCATGGAGTTTGGACTTGGTCCTCCGCACGCTGTCGGGACCACCCTTTGAACCATTGGCCACGTTACCCCTCCGGTTACTTACCATGAAAACAACCTTCCTTCTCGCGATTACGTCAGCCCTCAGGGTGAGCGAACTTGCAGCAATAATGGCAACGCCGCCCTGCACAGTATTCTCAAAGGAAGCGGTGATCTTATGGTTACACCCAGCCTTCGTTCCAAAGGTTTCCTCAGAGTTCCACATCAACGAACCAATAGTATTACCCTCGTTTTATCCTGAGCTTCACAACTCCAGCACGGAGGCGCGGCTGCACCTACGAGATGTGAGGAGGGCGTCGGCCTTTTACATAGGCAGAACTAAGCCCTTCCGGAAAACAAACAGACTCCTGGTGTCTCTCGCACCCAGGTCGAAAGGGGAAGGCCTATCCTCACAAAGAATTTCAAATCACATTGTATCCTGCATAAGACTGTGTTATGAGCTCCGTAAGACCCCTCTGCTAGTTCCGCCCAGGGCTCACTCCACCAGACCGATGGCGGCATCGATGGCCTTCTTCAAGGGAATTGCGTTAAAAGACATCTGCAGAGCGGCGACTTGGTCATCTTATGACATCTTCGCCAGGCATTATGCCATGCACCGGGTGTTCGATGAGGATACACACCTGTCGACAACAGTCCTTTCAAGGGCAAGCTGCACATAAATCGGGTACCCACCTCCTTATCTGGAGTCACTGCTGGGTAGTCACCTATTGTGGAGCACCCATGGGGACCACTCGAAGAAGAAAGAGAAGTTACTCACTTGTGTAGTAACGATGGTTCTTCGAGATGTGTCCCCGTGGGTGCTCCACTACCCACACATTCCTCCCCACTTCGGAGCTCCGTTTGGTGTTTTTCAGGAGCATCCGGGGCAGTTGGTCAAGGAACTGGTGGGGACCGGATCACGCACGTGACCGAAAGCGCGCAAAGAACCGGCGCACATCAGCGCATGTGCAACCCGACGGAGACTGCTGGAAATTTTCCAATCTGCGGCGCTGGGGCGAGCCCGACACCTAACTGCGGAGCACCCACGGGGACACATCTTGAAGAACCATCATTACTACACAAGTGAGTAACTTCTCTTTATTGCCAGAGGATGCAGGGGTACTGCCTGACATGCCCAAGAACTGTTTAAAAGAGTGGCTGCGACCTAGCAGGTCTCATTATAGGAGGTGCAAGAAAAATAGCACCATCTGCTCAAAAACCTGCCTCCTGTTCTTCAGAGCAAACTTGCCTTGCCTATAAATGAGGCAGTTATGGAAATATCAGAGGCACTGTGACAAATGCCTGCATGGATCCAACCTAATTCTAAGAGTATGGACAGAAAATGCTTTGTCCCTCCCAAGGACTCAGTTCGTATTTACTCACCCACAAATGAACTCTGGAGCAGCTTTACAAGGGGCTAATTTACCTCAGTATAAAACATGGAACCAGAAGAAAGGTTATAAGAAACTAGATTACAACTCAGGATATTAAATTACACTGCCCTCTTAGTAAATCACGATTTTGACAATTACTCAGAATTGGGGGAACTCACTGAACATCTCTGTGAACCAAAGACCCATCATCAGAGCAATAATTCCTGAGGGTCTTACTATTACTCATACAGCTCTGAAAAGTGCTCTCAATATGGCAGACACTGCAGCTAGGATAACCACAACAGCAGTGGTCATGTGAAGGGCATCCTGGCTCCAGACCTCAGAGATGCCCTTTGAGCTCCACTCAAAGGTGGAAGACCTCCCCTTGGAAAAGCAAAAGCTATTCCCATCAAATACCAATAAAATCCTTCACCTCTCCAAGGATTCCAGAACAACATTGTGCATGCTGGGCACGTACACACCACCCTACCACTGTAAATGGTATCCCCCATATAACTGCAACAGATATGGTCAATACGGGCATTACAACTGTCCGCCACAGAGACAGTATGAGGACATTGGACCTAAGTAGCACCCACAGAGGAGACGCTCCAACCAAGATCACCACACCACTGCTCGAGGCTCCAAGTAGCAGGTTTAAAGGGCCTGCACAACCCCCATCCCCACAATCCAATGCCATCACAACAGTGCCATCTTTTTACTCACCGCCTCCACCCCTCCCTGACATAGGGGGAGTCCATAATATCAGACAACTGGGAATGGAAATAATGCGCACAGGATACACTATCCCTTTAATTGTAAAACTCCCCTGCCCACTTTACTCCTCACCCCATTCCTCTTCAGGGACCCCCTGCATGAGACCTTGTTATAGCAGGAAGTCCATTATCTCCTGCTTCTTGGAGCCGTGAAGAGGGTACCCCAGGAATTCCAGGGGAGGGGTTCTATTCAAAGTATTTTCTAATGGAAAAAAGAACAGAGGGGGTTGGAGACTAATTTTACATCTCTGCACACTCAGCAAATTACTCAGGGGGCAATGTTTCAGGATGTCACACTTTCCACTATCATTCTGGAACTGGATCATGGGGATTGGGTCACAGCTCTCGACCTACAAGATGCCTACTTTCACATCATCGTTCTCCCATCTCACAGATGTTACCTTAGATGTATACTACAGACAGAACACTGTCAATACGAGGCTTGCCCTTTCAGCCTGTTCTTTGCACCTCAAGTATTCTCCAAGGTCATGGCAATGGCAGCAGCTTATCTTCGTCAGTGTCACACAGTCATGTTGCCTTACCCAGATGTACTGCGGGTAGTCTGTCGCCTCTGATAATGACGTCTTGAGCTTGCACAGGCTCATCAGTTGTGGTCTTGCATGTGGCTGAGGAGACCAAGCTTTGAATGGCATGGGTGTTCACAGTGGGAGCAAGCGAATTGTCCTAGCTCTGCTGGTGCAGCTGCTGCTGCTTTCTTCCTCTTACGAGCATCAATGAGGTGTACACATCGCTGCTCTTCAAAGTTGTCATCCACGTGTCATATGAGAGCACACCAGCCTGTTTGATCTTTTACATGCTGCTCTAGCTGATCTGGTTTTAAACCAGCATGAGCAATGTTGGCCTTCACGCAGTCTTTATATGTCTTGCAAGGCCTACCTTAATTTCTTTTGCCCTGGGAGAGTTCACCGCAGAGGAGTTGCTTAGGGATTCTTGACTCCTTCATTCATATGACGTGCCCTGTCCAGTGAAGCTGGGTTTTCAGAATCATGGCTTTGATGCTCATGGTTCCTGCTCTGTCCAGGACTTCCAGGTTTGTAACTCTGTCCTGCCATCGAATGTGCAGTATTGACCTCAGGCTGCGTGTGTGGAAGCACTCCAGCAGTTTTATATGTTTTCTGTACAAGGTCCAGGTTTCACAGCCATACAGGAGACTGGTCAGGACTACAGCCTTGTACACTTTCAGTTTAGTGAACTGTCGGATATTGTGCTGATTCAACACTCACACTGTCAGATGTCCTAGTGCCCGGCTGGCCTGGCAGATTCTGGCATTGATTTCTTTGTCAAGGGAGCCATCCTTGGCTATCACCCTGCCAAGGTACTTGAAATCCTCTACTGTTTTTAACTCTGAAGCGGGGAGAACAGCAGATCCTGGAGCAGGTTGAAACAGAACCTCGGTCTTTCCTAGGCTGATGGTCAAACCAAAGAGGCAAGTGGCATCAGCAAACTTGTCAATGATGAGCTGGAGATCAGAATCCTTGTGTGCCATAAGTGTGCAGTCGTCAGCAAAAAGGGCTTCAAGGATGAGCCTTTCAGTCGTTTGGTTTTAGCATTCAGACAACAAAGGTTGAAAAGTGACCCATCAAGTCTGTATTTTATGTAGACTCCACAGTCCAGGTCCCTAACTGCATGGCTGAGGACGCACGTGAAAAAGAGGTTGAATAACACTAGGGCCAGCACGCACCCTTGCTTCACACCATTGGATATCTCAAATGGATCTGAGGACTTGACAGTGGAGGGTCTGTTGAGAAGGTTGCTGAAGTGCTCTCTCCACCTATTGTTGATGCTGTTCTTCTCCCTCAGAAGGGTCATGCCATCTGCAGACAGGAAAGGTGTAGTACTTGGCTTTGAAGGTCCATACATAGCTTTGATAGCACTGAAGAACATCTTGGAGTTCTTGGTGTCAGTGTAGTATTGGACTTCATCATCTTTACTCTCCCACCACTCATCTTGCATTTTGCAAAGTGCCGTTTGCATCTGGCTCTGAAGGTGTTTGAATCAATCACGTTTGGAGATTGGGGACTGATTGTTTTGCCATAGCAGAAACACGTTCTGTTTTTCCTCTAAGATCTTCATGATGGCCTTGTCATTTTCATCAAACCAGTCTTGGTGAACTCTCTTTTTCAGGCCTAGTGTTCACTTGGCAGACTCCATCACCAGGGTTTTGAACTGGTCCCACTTTTGTGTTGGGTCTCCAGTCAGAGGTCCATGTGACGTCACCACTTCATCAAGGCAGGCTGCGAATTTCTGATGATGACCAGTATGTTGCAGCTTCCCAGTGTTGAAGGAGGGTCTGACAACCTTGAGCTTCTTGCAGTGCAGTGATGTGATGTGCAGCATAAGGACTGATCTGACAAGTCTATGATCAGTCCAGCACTCAGCTCCCTGCATGGCCCTCGAATGTCCCGCCTGCAACTGATGACATAGTCAATCAGTTGCCACTGTTTCAATCTTGGGTGCATCCATGTGGTCTTGTATTTATCAGCTTGCCTGAAGAGAGTGTTGGTAATCATCAGGTTTTCTGCACACAAGCTCAGCAGAAGGCGGCCATTGACATTCATGTTACCAACACCATGATGCCCCAGCATCCCTTTCCAGGTCTTACAGTCCTTGCCGACCCTGGCGTTGAAGTCACCCAACAGGAGAAGCTTGTCACTAGAAGGAGTTGCTTTCACAAGATGGTCAGGGTCCTCATAGAAACTTTCTTTTGCTTTGTCGCTGCTAGTCAGTGTGAAGGCATAAGCGCTGATGACTGCAATGTGGCAAGAGGTGTTGAGGGCGAAGGGGAGCTTGATCAGACGCTCACTGATGCAAGTTAGTAGGTCAGGAAGCTGGTGCAGCAGTGATGTCTTGATGGCAAGTCCCACTTTGTGGATTCTGTCTTCATTTTCTGGCCTGCCTTTCCAGAAGAAGGTGTAACCTCCTTTTGTTTCACAGATGGATCCTTCCTCTGCTAGTCTGGTCTCGCTACCTAGATGACTGCTTGATAAAAGGTGCATCAAGGGACAAAGCCAGTTTCATGATGAATGAGACCAGAGCTCTCCTTACTGAAGCTCAGATTCTTGATAAACATGCAGAAATCAAAGCTAGCACTTATGCAAGACATGGAATTTATCTGTGCCAGACTCAATTCAGTCTCAGCATGCGCATACCTACCTCACCAAAGATTCATAGCCATCCAGGAGCTTATAACCATGACATCCATGAGCCCATCTACCACAGTGCGTGCAGTTAATGGGCCACATGTCTGTGACTACTTACATGGTCTCTTATGCCTGCCTCCCTTTCTGATTTTTTCAGCTCTGGATAGCAGCTGTGCATGTTCCATCACTGCATTCCCTCCACAAGAGGGTTAGTGTACCTACGGATGTCCTCAAATCACTGCATGGTGGACATCAGCAGACAACTTCCTCAAGGGCATCCCATTCCATCAACCTCAGCCTATGCTACAGATTACAATACACACATCCCTATTGGGATGGGGAGCTCACCTACGAGGCCCAGTGGTTCAGGGCAAGTGGGCCACACATGAGAGGTCCCTTCACATCAATCTCCTAGAGCTCAGGGCAGTCAAAAATGCTTGTGCACGCTTCTTTCCTCAAATTACCAATTGCATAATCCGTGTCCTTATGGACAATATCTCTACCATGTTTTACATAAACAGACAAGGCATCACCTGCTCTCATTCCCTCTGTACAGAGGCCATATGCTTATAGAACTGGTGTACCTGCAACCAGGTCTCATATTCAGCATCCTATGTACTGGGGGTTTTCCAACTCCATTTCCGACCTCCTCAATCATGTTATTTCTGCAGACCATGCGTGGGAACGCCATCATGAGGTTGTGTACCTCTTTTTTCCCCCACTTGGGTTGGTCTATGATAGACCTTTTTGCCACCTCTGACAACACCAAATGCCCCCAGTTGTGTTCCAGGGTGGGGCTCAGCCAGGGATTCCTCAGCAATGCTTTTCTGATTAGCTATATCTTCTCCCCCATACCTCTCATCCCCAAAGTACTCCATAAGATCTGCAGGGGGGTGGGGGCGGCTTGTGTCATTCTCATAGCACCATCTTAGTCGTACCAAGCATGGTTCCCGTTCTGGCAGAAGCTCTTGATGCAACCCCCATATCTACTGCCACACAGATGTGATCTCTTTCAGAAGTGTGGGAGGATGCTACATCCCCAGCCACACATTCTTCACTTTCACACATGGCTTCTGTCTGGTTTGGAGAAATAGAAGCACAATGCTCCCAACACATGAGGACGTTCTCCTCCATAGCAGGAGACCCTGTACCTGAAAAACCTACTTGCAAAAATGGAGCCATTCCTCAGATAGGCACTGGGGACGAGTATAAAGCCTCGCACCTCCCCACTTACCCCTATTCTCGATTACCTGCTCTGCCTCCAAACATCTGGTGTGTCAGTTTCCTTGCTGAGGGACCACCTCTTAGTGATAATAGCCATCCACATTCATGTTGATGGCCTATCAGTTTTTGCTCACCCCATCACAAAAAGGTTTCTTAGGGGCCTCCAAAACATATATCTTCCCCACCAACCCCTACTGCCAGCATGGGACTTGAATTTGGTTTTGGACTGACTCACTGGGCCTCCATTTGAAACATTGGCCACAGTTCCACTTCACTTCCTGGACGCCGTGGTCAGACAGCTGGCCAGGGTGGTTGCACCTATTCCCCACTGCCTCCTGTGGGGGGTGAGCTTCGCAGCTGGGTCCCTGGAGCCCCTCAGGCTGGTGGGACCAGCTCGTGACAGGAGACTGGGGCAATGCCAGATGGCTCTAGGATTTCTGCATGAGCAAGCAGACCTTCCATGAGCTGTGTCACTGGCTTGTCCCTGCCCTGAGCCGCTGGGACACCAAGAGACAGGCTCCTTTTCCCCATCAAGAAGCAGGTCCCTGAGCTCTGGCCCAGTCCAGGAGGGCCCCTTTTGTGGGGGACCTGGTCAGGCTCCTGAAAGCCCTCTGAGGGTGGGGAAAGGTGTGGGGGGGGGGCTGCAGCTCCTAGGGCAGCTGGCTACTGGCCACTGGCCATGGCTGGCTACTGCTAGTGCGTGGCTATGAGGGCATGCTGACGCAGACCAGGCCTTTACTAGCATGTTCTTAGCTTCCTGCCAGGGGGGTTTCTGGGTCCATGGGGCTTTAAAGGTGGGGGGATGGAGAGCCCATAGAGCCCTGCTGCCCCTGTCCAGTGCATCTCCGCACCCCAGCAGGCTGGCAGACACCTCTGCTTCAGTCATTGCAAAAGAGTTAAGCTTCTGTATTGCTTCTCTAAAGTCTACTCGTTTTTCATACCATCACCCCCCTCCGCCCCCGGCTGCAACTGGAACACTGCTCCTCCTGCACTTCAGCAGTCACAGACCAGGGCCTGGGAAAAAAATTCATGGGTTAATGAGCATATGCGCAAACTGCTCGCACTGATAGAGCTGAGCTGCACACACACGGGAGGGGGTCATCTGCACCAAACAAGCCAATGCAGGACAAGATGTTGAGGGTGCTTGGGGGCGGGGGGAATGGGGAGGAGAGCCCCACCACCCACTGCTGATGAGGTACCCAGTGGAGGTGTAGGAAAAGCAGCTACAGCACTGCAGCCCCCTGCATCCTATGATAAACCACCCTCCTGTCTTACCAAGTTCCACAGCCTCCTTGCCCAAGAGCTCTAGTTGCAGGAAGGCAAGTTCCAAGAAGCATCTGTCAGCTCCAAACAAGTGCTCCTCAACCAGAAGGCTTGCATTCCCCAAGCTTTGCTTGCTATACAGGGCAAGTGTAATAAGTCACATATGCTTGTGCAGTCCCCATGCCCCATCAGCCTTCATGCCCTAAACTCCTTTCCTGTGTCTGCCCCCTACACTAACAATTCATTATTTCAGAAAAATGGAATCTTTGTGTCAGCTGCATTTTGTGTAAGGGAGGCAGGGCTTATAGGCCCTGCACATAGAGCAGGTGCCCCCTTTTTAAGAGCAACATAACTGTTACATCATTCTCTGGTCAGTCATGAAACTGCTTATTGCTCTGGTGGCTGGCTCCTCATAATTATCCACTTTGCACTCTTGCTCAACCTCCACCCCCCCCCCCACCCCACTTTTCTCCCTTTCACCTATAGTATGGTGCACATGGCAACAAAAATGGAAATGGTGCTTTCATTACACTCTAACCTAGTCAGTAAACTGAGTGAGCAGCCCTTTAAACAGCCAAAGGCACAGTCTACTCATAAGCTGCAGCTTCTCAGCCTATAAACTGCACCTTACTGTTGTACAAGCTCCATGTGTATGGCTTCAGGAGACATGGGACTAAGGCGTCAAGAATAACTGTTCACAGCTCAATGGTTCCAATGGTAATCCAACTCTGGGAAGAAAGGGGACACACACACACACACACCCCACCCCGTGGTGCATACTTTACTTTGCCCAACCATCCCATGGTGCTGTCCGTGACATGGCTCAAATGATCCACCAGCATCTGCGACACAACTGAAATATGCCCCTTGCAGTTTATGTATCGTTTGTTGAGGTTCCCTGGTGTCAAGTAAGGGATATGTGTTCTAGCTCCCACCCCCCACCACTTAGGGACACCCAGCCTGGCAAAGCCATCCACAGTATCCTGCATGTTTGCCACAGGCCCACTATTTCCTAGCAGAAGGAAATTGATTATCCTGCCTGTGTGGAACACAGCAGGTGCCCCTCCCCCCCCCCCCCCCCCCCCCCAGCTATAGCGTTTCCCACTTCAAATTGAGTCTGATGGGAGTGTCAGCCATGTGGCATCGCAAGCTGCCACAGGGCTAGTGCCGCTCACTTCTGACTTGGGTCTCAGTCTGGTATTGTTGCACGTCAGCCGGGGTGGGGAGCAATTCACACAAGTCCTTGAAAGTGGTCCTAAGCATGTACGTGTCTCACTGGTCATTTTCCCATAGCTGCATAACTAAGCCCGCTCAGTCTGTGCTTGCCTCCCAGGCCCAACTGCTGTCAGCATGTGCTTCTAGCTCCACTCAGTGGTTTCTTGAACATCTGCATTCATGACTGCCTCACATTCTCCCTTGTATGCATGCAGCTCCTGCCTAGATTATTGCTAAACCACAGCATGACATCAAAGGTGTTTGCAACCTTACCATAGCACTTTGCACTTGGGCGGGGGGGGGGGAGTGAGTGGCGCACACTTGTCATGCTGTAACATCTTCATGGGGTGGGGGAAGGCTTTAAAAGATTGCCATTGCTTTCAAGAAGGGAAGGAGGCGCATTCTGTGAAGCTGACGACACATACGCACAACCACCTGCTGCAATGTTTTTGTCTCATCAGGCACTGGGAGCCTAATTCAGAATGCAAATAGCTAGCAGGACTTGTAGGATAGCTACCCCTCCTGCAGCACTGTTAAAGCAAAAGCCAGCCCTTCTACTGGGGGAAACACCTTCAGCTTTCATAAGGATCCATTTTAGCATCTTAATTTAAAAATTTGACCTAATTTTATTATGTGGCCAAATTCACCTGCCCTACCTGCAACTGTTACCTCAATGAATTTGATAAAATGGTAATTATAAGCAGCCCAATATGCACTACAGAAAAGATGAGGACAGATTATTGCAAGCCAGAAGTGAGGTGCTTGCAATGGGTTTTTTAAGGAGATTGTGGTTTCCCATGCTAAACTTTGGTTCTGGCAATATTTTAGGTACAAGGCACTGCTGCAGTAACAAAACTTCTAATTGTACGAACTACTACAAGCACGAAGAGGAAGAGTAGTGGAAGATGCAGTACTGTTTGCCAATACCATTCATCTGTTCGTAGACAGGGTAGGAAAGTTTTTGTCTCAACTTTGTGTAATGCTTTAAAAATGTGTAAAAATGCATGATATATAGCATGTAATTGTAATAGCTGTAGATAGATTAGGCATTAAAGTAGAATACTGCTAACGACATACCAAAACAAACTGGAGATGGAACAATGATGAAAATTAAACAACCATAACTCCCTCTTCCCCAATCTGAGCACAGACGTAACAGAGCAATTTTACATTAAATCAATCTATCTTGTGTTGCTCGGAGGGTGCGAAAAAGCCTCCGCCCTCCCCTGCAATGCACATCTACACTGCTGTTAGGAAGATGCTCTATTGCTGACCTAGCTTCTGTGTCTTACCCAGATGGAGCAATTGCGCTAATCAGAAGGCACACTCCCATAAGCATAGCATGTCTTCACCACACTACAATAGCACACTTGCACTGATGTAGCACCGTAGTGTAGCCTTGCCCTGATCGCAATTCTATAGTCTGCATTGAATGAGACAGTGTTTGTGATCTTTTCTGGCATTAATCTATGCATATGCCTCCTCTGCACCCTTCCATTTCTGCCATCCATGAAGAGGTAAACTGTATTGTGGCAATTCTTAACTTTTGAGTGAATGACCTTTTAGTCTTAATTACACATTTTTTAAAATTATAAACAGCCTAGTTTTTAAAAAAGAGACTTACACAAATTTTATTACATTCAGTTGCAACAAACCCCTCACGTCAGCAGCAGGGTTATGCTCTAGGTAGCAAACAATAGAACACACATTCCCTCATGATACACAAGTTTTAACTACACAGTCTCAAAGTTGTTTGGTCCTTAGACTGTCTAAATCAAGGCTCTTCCTACATGTAAACCTTTATTTGTAAACTACCCATCCTGTTCTATTCCCACCTTGTATAGTCCCTTAACTGGGAGGAAGGCCTTATTCATTCTCTTGTTTGTCCTTGTGCTATCCTCCTGAGTTTGTGCTCCAGTAAAGTGCGAAAGGGAGACATCAGGAACCAGTGCATGTGCAGTGTAATATAATGTTGAAAGTTTTGGCAGGAAGCAAAAAACAAACTATACAGATTATACATAGAAATCGTGAAGATGACAATCAAAAGGGACTTATACCCTTGGCTATGCTAGTTCCTTGGTATAGAACCTGTTGTCAGCACAACGCATGGGGGCAGCACTACCCTCTATTAAATATGTTAGACCAACTGAAATTGAATATGTAGTATAGCTAATACAGCATTTTCTTCTTGCATATACAGCTACTGTTGGAAATACTATGAAAACAGATGGTAGCAGTCAGCATTCACTTCTCTCAGATTCTGTAAGTTTAAAACATACCAAATATAAAATATATTTTGAAGCAGGCACATTCAGTTTAAGAATATAGTACAAGACAGAAGACAGGAATTTTCCATTCTAAAGGAATTATTTCTACATTTCTAAAAAAGTGGTCCCCACAGTTGTCTGAATGTAAAGAAATAAGACAACACGAAGTCTTTCCTTCTTTATACACTCATCCCTCATTAAACAAGTACTAAAACAAGGGACACATACTAACCTTTGCTCATTAGATGAGTGAACTCCCCCCACTAATACATGCCTTACCCCACCACAGCCTGAGCCCCCCACCAGCCCCACATACCCAAACCGCTGCAGCCTGACCCTCCCCTTGCTGTTTCTGCAGCTCCAACCTGCCACAGCCTGACACTCACTCCCCCCGCACTCAACCTGCTGCAACCTTAAAACCCTCCCACAGACCCAACCTGCAGCAGCCTGAACCCCCACCCTGTTGCCCCATGGACCCAACCCACCACCAGGTTTTAACACTCCCTCCTGTTCACAGGCCCAAACTGCCCCCAGCCTTTAACCCTCCCCAAACTCAGGGATCACTTATCCTTCAAATCAGTGCCACATGCTGCCACTCCTTTGCCGAGTTAGGAGCACTAGGAACCAATTAGAGACTTTTACGTGCATTTTAATGGTAATTTAGTGTCCCTCTTACAAGTTTTCACCTATGAGCAGAAACCAATTGTGCTCATATAGCAAGGGATGAGTGTATAGTATGTCTTTTTTTCACCCACGCAAAGGCTGAGACAGATGTGCTTTGAAAGAGGCAGCAGACTCTGACTCTCTCTCAGCCAAACTGAGGATCTTCTATGCCAACAATTCTATAACAAAAATTGAATTATGCCTAAAAATACCCCTTTTAGTGAGTCTTAAAAGAATGGCACATACTTCTGATATTATCCTAAACTCCAACATACGACATCCTGCTTATTTACTTATGCGATTTCTTCCTATTCCACCCACCCAAAAAAAATTGAGGTTATTTAAAAATAGAATTGAACTGTATCTTAATATAAAGTCCAGCTGTAAACCTTTATCAGATAGCAGTCAAAATGCCATAACCTACAGCTTTTCTATGCCTATCCTTGTTTATTCTGTAAGAGCCATCATATTTTGATAATAGACCAAGTTGTCCTATCATGAACAACCACAACAAATAGGAAGAAACAGAGTAAGGCTGTTGGTGAAATCAGTCCTCCTCTTCCAATTGGCTCTGATGATCCTAAATCATTCCAGAACGCCTTTTTTATTCTGCTCATGTCAGTCTCCTACCCACCCAGATACACCAGACCTTAGTGGGGGGTCCTTACTCTATCCCACTCTTGCAGTGTTCTACTTATGACAGGAAAGACAGTTATGGCAGTGTACTTACACTGTAAACTTTGGCACTTTCTAAAACAGCAGCCATCTGGAGCACCACTATAAATTATTACAGACTACTACTATAGCCCCTTTTCATCTTGAGAGACAGTGGTTATCAGAAGCAGTGCGGATCTATGGGCACATGCTAGCTTTTCAATGTAAGTTGCAGGAGATAACTGTTCAAATACATAACCCTACAGCTATCCTGGAGTCTTTCAAAATCTATGGGACCAATATATGCCTTCCACAATTTATGGTTTATCTCATCCAGTTTCACTCATAATAAGGTTCCAGTTCCCTGGCACATGAATCACAGTGCCACAGGCAGTCATTTTAAGGACACAAGAATCCCTTGTTTTCTTGAAAACACACTTATTTTGGGGTTCTCCCCAGGCTATAAGTGAATTTCCTCCTAAGCAAAACTGTTAGGCTAAAGCACTGCATTATTTGCATTATTATACATCTTTTCCCAATTTTATTTACTTAGCTGGGAGGGCATATGATGCATGGTTTCCTAGAGGCTTAGATGTTCAAGTGTTAGGAACTGATCTATATAGTACATGTGGGGTAATACTGGTTTTCCAGTGTTTCAACTTATTGAACTGCACTTTTTTGCAGGGTGGGGGAGATGCAATACCCACACCATTGGATAATGTGCTATTTAGTTATCTTTTTTTGTTTCAAATTATGGAAAGGTCATATACTGCATATCAATTAAACTCAGGTAATGCTAAGTATTTTTAAAATAATTTCCCTCCTCAAACAGGATGCTGCTTCATCAGCTCCAAGACTGTCTTTGCCATGTCAGTCTCGTGAATGGTGAAAAGTACTTCAGCATCATCAACTACCACAGAAGAAATCCAGGAAATAAAAGGGGTTAAAGTCTACTAGACCCAAACACCCCAATGGAATTTTTTTTCCCCCATACAATTGATGTATAGTTTTAGTTTTTAATCCAGCTTGTTCAGATGGATCTCCTTTTGTTTGTTCTATACAAGTTTCATTACAAAATTTAAATTTGCCCTAGAATACAGTGTAGTATTGCAGTACTGAGTTTCCAAAGCAATATTTATACTTTCTAGTAAAACCTTCAGAGCTATCAAAATGTGTTTCAGGTGTTTCTAGCCTATACAATAATATGTAAGTAAAACTAATGCCTTACAGTTATAATTAAAATTCTTATTAAACAAAGTTTGTGCACAGCCCCTTGTTTGTATAAAGCACTTACAATAACCCAAACCCATACTCTGGCAGTAGCTAAAAGGACAATTTTCTGTTACTTTCCAGAACCCTTCTCAGTGGCACTGGAGGTTACACAAACCTACTGACAGTCCCTTCCTACTTCATGACACCTTTACTAAATAGAGCTTGAAAGCAAAATTTCAAAAGCTACATACTTATTCAAGACAGTAGTAGTAGGTGAATTTTGATTTACAGATGAGATTACGCAGAGATAAACAGAGAAGGGGAACCAGGATAAAATACTGCATAACTGCCTTGGAAAGTTGGAGGGATCATAAAGGGGGAAACTCTCAAGGACACAATAGAGTGATATGAGAGAGATTAGAACCAGTAGAAGACACTGTGACCAAGCACAAGATTTCAGGAAGAAGAATATGGTTAGCAGTAGTCTGAGAAGCAAATGGAAACTTAAAAAAATGGATATATTAAAGAAAAGGGAGTTAAGGTTTTGGGTTTGTTTTTTTAAAAATTGAAAAAACTAAAGCATGTTTAAGAATGTTTGTGTTTGAGGTGAAAGAGCCAGAAGCAAAGAGTAAGAGAGGAGGGTATGACTGAGGGGGTGAGATGGAATGCAGTAGGGGCTCTGGGGCAAACAGAGAGGCTGCAGGAGAAAAGTCTTTGTGTAGCCACACTGGGAGAAACCCAAGGAACAAAAGTGTAAGCTGTTATGATTCAAACTGTTTTGTCAATAGGTCTGTTTGCAGAAGCCACACTTCTGTGAGGGCAGAAGGTATCTTTGAATATCCTATTATTCTTGCCCACCCCCACACATTGAATGAGAGGCTACATTACTTCTGTGCTGAGAGTCCTTTGGCAACTACTCTGAACAGAACTGAACTGAAGAGTCACTGAGGATGATCTAGAGATCTCCTGTTTCTAACTTCTATAACACAGAATCTAAAAGAGATCCTGATCAGGTAACCAAAGAAAACTTTATTAAATCTATATGTGCAAGGGAATGAGAGCTTTGCTCAGAGTAAAGGCAGCTCTTTTGACAGCTTTTCTACTCTGCCTCTACTTCTGCATGTGTTTATCTGTGGAGAACAAAGACAAAAGGTGATTGACTGGAAAGTTGATAGTTGTAATTTAAAAAAAAAAAAAAAAAAAAAAAAAAAAAAAATCAGAAGACTGCTCCGTGCCACTTTGCACTGTCAGGGAGACAATATTCTAGAGTAGGTGCAACTGGCTATTTTTCCAGCAAGATATCTTAGCATGCAATTTCGTTCCCACTGAAATAAGGGCCTAAGGCTTTATCCAGCAGCTAACCAAGGGTGAAAACATTTCATTGGATCAGGAATCCAAAAGACAGTATGATCCTACGTATGTATGTGAGTCTAAAAGCTCAACCACTATAGTTATATAAATTAATTATACAGCTCATGTTTATAATAGCTTGAGTTTTGGAAAGCTGCAGCCTGCCAAGCAGGATGGGTTTGTCCCCATTCTTTGATAACCCTTACATTGGAAGCTCTGAAAATGCATTTGCGTCAGCACTGGGCTACCTAATTCATAAAGAAAGACAGGTAAGGACACTTCCTGTTGTTGGAATTAACTACAAAAGGGCCTTCAGAAGGGTGAGATGAGGATCAGACAGCTAGCAGAGGAGAAGCGAGCCCACAGAAAGCACAGTAAGGACCTGCCAGACACCCATTACACATGCAACAGATGCAGCAAGGACTGTCACTCTCGTGTGGGCCTTCACAGTCACAGTCGACGCTGCAAATGATGATCCCAAATGGAACTATGAAGGGCGCGATCCATAGTCTACGTAGACTGAAGGATGCTACTTCTGTTGGAATAAATACCTTCTCCCAGAGAGAGACCAGAATTTGGACCGAGTCATCCTTCAACTCTACTTGACATCTCTAGTGTCCTTCACAGTAGTGCCAAGTGCTGAATCTTTGAAATGCTCTCTCATAAAAGCAGCACCACTGGGCAATACTCTGACTGAAAGCTGCCAACTTTTTTTCATCTAAGAACTAAACTCTCAATACAGGTGATACAGAAATATTTTAAAAGGCATATGTAAAAATATTTATAATTTTTTACATAAAAAGGTAAAATCTCAATCAGTACCTACAGAGTGACTAAGATGAAGCCCATTCAAATTCTCAGATGATGGTCCTCAAGTGTCACTTCTCTTAAGTGAGGGGAAATACACAGTTGCTTCAAATTTCATCTGATCTTCATATCTCTAAATGCTCTACCTTGTTGCAAAATGCTGCTCCAGCTGTGTCTGGATATACTTCTCCTTGCTTACAAGGGAAGAACAGGTCACTAAAGGAGACAAACATCATCAGGGTCCCAAGGAACCCAGCTTTGACCCAGAGCTTTGGAGGTTTTTATACCAAGATAACTGGTGTAGTAATGATCAGAAAAATATAACACAGGACATCTTCTAAATTTATCTGCTATCTTAAAGTAGTGCATTAAAAATACTCTGAAATCAACAGGTGAAAGAGAGTCAGGAGTGCTCACTTTGGCTGTGTCTACACGTGCCCCAAACGTCGAAATGGCCATGCAAATGGCCATTTCGAAGTTTACTAATGAAGCGCTGAAATGCATATTCAGCGCTTCATTAGCATGCGGGCGGCAGCGGCGCTTCAAAATTGACGAGCCTTGCCGCCGCGCGGCGCGTCCAGACGGGGCTCCTTTTCGAAAGGGCCCCGCCTACTTCGAAGTCCCCTTATTCCCATGAGCTCATGGGAATAAGGGGACTTCGAAGAAGGCGGCGTCCTTTCGAAAAGGAGCCCCGTCTGGACGCGCCGCGCAGCGGCAAGGCTCGTCAATTTCGAAGCGCCGCTGCCGCCCGCATGCTAATGAAGCGCTGAATATGCATTTCAGCGCTTCATTAGTAAACTTCGAAATGGCCATTTGCATGGCCATTTCGAAGTTTGGGGCACGTGTAGACACAGCCTTTGTCTCACTTCAAAGTCAGAATACTCCATTTTATGAGGGGGACTGTAAAAAAAAAAAAAAGGGAGGGGGGGCGGAGGGGGACATAGGGTTCCTGCATCCCTTATGCACAGACAAGCAACACTGGTTGGCCTTTTTTACCCTGCAGATTATTTTGGTTTGCCTTTGTTTTTACCAGACAGATCAAGTAATTTCTTGGGGTTTGGCACTCTGCAGGAAGATCCTAGCATTACATTGTGTGAAATGCAAGACAAGAAGAACTAAAGGAAATATCATTATACTTTTTTTTTTTTTTTATTTCTGTATGCAATGTAATGTTTAGGCACGTTGCTTGGGATACTTTCTAAAGTAAATCATTGGCCATTATTTAGAGTATCCTTTTGGCTTTAAATACTGGTCAGGAAAACAAAATGTAAAAATAAATGAGCATAACTTCCTATTAACAGAAATAAAAATGAATTTGCATCTAAAAGTGCAAAAGGTGAAATACTTTAACCCTTTCACCAGACAATGTGGCAATATACAGTATATTGCTTCTGTTTGTTTGAGAAGGCTGCTGAAATTTTATACTGACCTAGAAAATTATAAATTACACAGAATTAGTTTCCATAATCTGTGTATGTGTATACACACACACGTGCGTGCATGCCCGCACACACACACACACACACACACACACACACACGTCAGCTGAGAAAAAACTGGTTTAGAACTTACAAATTAAAGCCTCACACAGATCAATACAGTGAAAGTAACAATTAACATGCTCAGGTGCCAAATTTTGATTTGTACTTTAAAAAAACCTATTTTTTAAAAATGCATGTACTGTAATTACATTAGCAGCACAGGCATTTCACTTCATTGACTTGTTTAACAGGATTATGGTGTTTTAAATATGTAGATTGCTCTAAAAATGTTCAATTGTATAATGCTTGGTAAATCTTGGTGAATGGGTTCAAAGGTAGGTGAATCACTTTAAAAAACACAACAAGCCATGTGCACTTCAAATATTCTAGTGTTTCACCTGTAAGTTATTGTTTCAAGCAAACAAGACTAACAGAACATATGGCTTTACAGCAACATCAATTTGTCACCTAAGTTGTAATAAATATTTAAAATCTCTAGCAATAGACTTACATTTTTGATCTGGTTTAAACAATACAGAAAACAATTACCAATTAAAAACCTGTTGTAAAATGCTGAACACCAAAAATTCTTATTTAAATCACTTTTTTGTAAGCGAAAACAATCAAAATAACATTTATAGGGCATTTCAGTTCTATAATTCTTTGCCAACCTGGAAGAAACATGAATTTTTATTTTTTTTAAACAAGGTGAAAAAATGTATGAAAACTGCTAAATACTTTGGTCACACTAATTGTCAAATAGTTATGTCTCAAATACATTAGATTTGTGTATTCATTTTTATAAAACTATTCTTACAGCCATTTTACCTATAATATCACTACTATCATTACCTGGGTGGCAAGATCTTATTTCACAGGTCCCCCATTATTTAGAACAATACAATATAAACATACGCAAAAAGTATTGGTATTTCTCAATGTGCAATATTTTTACACTTATGAATTTCTGTACAATGTCTTAAAATCTAGAATATAAATGTTGCTGGTCCTGATCCCTTGCGAAATTAGTGCAGCAGTGAGTGACTGGCTGTGACAGTCTCTAGATGAAATCCTTGAGAAACACTAAAAACCCTGGATATCAGTTCATGTTTCTCAGCCAGCAGCAGCAGCAGCAATCACATATCATACAGGGCCATTAGCAGTTGCCTCTCCTAAAAGGATTTGTTGATCAGTCCTATAGAATTTAAAAAAAATATACACATTTATATAAGAAATCAATGCAACTGTACAATCATCATCACAATCACGTTTGGGAGTAAAAGCAAGACCATGAATTTCCAAAGACTTTTCCAAATCATATTAACTTAGAATAAGGGTAATGGAACAGGGCAAATTTATTTGTAACACTGAAACAAAAACACCACACACCCAGCTATGTCCTATTTTCATTTTCTTATTAACAGAAGCAGATGGGCAGCTAAACTATAGTCAAACTTAAAAGCAGCTGTTTAAAGCTTCCTTTTTTATTACCCTACAATCTACACTGGTTACTGAGATTGCACTGAAATTTGGTATGTCTAGTGGGACTGTAGGGTTCAGTTAATAGTCCCAAACCAGGGGCCATATGAAAGGGTTCCCAAAACAGAACACCAGAAAGAAAACAGCTTTACCTACTTTTGCTCACAGAGATCAGGTCAGGACTCCGACCACTGCATGAGGTGCTAAATTTGTGAGGTAACCCAAAAGACTGCACTGTACCCACCAGCCCTTTGGGGGAAATCAAATTAGCCTATTACAAAAATCTTGTTTTTATGATTACGTACATGAAAAGGCTTGCACACCTGTTCATCTGTCTAGTGGATTATACTGAACATGTGCAGAGTGAGAGGTTAACTGTCTGGAAAACTACCTCTACCTCACAAGATCTGGGGTGTGTTATGGTCACAGAATCTAACCATCAACCAAAGAAGAAATCTGACAGCTACACTGCTCCAACCTGCCTCCATCAAAGGGGAAATGTGGTCAGCAGAGCAGATTATTCAGGAGGTGCTAAAGCTAGTTTTTGAAAAGAAATCACACAGGCTCACCAGAAAGGGAAAGTGATTAGGGATAGTACAGCAGATGGGAACTGGAAGCAAAAGAACACAAATGAAACACGGGGAAAGAAGAGACGGGAGTGACAAGAAGATGTGGGGGAAGAATGGGAAGGGGAGTCTGTATACTCACCATAAACTGCAGCGCTCCCATGCCTAACCAATCCATCAGACATGACCCTATCCTTCCCTGGCCAGGTTTGGGGTATTTGATTTTTCTCAGTGGTTGAGTCCTGTCCACTGCATGGTGGGATTCAGGGTCCATTCTGGTAATCCCTGAGTCCCAAACTCTGCTTCCATGTGACAGAATTTGGGACCGCCTGCCCAATGATGGGGTTTAAATCCCATCCTCTCCACCCCACTCCCCAGTATGAGCCAGGCTCTGGAAGAGCTCATCTGTCAGGGACCGCTGAATCCTCCCTAACACTCTCCCCGCACCCCCCACATAAACCAGAAACAGAGGAAGCCCTGCCCCCATCTGGGAAGCTTACAACTGGTATGCCCTATGTATGCACCAAGATATACTGCTGACACTGGGGTGAGGAGCTAAGAACAGATAAAACTGACACATCAGAAGGTCTCCAGCACTGGGGACCTGGCAATACCAAATGCCATGAATGGAGCAGTCCACAAACCCTAGAGCTGTTGTTTCAGACTGTATTCACCTCCACTGAGCAGTCCCTTTCAGAGGCAAACAGTGCCTTGAAATGAATGCTGAGTAGCAGCTGGTGCTTTCAGAGTGCTCGGCCAGCAGCAGATGCAACAGCAGTGGTGCAGTGTCAGGTACCTCTCTTCACCCCTACTAGTTCTCCCGAACTCTCTGCAGCAGGCAGACGCTTGTTGCTTGGGCTTTAACAAATGGATTGAAAAGAAGATTCCTCCCTCCTCTCCTGACCAGCTAGTGCTTGGGTTTGTGCACAAGTAGGAAGTGCAACTGGTGGCTGCAGCTCAGCACCAGAAAGTTGTGCCTGCTGGTCGGGGAACAGGAAGGAGAGGTGGAGCTGCAGAGGGGCTTCATTTACCAGCCTGCTGCTGTTTCAGGGAGGGTTGGGCAGGACACATCACAGGGCGTGTCTGTTGTGGAGTTTGTTTTTTGTTTTGTTTTTTTGCGGGCGGGGGGGGGGGGGGTGTTGCAAACAAATACCTTGAGGGCTCTGCAGTGATTTGCAAGATGCCCACAAGGCAGCATGCAAACAATGATGACAAGCTAAACATTAAAAACAAGCAAATAAAAACCTACCAACCAACCCACCTGTCCCACAGACTGCAATGTGGAGAGAGACTTAAAAAAACACAAATACCCACACAAAAACTGCCCTTGGAAATTAATCCAACCTGATTTCACAGTGCTGCCTAATACTAACACACGCTTTCAATTCAAAAGAGGGGGAATCTCTGTCCAACTGAGACTTGATCTCATATTTGATTCCAAACAAAAAACTTATTCTGTACAAATACAAATCTCTCCAGTTGAAGTAACCATCCCATCAGCCAGTGGAAGTATCCTCAGAGCACCCCATGATTACAGAAAGTGAAGTCTGACGCAGTGCTCTGTATTTCAGTAATTTTTATATTAAACGTGAAGTTTCTCAATTTGGTTGCCTACAAGTTAAATGTGGAGGTATCTGTCCAAAAAAGTCAGTCTGCTAATTTAAAACCAGACATCAGTTACTGGTAGCAAGCAAATGTGTTTATCTGTTAAGTAATAATCCATAAGAATTTTAAGAGAAATTATTTTAAAAATCCAAGTTACTTATCACCATTTTAGTTTTTACACTTCTATCAGCTTGTGTGAAGCAAATCAGTGTGGTTTGTTTTACTCATTTTCTCTTCAATGTTAGTAGTAGTGAATGTCTCTTCCTGAAGGGGGATGTTTACTGGTTTAAAACAACAACTGTGATGGAAACAAAATTGGGAAAGTTCTAATTATTTTAGATTGGTAAGAGAGTTTACCTGTACATAATCTAAACTAGAGCCAAATTAAACTTGAAAAATGGCCCTGTAATGGACAGATGTTAATATGACTCATATTGCTCATGTAAATTTAAAAGACAACATGTGGGCAAAGCAAGAATGGGCAACTCAATACTCCACTAAGTCTGGAACTCAGATTTCACCTAGTCCTAGGGTACGTCTGACTGCAAAGGCACCTTCACACATAGTGTGCTGTAGCAGTACAGCGGTACTGGTGCAGCTGCACTTCTGTGGCACACCTGGCAAAGGCATTCTATGCTGGCTGATGGGAGACCTCTCCCGCCCACAGAGTAAAACCTATGCATATGGCAGAAACTACGCTGTAAGGAAAAGCTCTACCACCACCACCACAGCACTATACATACGCATGCTTATGTTGATGTAACTTAGGCTTCTCAGAGAGATGGTTTATTCACACCCTTGAGCAACATAAGCCTAAGATTGTGCCTACATGAAACACTAGAATGGCATAGCTGAGGCTGCACTGCTGTAATCAGACACTAAAGCAACAGAAAAGGTGGGCCTGCAGGTGATGGATAGGAGTATTCTGGTGACAGAGACAAATGGAAATGGATGATGGGCTCAGACGATGGGCTGGGGGGGCTCAGACACAGGGGAGGGGGACAGGAGAAGACCGGAGGGGTTGGAGAACATCAGATGTAGCAGAAGGTCAAGGGATTGGGCTAGGCTGCCGAACAACCCTGAATTCTTCTCACGTCCTGTGCTGCTGGGGAGGAGGGGAAAGAAGTGACCCCCCTCACTCTGACCCTTTACCTGAGCTGGGATCTGGCGTGGGAAGAATGACAGCAATAAATTGAAACACCTTATATCCAGAAAACAAATAATTACAATATGCTTCCTTGTGTGGGTTAAACTAAATGAACTGGGGCAATGCAAGGGAAGATTGACTGAAAAAGGGCAGAACTCTGAAAAAGTGAATAGCAAAGAGTAACATAAATGTGCATTATTATGACAAGAACAGTTCTAGTGTTAACTCTCTCCCTGCTAATTCAGGCAATACAAACGGTATGGAATCCCTCAGATGGTCACCTGTTCCTAGGTGGAACAGCATGTTTGTGTGCTTTTTTTTAAAGGAACAACTTTCATCCAGCGCCACAAACTAATCCACTGAAAACTAGGTTCGATGGGGGCAGGGGAGCAAAGCCTGCAGTAAGTGGAGAGCATGGATACCTGGGAGATGAACTTGAAAAGGGAGGGAGTATGGGCTACACTGGGAGAGTAAAAAGAGGGCCAGGGCAAAACTGGGAGGCAAGACCAAATCAATGTCTGAGATGCCTATATACAAATGCAAGAAGAATGGGAAATAAACAAGAAGAATTGGAAGTACTAATAAATGAATACAACTATGATATCATTGGCATCACAGAAACATGGTGGGATAATACTCATAATTGGAATATTGGTATTGAAGGGTACGGCCTGCTTAGGAAGGACAGACAGGGAAAGAAGGGAGGAGGTGTTGCCTTGTATATTAAAAATGTACACACTTGGACAGAGGTGGAGATGGACGTAGGAGATGGACAGGTTGAAAGTCTCTGGGTTAGACTCAGGGGAGTAAAAAACAAGGATGAGGTCCTACTAGGAGTCTACTACAGGCCCCCTAGCCAGGTGGAAGAGGTGGACGAGGCTTTCTTTGAACAGGTAACAAAATCATCCGGGCCCAGAATTTGGTGGTGATGGGGGACTTGAACTATCCAGGTATCTGTTGGGAAACTAATACAGCAGGGGACAGACTGTCCAACAAATTCTTGGATTGCATTGCAGACAACTTTTTATTCCACAAGGCTGAAAAAGCTATGGGGTGGGGGGAAAGCTGTTCTAGATTTAATTTTAACAAATAGGGAGGAAATTATTGAGAATTTCAAAGTGGAAGGATGCTTGGGTGAAAGCGATCATGAAATCAGAGTTCACAATTCTAAGGAAGGGTAGAAGGGAAAACAGTACAATAGAGATAATGGATTTCAGGAAGGCAGATTTTAGTAAACTCAGACAGCTGGTAGGTAAGGTCCCATGGGATGCTAAACTGAGGGGAAAAACACCTGAGGAGAGTTGGCAGTTTTTCAAAGGGACATTATTAAGGGCCCAAAAGGAAGCTATCCCGCTGCATAGGAAAGATAGAAAACATGGCAAAAGACTGCCTTGGCTTAACCAGGAGATCTTGCATGATCTCAAAATAAAAAAGGAATCGTATAGGAAATGGAAACTAGGACAAATTACAAAGGACGAATATAGGCAAACAACATGAGCATGCAGGAGCAAGATTAGAAAGGCTAAGGCACAAAATGAGCTCAAACTAGCTACAAGCATAAAGGGAAACAAGAAGGCTTTTTACAAATACGTTGGTAACAAGAGGAAGACCAAGGAGAGGGTAGGGCCATTGGTCAGTGAGGAGGGAGAAACAGTAACAGGGAATTTGGAAACGGCAGAGATGCTTAATGATTTCTTTGTTTCGGTCTTCACTGAGAAATCTGAGGGAATGCCTGACAGAGAATGCTAGTGAAAAAGGTTTAGGTTTAGAAGTTGAAATAAGAAAAGAACAAATTAAAAATTTACCTAGAAAAATTAGATGTCTGCAAATCACCAGGGCCTGATGAAATGCATCCTAGAATCCTCAAGGAGCTGATAGAAGAGGTATCTGAGCCTTTAGCAATCATTTTTGGAAAATCATGGGAGACGGGAGAGATTCCCGAAGACTGGAAAAGGGCAAATAGAGTACCCATTCATAAAAAGGGGAACAAGAATAACCCAGGAAACTACAGGCCAGTCAGCTTAACTTCTGTGCCAGGAAAGATAATGGAGCAGGTAATTAAAGAAATCATCTGCAAGCATTTGGAAGGTGGTAAGGTGCTAGGGAACATCCAGCATGGTTTTGTTAAAAACAGATCATGTCAAACCAATCTAATAGCTTTCTTTGATAGAATAACAAGACTTGTGGATAAGGGAGAAGCGGTGGATGTGGTATACCTAGACTTCAGTAAAGCATCTGACACGGTCTCACATAATATACTTATCAATAAACTACGCAAATACAACTTAGATGGGGCTACTATAAGGTGGGTGAACAACTGGCTGGATAACCGTACCCAGAGAGTAGTTATTAATGGTTTTCAATCCTGCTGGAAAAGTATAACTAGTGGGGTTCCGCAGGGGTCTGTTTTAGGACCGGTTCTGTTCAATATCTTCATTAACGATTCAGATATTGACATCGAAAGTACACTTATCAAGTTTGCAGATGATAACAAGCTGGGAGGGGTTGCAACTTCTTTGGAGGATAGGGTCATAATTCAAAAGGATCTGGATAAACTGGAGAAATGGGCTGAGGTAAACAGGATGAAGTTTAATAAGGACATATGCAAAGTGCTCCACCTAGGAAGGAACAATCAATGTCACACATACAGAATGGGAAAGGACTGCCTAGGAATGAGTACAGCAGAAAGGGATCTAGGGGTTATAGTGGACCACAAGCTAAATATGAGTCAAGAGTGTGATGCTGTTGGAAAAAAAGCAAACGTGATTCTAGGATGCATTAACAGGTGTGTTGTGAACAAAACACGAGAAGTCATTCTCCCGCTCTACTCTGCACTGGTTAGGCCTCAGCTGGAGTATTGTGTCCAGTTCTGGGCACCGCAGTTCAGGAAGGATGTGGAGAAATGGGAGAGGGTCCAGAGGAGAGCAACGAGAATGATCAAAGGTCTAGAGAACACGACCTATGAAGAAAGGCTGAAAGAATTGGGCTTGTTTAGTTTGGAAAAGAGAAGATTGAGGGGGGACATGATAGTTTTCAGGTATCTAAAAGGGTGTCATAAGGCAGAGGGAGGAAACTTGTTCTTCCTTGCCTCTGAGGATAGAACAAGAGGCAATGGACTTAAATTGCAGCAGGGGAGGTTCAGGTTGGACATTAGGAAAAAGTTCCTAACTGTCAGGGTGATCAAACACTGGAACGAATTGCCAAGGGAGGTGGTAAAATCTCCATCACTGGAGATATTTAAGAAGAGGTTAGATCATGGGTGTCCAACCTTTTGGCTTGCCTGGGCCGCATACAAAATATATAATATAGCTAATGTATATAAATCACATAATAACGTTAAAAGTTTACCATCTTGTGGGGCTGCATTACTAGCTGTCCAGGGCTGCATGCGGCCCACGGGCCTCAGGTTGGACACGCCTGGGTTAGATAGATGGCTTTCAGGGATAGTCTAGAAAGTGCTTGGTCCTGCCATGAGGGCAGGGGGCTGGACTTGATGGCCTCTCGAGGTCCCTTCCAGTCCTACTCTTCTATGATTCTATGAAAGCATGTCAAGACTTTTTCTTAAGAAAAAAAGATACTCCTCTGTGGTGCACACAAAAAAATTGCCTGTGATGCTTGTTCTCTGATGGTGTACAATCACAGGAAGCCACAACTCTTGGGTCAGTGCTCTACATACACAGGACCAGCAGAAATCCTCTAGCTAAGCCCTTGGCCGCCAATCACTAACACCACTTTTTCCAGTTATATGTACACTTTAGATAAGAGACAGCACTACACAAAAAGTTACCAACTTTTAAGGAAAAATCTGTGAGGTAAAATAGAAAAAAAAAAAAAAAGGCAAGAGCCTGTTCTGCACAGCCATCAGAACTGTAGCAGTGAGCTCCTTTACTAATTTTCTGGAGTAAACTAACCACTGGGACATTCTGGGAACCCTAGCAAAGACCTCTATTATTTGGCTGTTGAACCAAAGAGACTCGCACCAAGAATATATGCATGGACCCCCAAAAGCGGGGATGGGGCTACCAACACATTTATATTGAACTTGTCATGAATTTGATAAGATCTTTTGTGACAGTCACCTTTAGAGATCATTTAAAAATATCTTCTCCATTTTAAAATGTGACATCAGAGGCCAAAAAGGGTTTAAGAAACAAGGATTACTAAAAATAAAATATTTACTGAAATCGGGCACAATGCAAAGAATTACTAGCTTTGAGAGCCCTCTTCTGGGTTATATGGGTAATTCTTCATTAAAAGGCATACAGTACATCCTGACAAAACATGAGAAGCTTTGGGATTTTTTATTTTAAAATGGGGGGGCATTGAGTATTACAGGATTTCCAGTTTTTGCATTTTTCATTTCCAACTGTTTATCCGAAACGTTTAAACTTTTAATCTACTAACAGTATATGTAAAGATCAAATAGTTGAAGTGTTTTTAAAATACCTATAGCACAGTGTAAACTTATATACAGAGCGAGAGAATTTATAAAGAATCTCAACTCAAAAAGTAACTGCTGGAAAATCAGCTGTGGGAAATAATGGATTTCTGTATTTCCCACCATAACTTAAAAGGGGTGGGAAGAACTTAAAGGCAGTTCAATATTTTAAGCAGTTTATTTTTTTTTAAAACAGTGTCATACAAAAGTTAGAGAAATGCAAGTGTGTCCTATAAAAGGTGTTGAAAGATGCAGTTCATGTCCAATAAGTATGATGCTCCAATTTACAAAGGTTAAATTAAAATACCTAAACTTTCTGATTTAGTAATATCACTATTAAAATATGGATAATGAGAAACAAGTATCACGGATTAGAAAAGGCAGTTACCTGTTTCTGTAACTGGTGTTCAAGATGTGTTGCTCACGTACATTCAACATAGGTGTGCGCTTGCCACATACATCGATTCCAGACTTCCCCCAGCAGTACCTGGAGGGGAGCTGGCCCTGGCATGCCTATGCCATGCTATACAGAGTGCCTCCTGCCCCTCCTCAGTTCCTTCTTGCCAGCAACTCTGACAAAGTGGAGGAGGGGAGGAGGTTGAGTGGACACAAGCAACACTTCTTGAAGAACACCAGTTACGGAAACAGGTAACGTCTTTTCTTCTTTCAGCGATTACTCATGTCCACTCAACATAGGTGACTATAAGCAGTGTCTGCAGAGGTGGGAGGAGTTTCACTGTGAAGATGCCGATTGCAAGAGAGGCCTTATGAAGCTTGTGTTATCCCTTGTATGCTGGATGATGGCATAATAAGACAAACCTGTGCAGATGGTCGACCGCGCTGCTGCCTTGCAGGCGTCCTGAACAGGACATGAACAAAAAAGATTGTAGACGAGGCCCGAGCCCTAGTAGGGTGAGCTCTAAATGAGAGCGGGTGGCTGAACTCCCACTAACTCGTAACAAGTTCAGATGCACTCGGTGATCCATTTAGAAATTCTCTGAGAGGCCATGGGAAGGGGCCTTGACTCGCTCAGTATACACTACAAAAATCTGACGTATTCTACAGAAGGGCTTGGTCTGTTCCAGATAGAAGGCAAGCACGCTACAGATACTAAGAGCGTGGAGATACCTTTCCTCATTGGCTGCATGAGGCTTAGGGAAGAAAACCGTGACAATGATATCCTGATTAACATGAAAAACCAAAACACCTTTGGGAGGAAGGCAGGATCCAGCTGAAGCTGAACCTTATCCTTAAAAAAAGGCCATGCTGATGTTACGCCACAGAGCTCTGAGAACCATCTGGCTGACCAGAAGAGTGACGTTTGCCAAGAGGAACAGGAAGCCAGTGGCTTGAAAGAAGGTCATGTAAGTCTGGACAAAACCAGATTAAGGTCCCACTGAGGAACGAGGGCTAAGGTCTTTGGAAAGAACTTCTCCAGGCCTTTAATAAACCTGGCCATGACCACATGGGAGGAGACAGAATGGCCCTGCACTGGGGGTGGAGGGGGATATGAAACGGAGAGATGGCTGCCAAGTGAACTCCAACAGAGGCTAACACCAAACCTTCATGTTTTCCCTCTAATCTTTTCCATCCACGTGCAGAAAAAAATGTATGTGCATTGACACGGGTGAATGTGCATCACCAGTAGAAACAGAAAACCTAGCTGTGAAAGCTCAGCTAATCAGCAGGGCAGCATTTGGATCCCTCCTGAATGGCTGCACAAGTGTACAATTCACAGGGAAAACTGATTACAAAACAAACAACAAAAAGGTTGGGGGGGGGGTGGGAATGGACATATTAAGCAACCCACAAAATGAACAAAGGGTGAATAAGGTGGTTTAAATACACTGCTGATTAAATTGTTGTATATCATATGTTAAATGGAAAGTCAAAGGGTAAATCTGCTTTTGCTGATAAATGCAAGGTTTCCCAGTACAGGTTGACTCTCTCTAGTCCGGAGCAATCCATGGTTCAGAATGATTTTACTTAGCTGGAAGTTCCCTTATAATGGGTTTTGGGTGAGCTTACCAGGGTCCCATAGAATTTGTTTACAGTCACTTATCCTAGTTCACAGTGTTCTGTGTGATTACTGAGCTGTAATTTACCCCAAATGTCTTCTAAGAGACCAGTATGCAGTGAAAGTGCTGATAATGCTGCTAGACAATATTAACCTTCTGTGGTGTGGAAAATTCTCTGCTTCAGCACTGGTCAGGTCCCCAGGACGATTAGAGGTTAAACCTCTAAGCTTTCTGCTTTTACACTTTTACATGCCATCTCACCAGGCCGTCTTTAGCTTACCTTCTTTCTTCCTGAATATCCCATCTATAGCCCATAGTAAGTCAAAGAGCAGTATTCACTGTTGAGTAGAAGGCCATCATAACTGTCACAATGCCATATGTTCTCAAAATAAGGCTTGAGAGAATTTCATCTAAAGTTAACTCCGTTGTAAATCATCATCTAATATCAGATTAGGTGAAGCCATGTCAGTTTCTTTGCAGTGTTGTAACCATGTTGGCCCCAGGATATTAGAAACTATGTCACAGCATCCCCACCATGAGGTGGCAATGGGAGCCAGCTGAGCAAACCCTGGCCTGATGGCTGACAGCTGTTAAGACACTGGAGAAGAGAAGTTCTATAAGGCAGGTGACAGAATGTAGAAAGGGGAGTGCAGGAATGCTAGAGGGAAAGAGAGGAGTGAGGGTGTGGAAGTCTCCACTCCCCTGTAGCTTGGTAACCAGAGGGGTTAGTGTGATCAACAGTATATAGGAGGCAGTGGAACTTTCACAGGTACCTGGTACAGGTACCTTTCACAGGTACAGCACAGGTACCTGGAACTGGAGTGGTCTCCACTTTGTGGGCAGAACAGGTGTCCGGGGCCCAGGAGCGTGAGAAGCCCTGCTACAAATGACAAGCTGAACATCTTTTACTGGGCCAGCCTCTGTTGGTGAAAAAAACTAGAACTTTCAAGCCACACAGATTTGCTTTTTAGGTCTGGGGCTCAACAGCTCTGCACAGTACAAAAGTTTGTCTTTCACCAATAGAAGATGGTCCAGTAAATGACAACCTTACTCATCTTATTGCATAAAATAATGAAAACACTAATTTATTTTACACTAATTTTAATTTTATTTTAAACACTAATTTATTTTAGCTACAGTGTACTGAGCACAGCACACACTGTACTGAGTAAAAAGGATTTGGACAAAATAATTCAGAGGAAATTTTTTCTTCCCCCCTACCACCTCCAAAGAAAAACCTCAGCCTGTAGTCAGGAAAAAAATTACAACTCATAAGAATACACATAAAACAGGTAAAAGAACAACAGATTTGTGTGTATAAAAAAAGACAACACCAACAGCTGACAAACAGATTCTGGAACCAGAAGCTGTAGGTACTGGGAACAGTTCTATTAGAAAAACATGTAACGGACACATTGTAATAAGGTTACCTCTGTTCTGGGCTGCTGCTAGCAGGCTGTGGAGAAGCAGGATTTTCTTCTACAGCTTCTGCGTTTTCCTCCACCACATATTTACAAGAAACATCCTGCGAGGTAGACAGTTTTCCTTCCTCACTAGATAAAAAGCAGAGACTACAATTAAACTTCCGTTATGCACATAGGGAATTTCATGCAATCGTGGGAGACTGAAGGAAGGTCCAGACTACATGCAAATGGTTTCTGAATTATGATTTGACGCATGGAAATTAAGCACAGGAATCTGGATTCTGCGGAGATCCATTAACACATCAGTGTTATGTTCACTTAAACTGGATTGAAAAAGATGCATGAAATACAATGGATATATACTGGTATGAGACAGGAATAAAGAATGTGCTTGGTGCCTGAAGTGAGAACAATCACAGCTTTTACTGTACATACCGATAAGATTTCAACACTCTGAAGCCAAAAGTATGCAAAAAAAAATAGAAGGAAAAAAGTATAAAAGACTTAAAGTTCCTTTCAAAATTAGCATTGACTAGATTTGTCCATTAAGCACATCAGCAAACCCAACTTCATAGTTCTTTTTTTTAAAAACCATGCCACTCACATAAAACTCCTAAAAAAATTTTTTTTCATTTGGAGGCTTAAAGTACAATTGGAGAATGCGGCGAAGCAGTAAAACAGACAGACCAGGAACAACACAGAGGGGATGGCAAATACATATTTATGTTCATTAAGAACACTTCTTCCATCCATTTGCTACACATTCTCTATTATGGATATGTTCACACCCAAAGAATGTTAGCCAAAAACCTCTCATTGATTTCAAGTGCAAAGTTTACGCCACGCCTCTCAAACTGTAAACCTGCCACTTTACAACTGCCAGAAGTCAGACCATTTGGATATGAGAGACACTCCTCCACGCAGAATGTCGAGGGAGGTCCAACCCACTGTAGGTCTGGCACCTTGGGATCTGACCAGCCCCAAAAAGGGGTATATGCAAGACCAGAAAAGGTCCCCTGCCACCAGCCATCCACACTGCTGTTGCCCCAACTCTGCTCCAGCCCTGGACACTGGCTCCACTCCTGCTGTCTCCAGCAAGGAGCTCTCTAGACCAAGAACATCGGTGACCTCACTGGAAAATGGATGTTATGGACTAGAAAATCCAAGGTTTTAGATGTACAACCTGTACTTGATCTTTCAATGGATCCTCCAGCTCCCATATTTCAATTTACACAGATATGCCATCCCAGCAGGCTGTCTTTAGCCCACCTTCTTTCTTCCTGAATATCCCATCTATAGACGGCCACAATGACATTCAGATCCAGGTACCACCTCTGCACCAATGAGAGACATTTCCCTTCTACTGACTCATCTTCCTCCATCATTATTTGTATTACTGTAACATCCCAGAGCTCATTCATCCAAGCCAACATCTCCTTTTAATTGTTTTGCCATTAACTTACATATAACCAAAACTAAACTCAGCCTGTCTTGTCCCAAGTCCTTCCCACTCCACCCTTTCTCCATCTCACTCAACATCCCCGCTATCCTTCCTATCAGATACATCCATTATACAGCTGCCAGCTTTGACTTCACCTTTGTTCAGGACCGCGCAACATCCAGCTCATGTCCAAAGCCTCCCAACACTGATCACTTAACACAGCTGAACATTTTCTTCATCAACAAAGTTCTTAACCTGATCTCCTGTTTTGATGACTGCCATCTCCTCCTCTGAGATCATGTTCCTTTGCCACTATTCTGGCCATGTGACAATCCCTCTCCCACTTTTGGGTCTCTCACTTGCTTTCTCTTCTTCATTGCTTGAAACAAACTTTTAGTCTTTACAGACCCTCACAATTTAAGTATCCCTACTTTGTCAGCTTCCACAACCCTTTTATCGTAACCATAAGCACCATAAGTAATTTCATGCATTCTTTAGCAATACCACTTATGGAACACCCTTTCTAATTTATCTGTATCTCATAGATGTGTGTGTCAGTCTGTTTGTTCAAGAATGCCTCGGAAGGGTAAGGGCTAGGACTAACAAAATTTTGGTATGCAGCTTCACCGTATCATAAACGTAAAGTAAGGTCAGGGGTTGGTTGTGCCAAGATAATGGGATGTGTGTAGAATGTGATGGTTTCTTACCAAATGGAACTGGAAGGGTGAGAGATCAGGAACAGTTACACTCACACACAACCACAGGGGGCAGCAAATACAGGGAACAATTAAACTCACTAGTGACCACAGATGGGCAGCAAGCATCCCACTGATGTCTTCCTAGCCAGCAGCATGCCCCTCCCTCTTACCCCTGATGAAAGGCTTGTGGGAGGGGGTGCACACCACCCTCACTTCAGACCCCAGGGATAAGCCAGCAGGCAGGGGGTGTGCTCTTCCCCACACCCCAGAACCAGGCAACAACACGTAAAGTCTACTAGTTAGTCCAAAAACCCATTATTCTGTTCTCCTTTCAAACCTTGCCTAAGATGCCTACCTAAAATAAACCAATCGATGCCAGATGCCCAAGCAGAATTTGTTTATGTTTATAACTGTTTTCCCGATCTTCTCCCCCAAGTATGACACATACTGCCTTTAAAATTAGAATTCTTTGGGTCAGGGTCTATATCTACCTCCATGTCTGTACATTAATTAGAAGAAAGGGGTCCCAACTTCTGAATGCAGCCTCCAGGTGCAACCTCAATTCAAACAGTAAGCAGTAATAATAAATTAGCTCACCTAAGGTAAGCCCTGAATACATTAACTAAAAACCCCTTAGTCAATCTCAAGGTTTACATCAATGGTGCAGAGGAAAGAGAGGGAGAGTGAACACCCAAGATGCTTTGGGATCCTGTCAGTTTCATTGTAACAATTTTCTATCAGCAGCAGCCTAAAAAAATTCAGATGAGGGAACAGAACCCCTGGGCCAAATGCAGCCCTCAGACCACAGGTTACCTACCTGTGCTCTACATAATTCTGCTGTTATTGCACAAGCAATTTTCCATTCAGTTCTAGGCATCTCATTATAAGCATGCCGTCAAATGAGAGGAAAACTTAGAAGAGGAGCAACAATTATCAGAGTTGGGGGGACTGGAGTCCCTTATATAGGAAATCTCTACAAAATTACTAAAAGGTACACAACTATTAAAAACTGATTACTGGGGTAGTGACAAGACTAGCGTGATCATCCGCCCCATACTGGGTGGGACGTCTTGTATTTAGGGAGCCAAAAAGGTGCCCCGACTTATTTTTAAATGGGACCAACTGTCCCATATTTGCACCCCCCTCCCATGACCTTTCCCTGTGCTGGCCGAAGACTTGCAGGGCTTTTTTTCCTGCCACCGCCATTTTAAAATGTAGCTCCCTGCCTGCTGCACCAATGGGACGACACTGCCAGCCTCAGGCACCTTGCTCAGGTGCCCGGTTGGGCTGGAATGGAGCTGGGGGGTGGGAAAGTGAGGGTCGAAGTGGGGGAGTTGGGACTGTCGCAGTGCGGGGCTGGGGCCCTTGCTGGAGCCCCCCACTGAGCCCTGAAGAGCCTGCTGCAGGCTTGTTTCTCTCCCCAAAGCCAGTGCACTTGGGGGTGGGTGTGTGGGCTCTGGCTGTGAGGGAGGGTGCAAGAGTAAGCTGGGGTTTGGGCATTTGGGTGGGAGGTAATGTGGAGCAGTGGGTGGGGGGTTCAGGAGCAGGCTGGAGGTGAGAGGTCTGGGTGGGAAGAAGGGTGCAGCCATTGCCAGATGCAGAGTGACCATCTGTCCCATTTTAGCTGGGACAATCCCCACCCCCAGGGTGTCCCTAGGGGAATATGGTCACCCTAGACAAGACCAAATGAGAGCACTTTACACTGAAAATGGTTTGGGCTTACAATGAATCTGAGAAAACACACATGGTATAAAAGAACTATAGACAAAAAAGGCAAATTTTTTAAGTATTTGTAGCTAAGAAAAAAATCAAAGGAAAGCTTCAGACAAGGGCTGTTCTGTCCCAGCCATACAGAGTAAGAAGGAACTGAAGAGGCAGTCCTAGTCCTCTATGCTCCACCTGTTAATACCTTTGTCTGAAAGCACACAGAAAGCAAGGGTGCATGTATGGACCAAACAAAACTGCCTGTAAGAATTCTTCAACCCACAGTGGAAGACACGTAAGGACCAGCACCTGAAGAAGCACCTTACTTATCTCACAGCCCTCGAAACACAAGATGTTCCCTAACTGGAAAAAAAACTCAGGTCTCAATCCATAATTTAATACCTCAACACAATTCAGTTAACAGGTCAAAAAAATTTAGTTTTGTTCCAATACTCAACAAAACCTAGTTCCATAATCTTTCTTGAAATGTACATATGAACAGAACCTCAGACAAATACTGGAAAACCAGAGGTCAGATTGTAATGTTTAAAATCTCTGCACGCAGATGTCTAACCAATGTCTTGGAAATGATTAATTCTGTGAAACACTTCCAAAAGGACTGAATAAAGTACTCAGTGAAAATTTTAAACATTTTTAAAGGAGGAACAAAAAAAGTTTGCACACCCTAAGTGAATAAGAGAAATGAACTTGGTCTACTCACCTTTTGAAGACAGCTGTTTCAGTTTTAGCATCTACTGTAAGGCTCAGTGTTTCCTTCATGCTGCCATTCATTACTGTCTCAGTTACCTTGTCTGCATTTTCCACATCATCTTCTCCATCTGAACTAGCCTCCATAGCAACACTTCCTTGGGCTGGATCAGTGAAATAAATTAGCATTTGCCAATGATTTTTACAGTTAATGAGTACAAATCAATGAGGGCAATGTCTATTGTTACCATAACCTTCCTGAAGTTTTATTTACATTGCAAATCCTACATGGCAGGTAAAATGTCAATTGTCTGCATACTCAGATGTATAAACAGGCAGAGGCACATACAGCATGATCAAATACTTTTAAAAGTTACTTAAGAAAACATGCACATTTCATAATTTTTTTTTTAAGTCTCCAAATCAGTTAGCAATGCAGACAATTTACAGTAGCTGCAGCACTTAGGGGTTGTCCACACAGGGAAATTCACTATTATAACCCCTCATTTTGACACTAATTCCAGACGGCTTGTTTACATGAGGAGTTGTAAGTCATTACCATATTGGTACACACATTTTCTATGTACACATGCCCATTGTTACATCTGAAGATTACAGGCTTCCAGCATTTGTTAACGATGATTAACAATGCAGTTGGGAAGTGAGGCAACGCAAGTGTGACCCTGGTATTTAACTCACTTTGTACATGTGTTAGAAAAACGATATGCCTTAAGGGAGAGGACCAACAGATTGACCTTAAGCCTCTGGAGGATTTGGATGCAGCAGCGAACATCTTGATTAACTAAAGCTATGCCGAAGTCCCACTGCCTAATACAAACTAAAGTAAATATTAACAATAGCTTACTTTTCTACACTGAACCCTCAAGTTATGCAGGAGTTGCATTCCTGCAACCCCTGAGTAACTCAAAGGGAAACGGGAACCAGGCTGCTGCCGCTGCCGCCACCTGGTTCCCAGCAACCTTGGGCTTGCAGGAGCCAGGAAACTAACCAGCCATGTGCAGGTCAGTTTCCCGAGTCCCATAAGCAGTGGGGAGAGGGAACCCAGGCTGCAGCATGGTTCCCAGCACCCCCCCACTGAGGGGACCCAGGAAACTGACCAGCCTGGCTCTGCAAGAGAAGGGGAGCCTGAAGCTAGGCTGCTGCCAGGTTCCCAGCTCCCCACCTCTCCAGGGACCAGGAAACCACTCCTGTCGGGGTTGGCAGCCAAGAGTCAGGCTGCCACTCCTGTCAGAGGCAGCAGTCAGTTTCTTGGTTTCAAGGAGTGGAGGGGAGCCGGAAGCCAGGCTGCCCCCGTTTCGTGGCTCCCCTCCACTGGCTAGAGCCAGGCAACTGACCAGGGTTGTTGCTTGGGTCAGTTTCCTGGCTCTGCAACTGGCAGGGAGACCAGACCCAGGTTGCCGCTTGGCTCCCAGCTCCCTGCTGCTTGCAGGACTTGGGAAACTGACCAGTTCACGGCTGGTCAGTTTCCTGGGTCCCCTAACGCAGCAGGGAGCTGGGAACCAAGCGGCAGCCTGGTTCTCATCTCCCCATCAAGTGTGGGACCCGGGAAACTGACCAGCCACTTGCTGGTCAGTTTCCTGGGTCCTGCAAACAGGGGGGAGCTGGGAACCAGATATAACCCCTGAGAGGAGTGGCTGAGACCCCTGATAGGAGCAGGAAACTGCTACTGGCAGGGGTGGCAAGAGTTAGGCTGCTGCCCCTGAGAGGAGCAGTTTCCTGTTCCTGTCAGCGGCAGCAGTCACGTTCACCCCTGACACCAAGTTGTGCATATCTCAAGGGTTTACTGTACAGAGCTTTTCTTTTGTGGATTTCAAAACTTATTCCAGAAAGAGAGGTGCTGAGAGGGGAAATGACTGGACCAAGATCCCACAGGAAGCCAATATTACAACTTGGGAGTCCAGTGCTATACCCATTTAGGACACTCTAAATTAGTCATCTGCACATAACAGTTCTGAATAATTTCATTGCACTTACTTTCTGGCTGTGTTGCAAGTACAGAGACATTTGCACTCAGGGGATCCATTGGCTCTGTGCTTGTTTCCATTTCTACAGGAGAATTACTTCTTAAAGACTGTTTCGAACTTAAATACAAATTAAAGTGAATTAGGATTTCGAAAGAACTTTTAAACACTGAAATGTAATTTGCTCACATACAATCAGAACCTTCTAAAGTAACATCTCTATTTTTCTCTTCAGCTACTAACTCCAGAATCCTAAAAAAAAAATCACTATAATAAAACTCATCTAAGACATGTTTAAAAGAATTTTAAGGATTCAAAGCACTAAAAGTCATGAAACGCCAGAATTAAGATTTCCCTGGTTTACTATCATGAATAGTGTATTACATGTGTATGAATGTGAGAGGCGCACTGGAGAAACAGGATAAGTCCCCCCCCTCTTTGCAGTTTCCTTTTAAATATGACTACCCCCCAAGCATCTGGGACCCCACAACTGCAGCAGAAACCCTGAAATTCTACAGCATTGCTCACCTTTACCACTGTGCCAAGCAGTCCAAATGAGACAATATCTTGTGTTATTTAATTTCATATTCATCTCAAATACACTGTACACTGCCTCCAAATTTTCAATATCAAAATGTGCTGCAGATTTTAGCACTGTTAATATTTAATTGCACTGCAGAAGCTACAGATTTTAGCAGATGACTAAGGAACAATTTTGTGTTTTGTTACATATTAAATATTTGGATGTTTGTCACAGAGAGGGACTACATCTGTTCCCTATTATCTTTGAGTAGAGGTCATTTTAAGTTGGGGGGGGGGAGAGATCTGAATTACTAGATACTGCAACTCTTGACAATCTCACTGCAAAATGCAGCCTCTCTCCATTTCAGGCACTGCACTGTAATGGTGATGTTTGAAATGTTATCAGACTTCATTATAACAACCCAATGGTGCAGATGAATGCTGCAGTGCACGTCTCTTGGACCTGTTGCTTCAGACAATCTGCAGATTCAAGCAAACATCACTGAACTCGTTTAACTGATTTATATTCTGAATGTTATCTTCACAACAAGAAACTAAGGTATGGTCTACACTACAAAGATTAGTCAACTCCCTTAAGTCACTCTAACCATCAGTGTAGTTGACATTCTGGAAGACTAAGAATTATGCAGTCGACAAAGCTACCCTCTCCCAAGGAGATGGATTACCTACACAGACAGAACTCTTCCAATTGCAGTAAGTAGAGTCGACACTGACTAGACACAGCAGAGTAGCTGCTGTACAACAGTTATGTTGCTGTAGAGTTTGAAGTGTAGATGAGCCCTAAATGAGAAAGATGGACCAAAATTTGGCTATTTTTTAAGATTCACATTTGTGAGTATATTTACATGGCTAAAAATCTCATTACACCTGGGGCCGTGACTGTGGCTTGTTCTATAGTAAGGAAATAAGTCAATTTCAGATACGGAATTCTACCTATGGTATTTGGGTATTTAGAATCGAATTACTTCCCTATTGTAATCCAAGCCTCTTTGGTCTCGCATTGACATCCCTTACTCAACATGATAGTGTGGAGTACAGGGGTTGATAGCCGAGCCCAAAGAGGTCGATTTTGTTGAGTCTTCACCAGATTCACAAAATCAAACTCCGGAAGATCAACCACAGCTTGTCAAGCTTCTGGTAAGTATAAATGTGCCCTATTTCTGATGCAAACCAAAACATTAAAAAAAGTGTCAAACACTTCAAAACACTATGCGACGGTCTAAGCAAGCTACCATGGGCTTAATGGAGTGGATGGATTTTTAGACATATACAAAACTATTTTCTATATATCAAAAAACAGAGCCATCGAAGACTTTCAGTTTATATCATATGAAATAACTGCATTCATCAATTAGGCCCAATTTACACTACAACTATAGTCCACTGCCCTGGCCGGGGGGTGGGGGGGTAGATGAAGAGGAGCATGTAGCTAGGACCAAAACATCCTTGCAATGAACCAAATAGAATAGCAAGTAATAATTATGTAACATCTACAGCAAAAATTGACTGTATCTGGGTCTCCTGAGTAGGTTATAGTTGTAGAGAACATCCTTATACACAATATATCCTTTAACTCTTCAAAATATCTCCAACAGGATACAGCAAACTACAGGTAATACTACTTATGTGTCAAGCAGAATTTCCCAATGTATTATGCAAACACTTCTATAAAAGACATGCAATATGCCCAACTGAAGGTATTAGTACTGGCTTCCATTACACTTGGCAGCTGGTAGCCTGAGCTGAAGCTCAGTAAAATTCTCCTACCTTAGAGAAGATGTGAACTCTGAAAAAGAAGCCCAGGTGGTTTCTTTTCCTGGCATCGGGTCTTCTGTGCTCCATACATCAGACCCAACAGAATCCAAATTTGCACCATGGGCAGTTTCCATAGGTACGTCAAAGTTAGCTGACCAGTTTGGTGCTAGAAAAATTGACAATTTCAAAGATAAAGTATTTAGAAATTGATATATTCACTTAATACATTGTGCCTTTATACAAGCCCATATACCTAACTTTAAACACTACAAAATCCCTAATTATAATAGGGACATATATATATAGAAGTGCATACACTGTGTAAAGAAAGAACCTGAATGCAATTCACAAATGCAAAACGAATTTTATCTATGGAGCAACAGCAAAATACCACGACCACTCATGGTATTCTGCAGTCAATCCAATCTGTCAAATGACAAAAATAATGCAATGGAATCACACCAGGATAGATACAGGCCAACATTTTACAGGGCAAATGCACTGTAGTTTAATGCTGTCAACACCTCTTAAAATGGAGAGTTTTTTAAAAATAAACTCTTCTTCCACTGTTTACTATGTGTGTTTTTCTAAGCCCCAAAGAAAATAATCAATTCACAAGCACACTCGTGCAAAAACACACGAGGATTTAACGCTTTAATTTAAAACTGTTCCCATTAGAATTTTAAATTTTGAAGTAAATTTATTTTGAAAATAGGTTCTTTCAAGGTATGTCCTCTTCCTATAGGCAAGATATTTGTGTTCATTAGCATTTACATTAAAAAAATCCCAGTATGAAAAGAAAGCCCTTTGACTAGCTAAAATTGTAATTGGAAATCCTAACCCAATCCAGACAGATATGGGAGGATATCCACCAAGGATCAAAACTTGTTGGACATACATATGCCTGGGACTCAAATCAGACAAAAGAACAAGAGAAAGAAACTACTTTTGTTTTTATAATTCCTTATAATCATTGTAAGAAAGAGTCAACATTTTTCTATACAGAGAAGTTGCACTGGCTTAATTTAAAGCAATCAGTTTTATCAAACCAGTAAAAAAAAAAAAAAACCAAAACCTGTGTGCATGGACTCAAGAGATTGTATCAGTTTATCTTGCACTTGTGAATTTGCTGACATGAACCAACTGATGTTTAAACTCGAAAGTCTGTTCGCTAACGAAATTGCAGCAGTTTCACTAACTCAGTATAAAATAAAGTCATATCTTTACTAAAAAGGCACAACTGTGTGTTCAGACAAGGTTTAAGAGCTCCAAAAAGTCTAAATGCCTTAAAACATTAAGGGCTTCTCTACACTAGTGCCCTACTTCGAAGGGAGCATGGTAAGCAGTGTGTTGGGAGTTGACTAATCAAGTGCTACCATGCATATGCAGCACTTCGTTACGCAAATCCCACCCACCCCCTCGGGCAACTTCGAAGTGCTGGCTCACGTCTTTTGAAGAGTAGAGGAACTCTGACATACCAGTGGGTGAGCCGCAGGTAGATGCGAGCCAGAGCTTCGAAGTTGCCGCTGGGAGATGGGGGGGCATATGCACCGCAGCACTTCATTAATAAACTCCCAACACCTTACTTACTGCGCTCTCTTCAAAGTAGGGAGCTAGCACAGACAAGCCACAAGTGTCTTATACCCTACAGCTCAAGTCACTTGATGGCTGTGTACAACTATTAAAATAGACCAGCATGGAGTAAAAGTTTATCCAAAATGGACTTGGATTTTCTCCTCACAGCCACATTTTTATATTCACTGGTTTCAGTAAAGATATCAAATTGCTTAGGTTAGAGATCTCCAAAAATTATCATCAGTTTTAAGCATATTCAAATAGTGTGCTTGTTTAAAATCCATATACATGCATATCCCTTTTAGAAGGAAAAAAAATTTCCTTTAAAAACCCTGAAGTCCGTTTTACAAATAGAATACTATGCTACCATGTGTCCATGGCTAGTGATAGACTTCATCAGGCCCTGGGCAATGGGGGAGGGGAAGTCTTGGATCCAGGGTCCCCAGAAGGTCCTCAGGCGGAAGGGCCAGAGTTAGGGGCAGCCGGCCTTCAGAGCTGCCTAGACCATACTGTGCCCCCCCAACCAAGCCCTCAGAAACACCCAGACAGTGCTGGGTGGGCGGGGGGGCGGCTCCACTGGCAATTTAAACTTCTGGAAGTCCCAGGCCCAAATTGAAATCATTGGGTCCTAGGGCAACTACTCCCTTTGCCACCATCCCAGCTGTGTGTGTAGTCCTGCATGTGTTGTTTGACACAGCCAGGCACCTGAGCTGCTCACACTTGACAACACTTGCATCCTGCCTTACTCAGAAAACCTCCTGGTGCCATGATGAGATATTAAACTGCAGGGACCTCAACACAGTGGTGAGGAAGATAAAATTGGACTAGGATCTACCACGTAGTTGAACGACTGTTACATCTTCCAATACTGACAACTTACAATCTAATTCCTCCATCAGGTAATTTAAGTAGATGGAGGCAGTAGCATAAAATTCACCTACGTTCACTTAAGTCCACTTCCATTTTGTCCTCTGTATTGGTATTTGATTCAAACAAGTCTTGTTTTGTTCCATCCTCTTCTTCAGAGTCCGTACTTTCTTCACTGTCCGTACTGCCAGAGCTTCACAAAATACAAAGGGCTTGTTTATATTCAGTAATTAGAAAGTCTGATCATCAGTACTGAGGGATCAGCTTGAAGTACACTGCAACATTAGCTGTTAAACTTGTTCTTCAGCACTGCCAGAAAGGATCAACACTTTAGGGTGGTTTGACTTGACCCTGACCCTTCCCTCCCACAGCAACAAGGGAAAGCCAAAATGGCTGCCACTGCTCTCATGCCAACGGCAAATAGGGAAGTGGAGGGAGCACAGCTAGGGACAGGCCAAACAATGTGAGGCAAGAAAACCAAGGCGGACTTCATTTGCCTCACCCGGGATGCTGCAAATCCCAAAGGAAGCACAGCAACAATCCTAGGGAGGGCAGGACAACAGCTTTCACATTTCTCCTCCCTTCCAGAGTGACATCCACGTTGTTCTTCACTTCTCAGGGACATCGAGAACCTTGTCACCTTGTCATAAATACATTCTTAAATGTAGCAACAACATAATAGCACAGGAATTCCTGGTCACAGGTATTTGCAAGTGGAGGGACAAGAGACAACAGGATATACGGTGCCACTGTGCAAAGGTCAGAGGAGATGTTCCAAAAGGATCCTGAACGGAAACCCTGGATAACTGAGTAGAGAGTTGAAGGGGCTGTGGAAGCACTGGGGGCAAGAGGTTCTCTTCAACCTGTTCTTTGCAAAATAAAAACCTCCATTACTCTAGTACATACAGAAGAGACCCGGTACAACATAGCCTGAGTATAACAGCCTCCTGCTGGTGTAGCATGCTAAATGGAAGGGAACAATCTGGATGTCAGTCTGGAAGGGAGAAGGAATGTGAAAGCTGTTGCCCTGCCCTTCTGAATAGCTCAGTGCCTCTGGAAACAATTGAAGAAGACCGCAGAAGTCTAGTCCAAGCAATCATGGAAGAAAGGAGAAATGATGGAATTAAAAAGGGAAATTGAAGGAGTGAAGGAAGAGCTGAATGGCAGAGAGGGCTGCTGTTTAAACCTTCTATAGAGGCAAATGATTGGAAGAGAGAGGTCCTAAGCCCATCCTCTGGCAAGTTATCCAAGGAGAGCAGCAGCTACTCAATTTGTCTCTGAATTCTCTTTGGTAGGCAGGCTACCCAAGCAGTCAAAAATCTGTTCAGTGAGAACAGAGATTCTTCTGCTATAGAAACTGGATGAAAAAACAAACACTACTAACCTGGATCGTCTCTGTGATTCTGGAGTAAATGAAATGTGTTTTTCTTCCCATATATCTTCTTCATCAGAACCAGCATCATCAAACTGCTGTATTCTCTCTTTACAGCATGCCTCAAATAATGCAATATTCCCCTACAGCAGAAGACAAAGCACAAATGTGAACAGGAACAAAGACCATTCACAAACTGTAATTACTCCCCCCTATTTCTATGGTTAATTCTTCATATAGTTTCCAAAAAGAATAGAAATGCATAGAAGGAGTCCTCACTATACTTCACAAACAAGACATGCACCCAGATTTGTATCAACCAAGCTCTGACTAAGTATTCTATGAGATCCATTCAAGAAACTATGCTTTTACAATGATACCTGTTTTACCATCTCCTCCTCACTCCCCAGGCATAGCTAAAGAACACTGGAAAGTTTTGGTCACATTTTCCCCACTGTGGAGTCTCTCTCAGCTAACTGCACATAAGAGTGCTCCAGATCTTTCTGGGACAGAGTTGTGGGTAGAAAGGAGAAGGTTAGCACACTAGAAATACAGTTACTGAGGAAAAATGTTTACACTTCTGCCCCCTTATTCAACTTGCTGGTTAAGATCGTAAATTGTATTTGGGTTGAAGACCAAACTGCTACTGCCCACACACTATAAAATGAATAAGTAAACAGCACAGTCCCAAAGAATGAGTTCCAAGTCTACTCCCGCATCTGAGGGTTCGCTGCACAATGCAGCAATATGAATTAGAGCAGTGTGATTTCTAAAATACACCATGTTGCGCAGTGCCACAGGGATGCTGCTGGCAGGCTCTAGATGTTGATATACCACTTCAGTACTGTATCAATAAATACATTAATGTGAGTTAGGGAACTCCTAGAGCACTGATTCTCAATGCATGGGCAAAGACCCCTTACGGAGCACAGAGAAAGGTTTGGGAGGCACAGCTGGCTCATCCCCAATGAGGGTCAGGGAGGAAATGCCATGCTTCCAGCCCCATTCCACCCCCAACTGTGTCTCAGTTCTCCAACCTCCTTCAGGGCAACAGTCCTGTTCCACCTCCAGGCCCAGCTCTGCTGTCATCTGCACCTCCATTCCTCACCCTGCTCTGACACTAACCTGGCTCTACCCTCACTCCCTCTGCACCCCCAGACCAGCTTTGTGTCTAGCTCCAGTGCCTCCCTGACCTCTATCTTCAGTCCAATTTCTTCTTCTAAGGAAGTCTTGACTGTGCAGTAATGGAGGTGGGGTGCATCTGGAAAAGTTTAAATAGCATTTTCCTTCAGCATGGCAACGTGACTTACACGAGCCAGTTAGCACACAAACTTTGAGGCACCTGTGTGGCATATGGGAGGGAGTCTGGGATGCAGCGGGGGTGCAGAGGTTTGGGTTGTGACCCAGGGAAGGAGGAGATTGTGACATGGGGCAGACGACTGGGGTCCAGCAGGAGGTACAGGGGTTTGGTTTGTTATCTATGGTGGGGGGGGGGGGGGCGCGGGGTGACCAGTGTTCCCTGTAAGCTGAGCGCTTGGGCAGCCACCCTTGACAGATTCAGGTGCCGCCCAGCTGATTAGCAGACTGCCAACAGCCACCCACAGTGAGAGGCATATATTTCTATTGGTGGTGCACATCCACACATACCTTGGTGCACATAACATTTATTCTGCCCATGGATGGAAAAAAAAAAGGAACACTGATTGTGACCAGGGGCAGGGATTAGAGTGCAGAAGGATGGGCAGAGGGTTTGAGTTATATGAGGTATGGGTTCAGGAGGGGGAGCAGATGAGTGGAGTTATGCGAGGTACAAGAGCAAGAGTGGTGGTGCAGAAGATTGAGGGAGTCTGGGGCAGCAGAAGGAGGGTCTGGTGGGGAGGCACTTACCTAGATTGCTCTTGACCAGTATCCCTGCAGGACTCTGAGGGAGGATCTCCCCCTGCTGCAGCCCCAGAGAGTTCAAAATCGCCGCCTGCTTCATGGGGATCTTCGCTCCAGATACTGGCAGATGGGGGAGACTTTGCATGCTGCCCCCATCCGCCAACCAGCAAAACCTTGCATCTCCTACTGTCTGGAAACCAGCTGATTGGAGCGGAGAGATTTTACAATGTGGCAGGAGCAGTATGCAAAGCATCCTCCAGTATCTGGAGCAGAGAACCACATCGAACAGGAAGCTGCTTAAAGCAGTAACTGACTTCTCTGTGCCTAAGGTGGTCCACAAGCTGGATTCAGGGGCTTGGTGGGCTGGATCCAGCCCATGAGCCATACCTTGCCCACCCCTACTTTGCATCATTACAAGAAAGCTCAAGATAGTGTGCTACTTCTCAAAGATAATATGGACAGAATCATTTGACCTTCATGTTAAAAACAAATGGTAGTTCTGAAGTTTTATCATTTAACAGTCTGCTCTCTCAAGCTCACTCAAAAGTCACAAGAGTAGCAGGAATGTGTACTCACACTTTCATTTGTATTGAGAGTAAAGTTGATGTCTGAAACTCGGTCAAAAGAAACACTGCAAAAAAGGACAGATTTATGCACTAAAAGCAAAAATGAAGCTGCAATAAAGAGACATTACACAGTAAAGAGACATTTCATATTCTGAATTGTTTAATTAGCAAGAATACTAAGACGACCAGAAACTATAAACTTGAAGTAGCAATTTCCCATACAACAAGAAAACACAGTTAATTTGTGTGCTTAAGGGAAATATGCTTCATATCATTTACTTAAGCAATTTATCAAATCATAGGATGTTTTACATGAACAAAATCTTTTAAGATGGGTGAACAAATAATATAAAAAATGGCTACCTTTATGAGATACATGGACAAAACAAATCCATATAAAATAACTAAATGCATATAATGCAGTCAAATATATCTTAATTGTGCATCTCAATTTCTTTTTCTTAAATAGAAAAGTAGTGAACACACAGCATCAAGGAATGCCTACCGAAATGAAAGAATACATTTTAAAAAAATGAGTTGAAAACTAAACCCTAAGTCCATCAAAGAGATCCATGCAGGAAGATCTCACACCTGCCCTCCGGATTTCAGATAGATTCTGAAGGCATAATGGTCTACCAAGGCAGATTTTGAAAAACTTCTCTGGGAAGCTGATCTGCTCTTCCTGGAGCAATCACTGTAAGAACTGACCAGGCTGATACTGGCAACCAATGCCAAATGCAGACAGCTCAGCATCACTCAAGACTGCAATTAATCACTGGGATATATTCAAATGTGAAGTGACGCAATAAAGAAACACATCCAATTTAAAGCCAGCATAAAGTTATACTCACTTCCCGATGTCATCTTGATCGGCAAACTTCTCATCGTTGAAGCCAAACTGGTCAATAAAATTGGACGTCATTTGTTGCATCTGATAATCAGAAAAGGCCTGGCAACCCCAGGACCAATGACAGTGATATAATGATTCTAATAATACTCTAAATACTATTTGCCCATTTTGCTCCAGAAATAAATGTTGTTAGTCTAAACACAGTGGATTATAAAAAGTAATTTGTTTTTAAATCTATAAATCATCCCAGCCACTGAATATATACTGACTCACATTTGATGGGTTTGATGCCAGAATGGTAGCAGCCCTAATAGGAAACAAAAAGTCCTGTGGCACCCTACAGACCAACAGATATTTTGGAGCATAAGCTTTCGTGGGCAAAGACCCGCTTCATCAGATGGTCTTTGCCCATGAAAACTTATGTTTCAAAATACCTGTTAGTCTGTAGCTTCAAAAACAACAAGAAGTCCTGTAGCACCTTATAGACTAACTCAGCTACCTCTCTAATAGGAAAGCTATTTTTCATTCCACATGTGGTCTTAAATACCACCTTTCCAAATGCATTTAAACTGTATGACTCATGGAAGTGGGGAGAACAGGGCACTGTTATAAACACAATGTGTATGTTAGAAGCTATAAATCTCAACTATAAAAGTCTAACTAACCCTATTCCTCAGTTACTCAAAAGAAAACAGTTGGAAACCTGAAGAGTTAATAGATAGATAGATGTCTATCAGAGATGGTTTAGACAGTACTTGCTCCTGCCACTGGGCTGGACTCAATGGCCTCTCAAGGTCCCTTCCCGTCCTAGTATTCTATTCTATGATTAATGCAGATACAGATTAAATTTCTGTTTTCAAGTTAAATAAATGTTGCCACACAATGTTGCCAACTCTCACAATTTAGCCACAAATTTCATGAGATTTGGGGGATATAAGGTTCTTTCTTGTTTTTAAATAAAGTCTCAATGGGCCTGATTTCTGGCTTTAAAACTTGTCAAATTTCCCTGTGGGTCTGAAGCCAAACCACTCTGTCAAAACAGCCACCTTTCTCCACTCACTTTACATACTGAGTGAGACTACCATCTCCCTGTTTTCGAAGAAACTGAAGCCAGATTATCCTCTGGGAAGACACCCACTCTCTGGACTATATGCTTAGTCAACTATACTGGAAATCGAGAGAAAATATGGGAATATGGGAAGCCAGAGGTGGCCTGAAAAGCAGCAGGTGAACAAGGTGCTGAAGAGGAAGACTGACAGGATGCATGAGAAGGTAAAAGGCAGCAAGGAATAGGTGATGGCAGAGGGGAAATAGAAGGCTGGGTTGGGGACATAAAGTTATGGAGCAGCATGAAGGAAAATGAAAAAGGACAGCAATGAAGGAGAATATGGAGATGGACAGAAAGACAGCTTTCCACAGTTCTGCCATTTGGACTGATTAAAACAATGGTGACCAACTGAAATTTACCAAATCGCCATAGTCCCTGCCCCCACATTCCTCCCCACAGCGAGGGCTCTCCAGGGCGATCCCCTCCCTGCAGCCAGAGCCTCCCCACAGCCATGGGCCACACACACCCCAGCTAGGCACCCCCCAGTCAGATTACTCATGTGGCACAAGCTGCAATGAATCATAGAATCACAGAGCTGGAAGGGACCTCAACAGGTGATTGAGTTCAGCACCCTGCTTCAAGCAGGATCAACCCCAACTAAAAACAACAGAAGTCCTGTGGCACCTTATAGACTAACAGATATTTTGAAGTGTAAGCTTTCACAGGCAAAGATCTGCTTCCAAAGGGGTCTTTGCCTACAAAAGGACTTGTTTTTGAAGATTCAGACTAACACAGCTACCTCTCTGATAATTCAACTCCAACTAAGTCATCCCAGCCAGGACTATGTCAAGACGTGACATAAAAACCTCTGAAGATGGAGATTCCATCACCTCTCTAGGCAACGCATTCCAATGCTTCACCATCCTCCCAATGAAGTAGTTTTTCCTAATATCCAACGTACTCCTCTCCTTCGACTTCAGACCATTGTTCCTTGCTCTGCTGTCTGTCACCACTGAGAATATTTTCTCTCCATTCTCTTCAGAGCACCCCTTCAGGAAGTTGAAGGCTGCTTTTAAATTATCCCTCAGTCTTCTCTTCTGCAAACTAAATAATCCTAAATCCCTCAGTCTCTGCTCACAGGTCATGTGCTCCAGCCCCTTAATCATTTTCGTTGCTCTCTGCTGAAACTGCTCCAGCACATCCACGTCCTTTTTATATTGTGTGGCCCAAAACTCGATGCAATACTAGAGATGTGGCCTCACCAGTGCCAAATAGTGGCGAACAACAATTTCTTTAGATCTGCTCAAAATGCTCCTCTTAATGCACTCTAGCATGCCATTGGCCTTCTTGGCTACAAGGGCACACTGTTTACTCTTATCAAGCCTTTCATCCACTATAACCCTTAGGTCCCTTTCTGCTGTACTGCTGCTTAGCCAGTTGGTCCTCAGCCTATAACAATAGTAGAGATTCTTCCATCCCAAGTGCAGGACTCTACACTTCTCCTTGTTGAAAGACAGATTTCTTTTGGCCCAATCCTCCAATTCATCCAGGTCACTCTGGATTCTCTCTCTACCCTCCAACGTATCTATGTCTCCCATTAGCTCGGTGTTATTCGCAAACTTGCTGAGGGTGCAATCCAGTCCCTCATCCAGGTCATTAATAAAGATGTTGAACAACACCGGCCCCAGAACCAAGCCTTGCAGCACTCCACTTGAAACTGACTGCCATCCAGATATTGAGCCATTGACTGCTACCCACTGGGCCCGACGGTCAAGTCAGCTTTCTATCCATCTTACAGTTCATGTATCCAATCCATATTTAACGTATGGGCAAGAATGTTGTGGGAGAGACCGCACTGAAAGCTTTGCTGATGTCACATCCACTGACTTCCCTATGTCTATGGAGCCTGTTCTCTCATGACAGAAGCTAATGAGATTAGTTAGGCATGACTTGCCCTTGGTGAATCCATGCTGACCACTTTTGATCACTTTCTCTTCCAAGTGCTCCAAAATGGATTCCTTGAGGATCTCCTCCATTATTTTCCCAGGTACTGAGGTAAGGCTGACTGGTCTACAGTTCCCTGGATTGTCCTCCTTTCCTTTTTTAAAGATGGACACTACATTTGCCTTTTTCCAAATACCTGGAATCTCTCCTGATCTCCAAGAGTCTTCAAAGATAGTGGCTAAAGCCTCAGCAATGACGTCTGCCAATTCACTCAGTACCCTTGGGCACAATAAATACAAGACCCATGGATTTGCATACATGTAGGTTTTCTAAATAGCTCTTAACTCATTCCTTCCCCACGGAAGGCTGCCCTCCACCTTCCCATATTGTACTGTTTAGCACTGCAGTCTGGAAGCTGTCCTTGTCCGTGATCCAAAAAAAGGCATTGAGTACTACAGGTTTTCTTACATCATCTGTCACTAGGTTACTGCTCTCATCCAGTAACAGCCCGACACCTTCCCTGATAACCCTTTTATTGTTAACATGCTTGTAGAAACCTTTCTTGTTACCCTTCATATCCCTTGCCAGCTGCTGTTCCAACTGTGCCTTTGCTGTCCTGATTACTGCCTGGCATTTTCCAGCTGCATATTTATACTCCTCCTTAGTCATCTGTGGAAGTTTCCGCTTCTTATACGCATCCTTTTTAAGTTTAAGCTGACCAAGAACTTCCCTGTTAAGCCAAGTTGGTTTCCCACCATATTTGTGTTTCTTACTATGCAGCAGGATTGTTTGCTCCTGTGCCTTCAGCAAGAATTCTTTAAAATATTGCCAGTTCTCCGGAACTCTTCTCCCCTTCATTTTCGTTTCCCAGAGGATCCTGCCCATCAGTTCTCTCAGGGAGCTGAAGTCTGCTCTTTTGAAATCAAGAGTCTGTTTATTACTACACACCTTTCTTCCTTTTGTAAGGATCCTGAAATCTATCATCTTATGATCATTGCAGCCCCGGTTGCCAAACACTTCTATTTCTCCCACTAGGTCTTCCTGTTTGTGAGCAGCAAGTCAAGTTGTGCATGGCCCCTGGTTGGTTCCATCAGCACTTCTACCAAGAAGTTATCCCCAACATTCTCAAAAAACTTCCTGGATTGTCTGTTTGCTGCTGTATGGGTCTCCCAACAAATATGTGTATAATTAAAGTCTCCCATGAGAACCTGGACCTGTGATTTGGAAGCTTCTCTTAGCTGTCTGAAGAAATCCTCATCTACCTCATCTCCGTGATGTGGCGGTCTACAGCAGACACCAACTACATCACCACCTCTATTGCTTCCACCTCTGAACTTAACCCAAAGACACTCAACTGGCTTTTCTCCCTCCTTATCCTGGAGCTCTGAGCAATCATACTGCTCCCTCACACAGACCGCAACTCCTCCTCCTTTTCTCCCCTCCATGTCCTACCTAAACAGCTTATACCCTTCCATGACCGTGCTCCAAATATGCAAGTCATCCCACCAAGTCTCCATTATTCCAAACACTTCATACTACTTAGACTGTGCCAGGGCCTCTATTTCCTCCTGTTTGGTCCCCATGCTTCTGGCTTTTGTGTACAAGCACCTTAAAGAAGTGACTGATTGGCCTACTTTCTCCTCTTCAGCCAGGAATCCTACTTTGTTGTACCCTATTCCTTCCCCACTTACCTCCGGGCTTGTGTCACCATCCCCTGACGAACCTAGTTTAAAGCCTTACTCACTAGGTTTGCAAGCCTGACTGCAAAGATGCCCTTTCCTCTCTTCGTTAGGTGGATCCCATCTCTTCCTAGCAATCCTTGTTCCTGAAACGGAATCCTGTGGTCAAAAAAAAAAATCCTTCAATGCTACACCACCTACACAACCACACTTACCTCGGCAATTTGACGATCCCTACCCGGACCCCTTCCTTCCACAGGGAGGATGGATGAGAACACCACTTGTACTCTATATTCCTTGATCTTTCTTCTTAGGGTTATATAATCTGCAGTGATCTTGTCAAGGTCACTCTTGGTTGTATCATTAGTTTCTACATGGAGAAGTAGGACGGGGTAATAGCCTGTGGGTTTGATGACTTTTGGAAGAGATTCTCCAACATCCCGGATTCTAGCTCCCAGCAAGCAGCAAAGATGCTGGGATTCTAGGTCTGGATGGCAGATGGATGACTCCATCCCTCTTAGGAGGGAGTCCCTGACCACCACCACCCGTCATCTTCTCTCAGGGGTGGTGGTCATAGCACCCCCATCCTAAGGACTGTGCATCCCATGCCTTACAATCCATGGGGTTCTCTTCTAATTCATTCCCTGTGAGGTATCTGCCTCAGCTATCTCCACTGTATCACCTATACAGGGAGGTTGAAAACAGTTCTTGTCTCCACTGGAGTTGGACAGACCTGAATTGGTTTTCTTCTCCTGGAAGTAACATGCTTCCAGTTCTCTTCCTTATTTTGAACCACCTGCTGTTCCTGTAGTACTAAAATGGTGACTTCCATCCAGAAAGTCTTCACTTTCTCTGATGGACCTAAGGGTTGACATGTGTGTGCCTCAAGTTCTCTAACCTTCTCTTCTAAAATGGCAACCAGCTCGCACTTGGGACATACAAAATTCTTCCTGTCGCCTGGGAAAAAGACAAAGATGGCACATGCCGTGCAGGTCACAATAGCAGACTTCTCAGTAGCCATGTCACCATCCATTGTTCTCCTTTCTTCAGAGAGCTCTGCTAGATGTTTCTAGTGCCACCTTGAAGGGCACAAGAGAAACAAACCTATAAGAAAGGGACAACTGTTATGGGGCTCACTCCCAAGGTGAGCTCCCAGGCAAACTCCCTGTTTACTGCTCACAGTGGCTGCCTTCTTATAAGGCTGCTGGGCTGGCTAGGCCTGGCTCAAAGCCTTGCTTCCTACCTAATCAGCACCTGAAGGCCCACCTAGAACAAAGCACTCCCAATTCACACCTTGCAAACCTATCAAATGCTCTTCCTGAAACAGGAAAGGAAGAACTTATCAAACTGCCGAACACGCTTTCAAACTGCCCCTCTTGCAAAACAAATGCTCAGACACACAGGCAGATATTCAACCCACCAGCTCACAACGCAACCCCCAAAAGCCACACTTCACCTGAGCTCCTCTGGGATGCTTTCCCAAGCAAACTCCCTATTAGCTGCTCCTGTTTGCCGCTCGAGCCGCCACGGCCGTGCAAGCTGCCCAGGGTCAGAGCTATGCTGGGGCCGGAGTTGCTGCCACCATACAAGCCACCCAGGGTCAGAGCCACGCTGGGGCTGGAACCACTGGTGCCACAAGAGCCATGCCTCGGTTGGAGCCCCTGGGGCCACATGAGCCACCTGGGGCCAGAGCCATGCCTCGGCTGGAGCCAGAAGAGCCACCTCCACTGCCACACGCTTATCTTACCATATAAGTTTCTTTCAAAACGATGGAGTTTTAAAACTATTTCTGATGATTGAACTGACAGGCATTCCACTGACCAGAGGGACAGACAGAATGAAAACACTTCTTGACTGAAGATTCTTCATTAGAGAGAAATCAATCGTTAGAATGGGACTCAGAGATGAAGAAAAGGCAGGTGGAGGCTGTCTGGTTAGGTCTGTTGCTCAATAAATTTGGCGAACAAAGTAAATCTACCTAACAAGGGTTAAAAACAATTCACAGAAGATCAGAAGAGTGGAAGAGGAAGACTACCAGTATGTTAGAAACTACAGTGCTTCCAATTATGCTGGAAAACTGATCTGCTCCTCCTTATAATAGTGTCTCCAGCCCAATGTCTTTCACATCATATGCAGTTTTCTACAGATGATAATATCAAGGTTCACTGCCCTTTCTTATGCTTAAAAAGGCAAGAAACCTCCTGACAAACTTCTAAGACCTTGAAAAAAGTGTGTCACAGCATTACCTCATGCACATACGACAACTGTTGACCATATACATCTCTCTGTTGGATTAATATCTGACAGGTCTAGAACAGGGGTCTCAAACTCTCAGCCCGTGGGCTATTCCTGGCCAGAGCAGTTGTATAATATGGCCCAGGAATGCCAGCAGGCTGGGAAGTGAGGCAAGCTTTCTATTCACATGTCCCAAGCCCCACCACTTCCTGCCACTGCCCTGCCTCTGGGGGAATTGCAGGGAGGTGGAGCACACTTGGTGAACGTACACAGGGAATACAGGGAAGTGAAGGGGTCAACCTTTGTTCCCACCCTGCACAAGTCTCCCCTCCATAATCCCTGAGGTTGTGTCCCGGGTGGATGAGGTGCAATGGGAAGGAGAAGGTGAAGGGGTGGGTAGAAAGGGCCGGGACTGGGAACAGACAATACCCCTCTCCCCCAACACACCCAGATCAGACTACACAACTGCCCCAGCCAGGTATGGCCATGTTTGAGACCCCTGGCCCAGGCAGAGCTCACAGTGGAGTACACAGTCAGAAGACAGGGTTTGAAGACTCTGCAAGGCTTTGTAAAAGAATCACTGTTCCTATAGAAGCTGCTACCATGATGAAGACATCGAACCCATCAAGTCTACGTTGGTGCAACTAAGATGCAATAAATCACTGAAATATCAGACATGAAAAAGTTAACTATAGTTTCTAAAAATTAACCAAAAGCTCAACCAAACTTTTGGAACAACTGCACTTTACAAAAATTATAAAGCGATATAAACTACAACTCTTAGAATGAGATAATTACAAGCTAACTGTACAAGCAGCAATCTGAAAAGTGTTTTGTTTAGTAACTTGAATCTATAGCAATGTCAGGATTGGAAAGCTAAATCAATATACACCAGCAGTACTTAAATGTCAGTAACCTAGAGGACCCTCACTTTGATTTGAAAATGGTAGCCCCCAAGCTCCCACCCCTGTTGAACCCCAAGTCTTGCCCCAGCCCACCCATTCTCCCATGGTCCTACCCTACCCCTCCTCCTTCCACCTTCTCCATGCTCCTATCACACCCTCCCAGCACCTCCTGCGTGCTGCAAGATAGCTTTTCCCCAGCATGCAGGAGACAGTAGAAGGGTGGGTGAGGGGTCTGATCATGCATCCCACCAACCAGAGGGACCACTTTTGATTACTCTCACAGACTCCAGTTTGAAAAATGCTGATATACACTGTATTCAGATTTTGTCAATAAAAAACTGCTATCAGTAGCTTTGCCTCAGATCAATACTCCCCGTAAGCTGTGGTTTGTTTCTCCCAAGGGTGCACATTTGCACATGCCTTGGCGCACATAAAAAAGTATTCCATTCGTGGATAGAAAAAAAATCCATACATTGATGGAAAATATATAAAGTAGTACTTTGCAACTGGAATGAGGCTAGTACAGAACAGGTCTCTTTCTTCACTCACCAAAAACAGCAAAGTACCAGAAGTTCTTCCAAAAACTATTTTCTGAATGGAAGTGCTGACTCAAATAGACCATTATACATTTAGCTGATACTCTCCAAAACACCACTCAATGTGTGGCATCACCACATTAAATCGTGCATCACTGTCAATTAGCAAGTTATAAATATGTATAAAACTTTAAACTTCATGGTGCCTAGATTTTTTTATCCACTGTCCACTTCCAATTCCAAATTCTTCAAATGTTGTTTTGCACCAAAGACATCCAGCCCAAAGACAAAAATTCCACAAAAAAAGCCTCTTTTACAAAGAAGGCACACACCTGCTTAAAACTCTTAAATGAATTTAACTCACCTGCTGCATAGAAGAATCCTGTGAAAAACCAGTATCTTTAAAGTCAATTTCGTCATCACTGGATGAATGTATGTGGCAGGTAGTAACCTAGACAAAAAGTTTAGACACCTACTTACAATAAACAAAAGGTTTTGTGTAGAATTATGATGCAATGTTATTAATTTCATTACAAAAAGATGAACTACTAGTTGCCCATCTCTAATCCAGCACACTCATGTGGCACCATCCATAGTCCTGCATGATTTTAGTTAGCCTACCATCATAGGTGTGGCCAAGTTTCCCCATGGTCTCAAAGCTTGTTTCCAGCCACCAGTCCTGGCTCTCAGTGCTCTGTGCTATTATTTAGATCTAATTTACCCTTAAACGTCTTCTAAGAGCCCAATAAACAGTGGAAGTGTTAGTAATGTGAGAGACAATATTGACCTACCATGGTATGGCAAATTCTCTTTCAGCATTGGTCAGGTCCCAAAGGTGCCTGACTAGAGAGGTTCAACCTGTGGAAGCTTTTTAGCCCAGCAAATACACTAAATATTCAATTTAACAGACTAATGGGGGAGGGGTGTCCGTTAAACCAGAGTGTCCATTAAATACAAGGGTTTATTACCCACCCACCCTGTTAGGCTTTTTTGTTATCATCATCATCATTTAAAAAAAAAAAAAAGCTCCAAGGCATGTGATGTTAAGTCAAATAAGATGACAGATGTTGAGCATGCTGTGTCATTACAGAATGAAACTAATTTAAATTCTGGCTCATTATGACTACACTTCTCTCAACTTTGACCTTTTAACTCATGCTCGCACAAGAAACATTATAAATTAAAAACCAGTCACTCAAAGATACCTTGAAATCAAATGAGTGGTGTAACATTTGCTGGGCTAGTGTACAGAGTAGTATTTGTGAACTAACTAGCAGCAGAATGTTATTACAGGTCAACGTTCTCTCCTCTGGCACCACTGGGACCTGACCTGTGCCAGATTAGAGAATTTTCCAGACTGCGAGAGGTCAATATTTTCTAGCATGTTACCAACTCTTTCACTCCTTACTGGGCTCTTAGATGACATTTAGGAAGTAAATTAGAGTTACATATCAGCACAGAATACTGAGAGCCAGGACTGATGGATGTAAACAAACTTTGTAAGACCATGGGAAACTTCGCCACATCTGTGATAAGTGGCCATCTGGCAAAATAAAATCATGCAGGATTATGGATGTTGCCAAATGAGCATGGTCTGGATTAGAGAGGTCCAACCTGTACGAAACAAAAAAGCCTCCGCCATTATGTAGTTTCACGTGTACTGAACTTGCTTCTCTGTGGATCTTTCATTGTTGTACACGTGACATAAATTAAGAACAGATTAGTGATGCATCATTGCCACATAAAGTGAACCCAGAAACAAACCAGTGATTCTTGGATAAATTTTGAATACCACAAATATAATGAGGCCCAAGCAGGTAACAACCTCAGTTTAAAAAAAAAAAAAGACACAATGTCAGTGTAACAGCAAACAGAAAATGCTGCCTCTGTTTAAAAACTATTTCTGCACCTCACAATTAGATATTTGTTTAGCCTTAGAAGACCAACCTAATCTTTGAATTAGTGCAGAATGGAATTATATTTTTTAATGAAAGTGAGTGAGGTATTTGTTTGCATCATTCATTGATGCAGTAAGTAGTTTCACTTTAACTATATATAGTTTACATTCTGTATATCAAAACCCCATTGTCAGCAATTTTAGTCTGAATTCCTCAAGCAGTTTTGCACTTGTAAAAACCCTAAGTGCTGCCTCCTTGTTGGATGGTATTGTAAGAGTAAGGTGCAAATACAAATTGAGTCCAACTCCAAGCATCCTTTCAAAACCATATTAATTGCCAATAAGATAAGCATATTTGCAAAGGAAACCAAGGAGCTGCTGATTCCACAGCTACTTGAGAGGTTTGCTGATATTCTGTCTTAGAAGCAAGATGGCTGAAAGTCTGCAGTGTTATTGCATCCCTGACACATTAAAAGAGAAAAGGATGTCCCTATAACAGCAGTTAACTTTGCAAGCTTCATCTTACAAAACCTACTAGATCCACTGTGTTCCTTTTGTTAGTTTCTCCTAAGGAGCTTGTACAAAATGTCTCCCATCGCTCCCTGACATCAGCTGGAAGCTCTAGAGTGAAATGGAGGGGGGAAAAAAAAAAGATTTTAGTATGAATGTCACTCAAAGCCTTTAGTTTTCACTCTTTTCACTCCTGAAGTTAATTTTTTGGGGGGGGGGGGGGCAGCAAACACAGACACGCACATACAGAGAAAATAAACAAACCCAACTGACTGTTGACCATGTTATGCTACACATAAAACCACATTTTTACTAAGGCACTGATTATTCTACCAAAGTGTGGTTTTCAGGTAGACACTGGTTGTCTATCTGCTGACAATTTCAATGGCTCCCTGGTGCAGTAAGCCTGTAAGTGTACATGAGTACAAGGGATTTGGAAGTAAGTGGGAAAGTTTAATACCGCAAGAAGGAACATAAGGGACAGCGGCGACTGAGAAGGCCTATGCTGGAGAAATTAATTATTCTAGAAGTACCTTTGTAAATAAATCATTCTCCAGCAGAAGACACCAGACTCAGTCTAGTTTTCATTAGGGCAGGCCACATGCACTCACCTTTATTTGAAGCAGATATGGCACTGCTTCACTAAGTCTGGGGGACAGCAAATCATATATTTAAGGTTGTCCTAATTTAATATGTTGCTTGGACTTACTCAAACTCTAATAAGACTACTTCATTCCCTGGGACAAAGAGCTTCCGTAAATAAAAGCCCTATTAAAACCTGCCTTTTAAATTTCTTTCATGATTTAATTCTACAAATCCAACTAACAGAATAGTCAAACAAATCTGCAGAAGTTAAATGTTACCTTTAATAAGCTGCTGTACTAGTGCACTGTTTGGCCCCTTATCAGTACTATGCACAATACAGTTAGCTATCCTTGTTAAATGACCCATATAACCATGCCGCCTGCCTCCTTCAGCCCTGCAAAAGAGACGTTCAGATGTTTATCTTCCTGAACAGCTGGATTTTGAAGTATTTTGTCACTTTGGAATGTTAAGCTTGTATACCCAGAAAAGCAACACAAAGTTTATCCAGATAAGCAAGGAAGCAAAAGTACCTTAAATTCTCATAAGAAGAATGAATAGAGCATATTTAGAATCAAGTTTTTTGGACTACTAACACAGAGCAATTCCCCCTCTAAACTAGTTTTAAAATGTCTAAAGCTTTCCATAAAAGAGAAACAATGTTTAATCATGAAGTTGTACTTCTGCTTCCACACAGTTCCGAGTGCAATTAATATGGCAAGAACAAGACCGATAAATCCATTTAATATTAGATTCAATTTGCTAACAAGTTGGAGAACCTACTTCACAAAGGACAGTCAAACACCTTTTCTGAAAACTAATTTCCTTCTCTTAATACTTTAACATATTCCAGAAGGGGAGTTTTGAACCTCCAAGTACAACAAAAAATGTCTTAATTCAGGCCACAATACAATATTCCCAGATTTTGTAAATTTTATCTCATGGCTCATCCAACACAAAGACTAACAAATTTATACATACCAGATTAGGTGGGAATGTAGTTTAAGAATGGCATACTGGCCATGAATTGTAATTCCTAGGTCTTGGTACAAAAAGTGTTCTGCTACCCAGGATAATCTGCCTGACAAGGATCCGGACATAGCAACTCACAACACGATACCTTGGCAGTGCTGAAGGACAACCATTAAGACGAGCTTGAACGGGCCTAACCTTGAGAAATGAACTGCAAATAAGAGAAATATCTACATAGTGCCAAACACCAACAGTTGGTTGCAGAACAGGGTTTACCAACGAGGTGGTCAGCTCAATCAAAAGAAAACAAAGGCTGTATCTTCTACAAATAGCATGTCTACACAGGGATAGCCAAGAAAAAATAATCCAAGTGAACTAAAAATGTTAAACTAAATCAGTTAAAGTACGTTAAACCCATGTGGACACTCATGCAGAATCAAAGTGGCCTTAGTACAATATATCAATGAATACATTTTAAATTCATACCTTTAGTTAATTTGGATTACTTTTCTGACAGTCTCCATGCAAACAAGTCTTTGGATGCTATTATCAAATATTTTAATCATGACATTTGGCTCATAACAGACATAAGAGGATTTTAGTTGCACTAGATTGTTGCAGAAAGTAGAAACAAAACATCACACTAGAATGTCTCAGTAACTCAGCTTTAGAGTACATCCCCTCCCCAAAAACAACTCATACTAAGTTGAGCCTGGAAATTCCTGAGGGTAACTGTGTAAACTGTTATGCATAATTTTTGATGCTATATAAATATTGTTTAATAATAATCTTTTGGTGTCATGCCACAGGAATATCAGTCTCACATCAGGGTCACAATTTTAAAAATCCTTAGAGAAACAACATACTGAAGAAAAAACAACTGGGATTTCCTTAGATACATTTACTACATTGTGTAACCAGAGTTCAGGTGGGTTTGCACATTTCTTACAAAAGAAGTCTCTTCCATGTGTTCACATTATATTTTCGGTTCTTTACTGCAGTAGGTTCTCACCCACAGCTATCAAGATGAGACATAAAAAAGAACGGTTACCTTTTTTAACTGTTCTCTGAGATGTGGTGTTTATGTCAATTCCCATTAGGTGTGTGCATGCTGGATATTTTTCCCACAGCAACCAGCCACAGGGCTGGCCTGGGGGCTCCCCAGAGTGACGCCTTCATGGCACCCACCAACTCATCCCCTTCTCAGTTCCTTCTGGCCACCAGGCACAGTTAACTGGAACGTTCCAGCAGTTATTACAAGTTTGCTATCAGTTAGCTATTATTCTTCTTGTATATAGTTAGCAGTTTAGTTAGTTGTAAAATAGTTTTATTAGCGTAGTTGATTGGTGCTGGTGCTCTTCGAAGTGTTGTTCTCCCCTCAAGTCCCTGGCACCAGGGAATGTCTAGGGTTGCCAGTCTTCAAAGCCTGTGCCATCTGTGGCAGGTGCATGCCCAAGAGCGATTCCCATACTTCGTACTTATAAGGTCTGGGTGAGAGCCATCAGAGGGATCACTGCTCCATTTGCAAGACTTTTGAACCTAGGACTTGAAAAGACAGTGTCTGAAGGTCATCCTCATGGAAGTGATATTGCAGCCCCAGTCAGAACAGTGGTCTTCAGATCCAGTGCTGAGTACTTGCTCCTGAGCGCAGAGCAAACCACCACCAAGATTAATCAAAGCAGTGAGGAAGGACAAGATATCCCAGCACTGCATGGTGCAGGACTTACGATCGGCACACAGGTCCTAGCCCTCAGTTTCTCAAAAGAAAAGACAGAAGGGGGCACATCTCCCATTTCCAAAAACAGGGAGTCAATGGTAAGACCTGAGCAGGGCCAGTCCACTTCAGAACCTCAGCTGAGCAGAGGCCTACAGCTCCCTTCAGCAACAGGGGAATTCCAGGCCATGCAGGAGGTCATACATGCTACTGCACCATTCCTCTCCAATGAGACATGAGAAGTCACCAAACCATATGCCCACCCGCCCTCCATCCACGGGAAAGCCAGCCATGATAACACATGCCTTGACTCCAAGCGATGGCACTACTTCAGTCACCTTCAGCCTCAGAGGTAAAGGAGCCAAGCCCAGTCCTCATCATCCCAGAAGAGTACAGCATCGCCATGGTTCTCACTGTCAGAGACTGAGAGTCCAGAGTTAGACTCCTACCACTCTAGCAGAAGTAGGTGGTCTTCAAGGAGACATTCTTGATTACATCTAATGCAATGGCCAGTCCAGTGGCAGCAATAAATGCAGCGGCCCTTCTGGATACATTAGGCCTTCTATCAGAGCCAAGCCCAGGCTCCAAGACCTCATTTCCAGGGCAGCACTGGCCTCCTTTGTCACACTGGCACCCACACCTGGAGATTCAGAGGCATTAACTCTAGCACCAGCACTACCAATGGCACCTGGGCCGAAGTGGTTGGACCTAAGGCACAAGGTACCTTATTACCTCCACTGGGTGCACCAGGTGTGGCTTGGATGATAGTGGCATTGAAAACAGCACCGACACCAATCAGTGACACAGAGGGCTCATACTGGCCAATCAGGATGGGCCTCAGTCTTGGATCTGCAGGCATCGCTGGGTCACATATGAGTAGCTGAACTGCTGTCTCAGGACTATTCCCCCCCCACCCCCGAGACCCTACAGGAGTGGAAGGTATTACGCAGCCACCAGCAGGGATATCATTCCAATCCTTGTCCCCAGAGGAGGCCGTGGCTGGGACAGGTCATGACCCCTGGCCTGGAAGACAATAGGGTGCTCCTACAATTATTCCATTTACGGGAAATGTCACCTTACTGTACCAGTGCTCTGGAAAGTCTTCACTGGTTTGAAGGGCATTCTGCACTACCCTTCAAACATTTAAACTATGATTCTCTTTACCCTCAAAGTTAAAAAGGAGTTGCTAAACTTGAGGCTAATTAGAGTCAGTTGCCCAATTAAGTTGTAAGTGTCATGCCAGATATCTGGCACAGAACATTAAGTACGGCGATTGTTTAGTTTTCAGTCCAATGATTACACATCTGAGGACATTATGGCCACAAAAACACCTTCAGACATTTCCAGAGGAAGAAAAGTGAAAGGAACTGAAATCAGAAAATTAAAGGGCAACAGAGCTCCAGTCTGAGTGTCAGTGCGCTTCCTTGACCAAGTTATGACACAAGCTTGTCTTATATTTTTATTCATGTACAAAGATAATTACACCTCACACTTACTGGCGAAAGGAGGAAACAATTTCAACATATTCATGTTTGTATATGCCTCTTGTAAAATTTGTTTTAAGGTGAAGGGGAGAAAGAGAAGTTACTCACCTGTAGTAACGATGGTTCTTCGAGATGTGTCCCCGTCGGTGCTCCACAATAGGTGTCAGGCTTGCCCGGCGCCGCAGATCGGAAATCTTACAGGAGTTTCTCCTGGATCGCACATGCGCCGGTGCGCGCCGCTCCCCCGCACGCCCCCAGCCACGTGTGTGATCCGGTCCCCACCAGTTCCTTGACCAACCGCCTCGAATGCTCCTGGAAAACACTAGACAGAGATCCGAAGCGGGGAGGATGGGCAGGTGGTAGAGCACCCACAGGGACACATCTCGAAGAACCATCGTTACTACAGGTGAGTAACTTCTCTTTCTTCTTCGAGTGCTCCCCGTGGGTGCTCCACAATAGGTGACTACCCAGCAGTAACCCAAGTAAGGAGATGGGTAATCAGTTTACGTGCAGCTTGCCCCCGAGAGGACTGCTGTCGACAGACGGGTATCCTCTTTGAACACCCAATGTAGGGCATAATGCTTGGCGAAGGTGTCGTAGGACGACCAGGTCACCGCTCTACAGATGTCTTTTAACGCGATGCCCTTGAAGAAGGCTGTTGACGCCGCCACTGCCCTGGTGGAGTGAGCCCTGGGCAGGGCCAGCAAAGGAGTCTTTCAAAGCTTGTAGCACATTTTTATACAGGACACAATGTGCTTTGAGATTCTCTGTGACGAGAGACCTTCTCCTTTGACCTGGGAGTGAGAGAGACTAGAAGCCTGTCCATTTTCCGGAAGGATAGGATGGGCGAATACAGTGAGCCCTTCCTCTGTGTGCCGAAAGGCTGATATAGCGGCGAGGTGGACCTTCAGCGAGGATAGAGAAAGCCCGCCTCTTTTGAGGTCTAATAAGTATTCTAGTATTACAGGTATAGGAACGTCAAGGGGAGCTAACTGCTTGGCAGAACACCAGGCTGTAAATCGAGTCCATTTCTGCTTGTAAGTCCCCCTGGTGGAGGTCCTTCGGCTACATTCCAAGACTTGTTGTACTCCCTCCGTACACATGCTCTCTAACGAGCTGAACCATGGATTAGCCATGCTTGTAGACGCAGACCCTGAGAGTGCGGGTGCACTATGGACCCCTGAGCTTGCGTGAGTAAGTCCGGCGCCACCGGTAGAGGGAGCGGTGGGCAGTCCGACATGCGCAGAAGCAAGGGAAACCATTGCTACCGATCCCAAGTTGGGACTATGAGTATCATGCGAGCTCTCTCCCTTCTGGCTTTCTGCAGAACCTTGTGGATAAGCGCTGTGGGGGGAAACGCGTAAAGTAGGGGGCCCCTCTATGAAATCATGAATGCGTCCCCCAGGGACCCCCGCCCCACTCCTGCCCTGGAGCACTACGGGGGACACTTCTTGTTGTACTGGGTGGCAAACAGATCGATCTGGGGAAACCCCCATGTACGAAAAATGCGCCGTAGCAGATCGGAGCGGATCTGCTATTCATGCGTGAGTGCGAAGCACCTGCTCAGCTGATCTGCTTTCACGTTGTGAGCACCCGGCAAATACGAGGCTTTCAACGTTATCTCGTTGGCGATGCACCAGTTCCACAATTGGACTGCTTCCGCACATAATGCACGGGATCGTGCCCCTCCTTGTCGATTGATGTAGAACATAGTGGAGGTATTGTCGGTATTGATCCCGACTACTTTGCCATGCAGGTAATCTCGAAAATGTCTACATGCGTTGAACACTGCTCTGAGCTCCAGTATGTTTATGTGCAGTGTCTGTTCCACAGGGGACCATAGCCCTTGCGTCACCTTGTCACCGATGTGTGCTCCCCATCCTATGTGGGAGGCGTCGGTAGCAAGAAAAATAGAAATTCGTGGTTGGTGAAAGGACACCCCCACTAGCAGATTCTTGGGGTTTTCCCACCACGCCAGGGATCTGCCACCTCTGTCGTTGGCGACACCACCCTGTGGACAGTGTGGGATGCCGGTTTGTAAACGCTCACCAGCCAACACGGCAGGCTTCGCATGTGTAACCTGGCATTCTGTACCACAAACGTCGCTGCCACCGTGTGGCCCAGCAGTTGTAAGCACGTTAAAGACCGGCACCGTGGGGCTGTATGTGATGACTTGCACCAGCGAACTGATGGAGCGGAAGCGGGCGTCGGGTAGGTACACCCTTGCTGTCATAGAGTTTATGCGTGCCCCTATGAACTCTATATCTTGTGTGGGTTCGGTCTTTGACTTTGCGAAGTTGATAACTAGGCCCAGCGAAGAAAATGTGTCCGCTGTGACGCATACCATGCGTAAGACCTCTGCCTTCGAGGCCGCTTTCAGCAGGCAGTCGTCCAGATATGGGAAAATAAACACCCCCTGTCTGTGCAGGTAGGCTGACACCACTGCCAGGGTTTTGGTAAAGACTCTGGGGGCCAAGGAGAGGACGAATGGAAGAACCCTGTACTGGAAGTGCTCCTTGCCGACCGCGGAGCAGAGGAAGCGTCTGTGTGCCAGGTGGATTGTTATATGAAAGTAAGCATCTTGTAAGTCGAGGCCTGCAAACCAGTCTCCATCGTCCAGTGCCGTGAGTATCGAGGCAACTGTGATAATCCGAAAACGCTGCTTGCGCAAGTAACGGTTGAGGCCCCGAAAATCTAAGATGGGCTTCCAGCCTCCTGTTCTCTTCTCTGTTAGGAAGTAGCAGGTGGTCCACCTCCTGCTTGAGCCTCGCCTCATGGGCAGTGTCCCTGAGGTGAGGCCTGGCGGGAGGCTTCGTCAGTGGGAGTGACTAGAAGGGGATCGTGTAACCCATGGCTATGATCTCCAGCACCCTGGCGCCCTTGGTCGTAGCCCCGTTGATATTGAGCACGCTGTGGTTGGTAAGCGTAGCGTCTTTGCTGAGGATAATTTTTTTTTTCTCCTGTATGGGGGAGTATAAATGCCCAAGGTTCTAAGTGTAGCTCTCGAGTCCGTACTGGAGTGGAGGACCGAGTCGGTTGAGTCTGCAAACAGCTTCGTGTATCAAAGGGAAGATCCACGATCTTTGCCTGTAGGTCTCTAGGGATACCAGACGTCTGGAGCCAGGATTCTCTACGCATGACCACTGCTGTAGCCGTTGAACGTGCCGCCGTGTCCGCCACGTCCAGGGCAATCTGGGCTCCCGTCCGCGATGCTGCGTAGCCCTCTTGAAAAATAACCTTTAACACTGGCTTTTTGTCTTCCGGAAGTGAAACCATGAGGGGAGTAAGTCTGGAGTAATTATCAAAATTATAGCTTGCTAGGTGTGCTGCATAATTTGCCATTCTCAATAGCAGGGTAGAAGAGGAATATACCTTCCTGCCAAACAGCTCTAGCTTCTTAGCATCTTTGTCCAATCCCCCCGATTTGTACTGAGAAGCCTTTGACCTCTGCTGGGACCATTCCACCACCAAAGAATTTGGTTGTGGGTGACTAAAGAGGTACTCCATACTCTTTGCCGGGACGAAGTACCACTTATCCGCTCTCTTGTTCGTAGGCAGGATAGAGGCCAGAGTCTGCCATATGGTAGTGGCTGACTCCAGAATGGCTTCGTCCAGCGGAATAGCAATTTTGGATGAAGCCGGGGGTCTCAAATTTTTCAGGAGTTTGTGATGTTCCTCCTGCACCTCTGCCGTTTGAATGTCTTGCGTGAAAGTTACCCTTTTAAATAGCTCCTGAAATTGTTTAAGGTCATCCGGGGGGGGGGGGGGGGGGGGGGGGGGGGGGGGAAGAAGAGACATCCCCGGGGGCCATGGCCTCATCTGGGGAGGACGAGGAGGAACCACTGGGGTAAACCTCCCTCGAACCCTCAGGCTCCTGCGGTCGATGATACACTTGCTCCCTGGAGGATTGTGAAGGAAAGTCTCGGGGTTCTAAAACTAATTCCCCTTGAGACAGCTGTGTTTCCATCCCCGATCAAGAGTGTTCACGGGGGTATTGAACGGCCGGGGGGTGGGGACCTGCCCCTGGATGTAGGCCTGCGGTGTCTGTGTCCAGCATGATGAGGACGACCATAGCAACATGGGCAAGGGTCTGGTGGAGACCTGGACCACCCACGGAGTGTGTACCCCCGATGTCTGGGAGAGCGAGACCTCCGCGACGACACAGACAGAGGTGAAACTGGCTTGTGATAGTACTCCAGGGGATCCACTCCCAGAAATGGTGAAGGTGGCCCAAGCCATGGTGACATTGGTTGGAGGAACGGAGGAGGTGGTTCTGGATAAGCCGGTGGAGACACAGGCCTTCGGTGCGGCGTGTGTATCACAGGGGGAGGGCTTGGTGCTAACAGCAGCGCAGCCCTGTCCGGAGATGGGCTGCGGTGCCGGGTTCTTGATTTTGCCTTGCCCCTCCCCTGCGGGGCTGGCACCGCCCCCTCCCGTGCCGGGGATCTCGGCCCCGCTGTCGGCGCCACGCTTGGCACAATCAGCTGCAGTGCCGCGCGGGTAGCTTCCTCCGGCGCCTGCAGGCTCCGTGCCTGGTGCCCCTGCATCGTTGGTGCCGCGGGGGCCGGCGCCGCCAGGTCCGGCGCTTGCCTTGCTGACGCTCTGGGCGCCGCGTGTGCTGGCTGTTGCGTAACCGGAGGCTCAGCCTCTGCCACGTGCGCTGCTGCGCTGCCGCTTGCCTGAGTATGCGGCTGGGGGCTGTGTGCGCCGCTCGTCCTGCTCGCTGAACCTGCCAGCAAGGATCGAGCCGGGGAGAGTTTCCTCCGTTTCTGCACCGAGGGGGTCAGAGAAGCTGCCTTCCTCTTATGCAACCCAGAGGGCCCTTCTGGGTGAGGCTTCTCCGGCAAGTCCAGCTGGAGAGCCTTATCGGACAAGAACGTTTTAAGCCTCATCTCTCTGTCCTTCCTGGCCCTGGCTGTGAGCTTAGCACAGTGAGAACACTTCTGGGTAATGTGTGATTCCCCCAGGCAGCGGATGCATTCACTATGCCCATCGGAGGCCGGCACAGCTTCGCGGCATGACTCACACTTTTTAAAACCTGAAGAGGCCATTGCGGTGAGTCCTTTACCGTTAATAGGGTACTTAGCACTTAATCCGTGCCTTTCCACCCCAAATAGCAATCACCGGCCTGCGGGGCAGCGGGTGGCCTAAATGGCCTTCACATCCGCTCCTCTCTTCTCTGCTCCTCAGGTTTTGTTTTTTTTTTTTGCTGATATTCTCTGTCTTTGCTTTCTCTCTCTTTTTTTTCTTATTTTTTTCGTAACCAAAAACAACAAATTACACGTAGAAAACAACTATCTAATCTGACTCTGGCCTTAGCCTGAGCGGATTCCGTCTGCAGCCGATGGCGGTTGAGAAGGAACTGGCGGGGACCGGATCGCGCATGTGGCCGGGGGTGCGCGGGGGAGTAGCGCGCACCGGCACATGCGTGATCCAGGAGAAACTGATGGAAGACTTCCGATCTGCGGCGCCGGACAAGCCCGACACCTATTGTGGAGCACCCACGGGGACCACTCGAAGACCACCACACGTTATCTGGTTCAATTCTAAACTGATCATGCACTTGGATGTTACATTAAATATAAAGTAGCACTTCAATTGTCAGGAAAAGGAGTAAAAACTTTATTACTTACTGTTTTTTTTCATTCGTTTCCCATGCTTCAAGTATTCGCTCCACTAATTGGCACTTAAGAAAAAGCTATTAAAAATGTTTAATGTTTAAGCGTGAATGCAAAGTAGCATATATTAAAATAATTTTAAACAGAAGTTGCAATTAATTTCAGGCAGAAAAAACAGAATGTTTCAAACTTCATACAACAAATGTGAAGTGCATTAAGCCTTTTTCACTGAATTAAAGACCAAAATTCTTGAGGTCAGCATCCTACAGCTCCTATTTAGACACCTAAACAAGTGTTCAGGTCCCTTTCTTCTGAACAGAATCTGCTAGGTGCTGAATATTTTTGAAAATTTGCCTCTCAGGCATGGGGTCAGCAAGCTTTCCAAGGTGGAGTGCTGAAATTTGACCTTTTGACTTCTATGTACGGTCCAAGTGCTGGTAATACTTTTTAAAGCTACTAATAGTCCTACTTATAACAGCTTCATTAATAAATTAAGATGCAGAGCTTTACTGCTTAGGGGGTGGTTGACAGCATCAGCCGGACTTTTGTTAATCCACGGCCAAGCTCCCGGTTGCATGGGGGAAGAGGGGTAGGACTGAGCTCGCCTTGTGTGCCCATGAAAAATCAGCTCCTGTGCCACTCTTGGCACCCATTCCATGGATTGCTGACCCCCTGCTCTAAGGGAACTCTGAACATTCTATTTTCCATGTATGACAAAATTAATAGGTTTGTCCTTTCCTGATCACTCTAACTTTGGGTCCCAAATCACACAACATTTACAAGTCTCTCAGCATATCAAAAAGTATTCTCTTCAGAGCTAGTCAAATTTACACTAAGTTAAAGGGATTCTTCAAACAGACATTAAGCTAATCTTCCCTAAATCTCATCCTAGGGACTGTTACCAGACTGGAAAGCAATCTAGCATGCATCAAAACCAGGTTTTCAACATAAAAAGTGAACTGCCACTAAATCTTTTTATTATTATATCATGCCTCTTTCAGGGATGGGCAATTTCTGGTGGGGTCCACACCAAGATTTTGGTAAGTGGTCAAGGGCTGAATGTTTCTATGGAGAAGGTGCAAGGTCTGGAATGGAGGTTGGGTGCAGAAAGAAACTCAAGGTAGGGTATTGGAGTGCAGGCAGGCCTACTGAAAGAGGGGTGGGGGAGAGTTGCATGGGAGCCTGAAGCTCCTGGCCACCACAGCAGTGACAACAGCCAGAGCCCTGTGCCTCTTTGCAATGCCATGGAATCACTGCTCTGCACAGCTCTGAGGACCGGAAAGTGCAAGAACCCCAGTGCCCCATCCTGAGCAACACTAAGGGCTGACTGCCCTCAGTCCCACCCTCCCGGCCAAAGCTCCATCCTTTTCTTCCTCCCCTATCCCACACCTTGATCCCACTTTAAGACATGCTTCCCTGCCTTCCAGCAGCCCCCACTCACCTGGCTCTCTGCACTGGAAAAGAGGCTTTGCACACTACCCTCATCCCCAAGAAAACCTCTCACCTACTACTTGCAGGTTTCCAGCCAGCTAGAGCTGAGAGATTCTGCTGGGGGCAGAGGCAGCATGCAAAGCTCTCCCCAAAGTCTCAGGCCATATTAAAATGCATGGTGGGCCATATCTTATCCACCCCTGTTCTATTTAATAAGCCATGGTTTTACTTCCACTAGACAGAGAAATCGCTACAATAGTTAAGAACGAGGCTTACAGCATTAAGGTGGCTACAAAACAATCACAACTTACATGTTTCAGTAAGAGATTGTCCCCAATAGAGTCCTGATCTGTAATTGTGCCATTTTCTATGTTCTCAAGAGGGCTTGCAAGAATCAATGCAATACAGATTTCTACTTGCGTATGCAAGAAGTTATTCCATGTATATTTAAAGAACATATCCTGCAAGACAGTTACAAAATTAATTATACACACTGCAGTATTTTTATTGGACACAACAAGTAACAGCGTAGTTCCATAAAGTCAGACAGTAAACAGCAATCTTAAATACTGTAAAATTTTATAGAAGGCCCAGATAATAAATTGATTTAGAAAGACAAAAATCTATACCTATTTCACACAAACAGCATTTTACAACCAACATCCCATATGAAATAGATCAGAACCAGCCCATTCATAGATAGGGAACTAGCAGAAAAAAAGTTGAATCAGAAAGACAACCCAGCCATCCATAGTTCAAGTCCTACTCTTTTATTGCCTATAATATTTACAGTACTTTTGGATTCAAGTATTGATCACATAAGGCTTCTTTTTTTTATGTAGATCAGATTATGTTTCTTATACAGAAATGAGAAAAAAGGCAACTGTCACTTCCTACATTCAAAATCAGAGGTTTTAGAAATGCCCAATGATGTAAGATTTTTTTTAATAAAATTTAGCGATGCGATTATAATGCATGAGAGACATGACAGACAACTTCCTGCAATATAACTAAAAAACTAATTAAAATTAAGTAACTTGGAGTCCAAAGATACTCAGGCTTCAAGGTCAAAAGGGATCATCATGATCTAGTCTAGGGCAAGCAAAATATGGCTGGGCCATATTTGGCTCATTACAATCATCTGCACCACCAATGTCACAAGACCTAGCAGGAGTCTTGGGCAGGTTCCCTGCCCATCACAACCCCACAGATGGCTGCTAGGATCAGCATGGGGCTCTCTGCATGCAGTGTGCCCCTTGTGGGGCAGGAGGGGTGGGGTCTCTAAGCAGTGTTCCCAGCACAATCCTCACAGCTACCATTGGCAGGAAATTAGTTAATGGGAGCCACCTGGGCCTCCCAACTCAGAGCCTCCCACCCCATGGCATGCACCATGCTGACACACACTCAAGCCTCAACAACTGGCCTCTTTAAGTGGGAGGGGCACAGAGACAGGGATCTTACTCAGGGGTCTAGCTGGGCTACTAACCAGGAGATGTCTAAGGTAAGCAAGCACCTCCAGATCAGCTCCTGCACCTAGCACATTACTCCCTCCCCACCCAATCCCAACTCAATAACTCAGATCATAAGTGACCTCATGCAATGCTGACTCAGGTCACAATCCAAATTCTCGGCACCCCTCATGCATCCCTGCCTCTGGTCACAACTCCTTCCCAGACCCTGCATCCCCTCTTACACGTCTTCCCCAGGTCAGAATCCTCTCCTGTCCTCGTACACCCTCTCAGACTCTACACCCAACCCCCTGCCCAAGGTCACAACCCTCTCCTTCATTCAAACTCACTCCCAGAGTCTGCACTGTTCTATGACTATCATAGAAAAGCGCTGCCCTTGACCTCTTAGCAACTTCTTGGGAGTGCCCACTCTCCACCCACATCAAAAATTACTGCCCACCCCGATCTAGTCTGACCTTCAGCACATTGCAGACCACAGAAACATGCACTCCTGAAATAGACCCCTAATCTCTGACTTACTTACTGAAGTCCTCAAATCACAATTTAAAAACTCCAGGTGACAAAGAATGCACCATTTACACTAGCTTTCACATGCAAGCCAAGATCCCTAGCTTAAACCTGAAAACCACCACTAGGATCTCTGCCAATCTGACCTGTGGGAAAATGCCTTCCCAACCCCAAATATAGCAGTTAGATCCTGAGTATATTGGCAAGACCCGCAACACACATGCCCGGGACAGAGTTCTCTGCAGTAATTCAGAGCCCTCCCTATCTGGTATTCCATGACCAGCCACTGGAGGTATTTACCACCTGTACTGAAGTCAGGCTTACTGGCCTATAGGAGCAGGTATCACCTCTGCAGCCCTTTTAAAATCTGGTATCACATTAGCTATCGTCCAAACACTAGGTATAAAATCTGATTTAAAATGACAGGTTACAGACTCAGCCAGCGGTTCTGCAATTTCACATTTGAGTTCCTCCCTAACACTTGCATGAATACTATTTGGTCCTGGTGACTTATTACTGTTTAATTTATCAATCTGTTGCCAAACCTCTCTAATGACAGTTCAATCTGGGACAGTTCCTTAGATTTGACACCAAAAAAGAATGGCTCAGGTTTTGGAATCTCCCTCCTCAGCCATGAAGATCAATGCAGATAATGAATTTAGTTTCTCCACAATGGCCTTATTGTCCTTGAGGGCTCCTTTAGCATCTTGACCATCCAGTGACCTCACTGGCTTCCTGCTTCTGATAGTTTGTTTTCTTGCTATTACTTTGAGTCTTTGGTGTGCTCTTCTTCATATTCTTTTTTGATGTTCCTAACCATATTTTTACACATAATTTGTCAGAATTTATGCTCCTTTTTATTTTCCTCACCTAGGTTTTAATTTCCATTTTCTAAATTATGTTTTTCACTCTGATTCTTTTCCTTTGTTGTTTAACCAGTGGCACTTTCTTGGTTTTTGTTTATTTGTATTCAAATTCAGGGTTGAACCTCTCTTCTAGCGTCTTTAAACTTCCATGCAGTTTGCAGTGATTTGATTTTTTGTCACTGCACATTTTGATTTCTTTTTAAACTTACCCCCTAATTTCTGTGTATTTTTCCACCACTGAGATGTCAAATTTAATTATACTGTGTATCAGAGAGGTAGCCGTGTTAGTCTATAGCTTCGAGAACAAGAAATAGTCTTGTGGCACCTTACAGGCTAACAGATATGTTGGAGCATAAGCTTTCGTGGGCAAAAGACCCACTTCATCAGATGCATGGGGGGGTTCAGAGGGGTATTTAAAGAGTGGGGTCACAGTAAGAGGGAAGGCCAGAGCTGACAAGGTCTATTCAGCAAGGTGGAAATGGCCCAGTGTCAAAAGCACTTATCAAAAGAGGAAAAAACAAGTCAGATCAGACAGGGGGATATGAGCCTTTGTCAGAGTCTAATGGGGAGCTATTAGCACCCAGAGCAGAGAAACTGCCTTTGTAAACTGTGAGCCACTCCCAGTCTCTGTTTAATCCATGGTTAGTGGAGTCAAATTTGCAAATAAATTGCAGTTCAGAGATTTCTCTCTCCATTTGATTTTTAAAATTTTTTTGTTTCAGAACTGTCACCCTTAAATCTGCCACTGAGTGTCCAGGGAGATTGAAGTGTTCTCCCACAGGCTTCTGTAGTTTGAAACCATCTCCCCCCCAACCCCCCACACCACTCATGCATCTGATGAAGTGGGTCTTTGGTTCATAAGATTTTTTCAAACATTTGAGTCTAAGCTCTTTCACATATGCTACCACTCCTCCCACCAGCACAACTCATTCTGTCCTTCTGATGGATTTTGTACCCTGCTTTTACTGTCTCATTCACCATCCTCATTCCACCAAGGTTCTGTGACGTCTACTGTATCTATTTTCTCATTCAATCCAAGGCACTTTAGTGCACCCATACTATTAGATCTTCAGCACTAGTATAAGCACTTTAAAAATTTGTCACTTTAATGAAACCCATGCAGTCAAATAGTCTCATAACAAAAGGGTGAAAGCTTCATCACGCAGCTCACTGTAAAACACTGTAAGGTGCAATCTGCATTGACAAAAAAGAGATGCTGTGATATCTTATCAGGACTTTACCATCTGATTTCTGAGATATCATAAAAATCAAGATGGTAGTGTACAGCTCATAACCATGTAAATAAATTATTCTTACCAAGATAACTCCTATGCTGTTCAACTCCATAAGTTCCAGATTAACATTGTTTGTATTAGTCTGCAGAAGGCTGGATATCAACCTAATCACATTTAAGCGGGTGTTGCCAACAGGTGGATCCAATACGCCCCATGTTGTCTTCATAACACTTTTCTAGATAAAAAGCCAGTGGGACAAATTTTCTTTAAAAGCTTATACACCTTTTCAGTGATACTTACAGAGCCCTCTGCAGATGATACATTTGTATATGCACCTGCAAAAAAGATTCTGTGGATATCCTCATTCATATCCACAGACATAAAGCAGATACTTGTGGATTTTTAAGACTCTAGTTACTTATCCACAAACAGAAAATGTAATAAGAATCTCGTACAACCACTTTGGCAACAGTAGCATGACATTTTTTTGTGAGATAGCAAATTTTAGCCTCATACATTGGCCCATAAGCACGCTCTCCAGAGCACCAGGTTAAGGTCCCTCGCCACAACAGACCCACAGACTGGCAGGTGAAGGTGGCCCATGTCCTTGAGAAAACACCCCACATAGGGTGCACAAAAACAGAGCATCCACCCTCCCTTGGAAGGGAGGCCAAAATGGCCACCAGGTGGACCATGATGGAATAAGAGGCAAGACACTGCTGCTTCAGAGAAACAAGGTAGTTCAGCATCTGCAGGACAGAGGTACACACAGGTGCGAAGTTGTGCTGACACCACCAGAAGTGTGTCGACTTAGTCAAGTACAAATGCCACATAGATGGTTTGCAGTTGCTGAGAAGGACCTGCCACAACTGCTCCAAGCATGCCTGCTCAACAGGGTTTAATCATGAAGCTGCCACACCATGAGGTGAAGTGAGCCAAGGTTCAGGTGGCACAGCCAAAAGGTCCTGCGTGATGAGGTCGAGAAGAAGGGAACGTCTAATGGGAAGAAGCCCAAGCTGAGCTATCACGATAATGTCCATCTGGCCTTTGCAAACCTTGAGGAGTGCTTTATGCATAAGGAGGAATGGGGATCACTCCTTCAGAGGCCACATTGCCCCCCACCCCAAAGCAGACACATCTGTTACCAGAGACATAGTAGGGTGGAGACTGTGAAAGAGAATGCCAACCAGCACATTTTGGGGATTTAGTCACCAGCAGAGAGGGTTGGAGATATGTTGTGGCACTGTGACAAATCACATCCATGACATCCTGGCTGGGTTAATGCACCGATGCTCACTATGCCCGGGGGGGGGAGGGGGGGGGGGCGGTGCGAAGCAGCAGCCTTGCAAAAAACGACCACATTTGTGTATGCTGCCACATGACCCAATAGATGGAGGAACGTCCTGACCATGGTGACTGGAAACTTGGACAGGGAGCATATAAGTTCAACAAGAGTCTAGAAATGATTAATGGGAAGCAACACCCTCACTTTAATGGTGACAAAAATTGCCCCAGTGAGCCCTGTGTGTTTAGTAAGGATCAACAAGGGCTTTCCTGGATTGAGTCAGAATCCCAGTTTGTTCTGAGTTTCTCTCGTGAGAGCCATCTGAGCTTTTGCCTGACTCAACTAACAGCCCCACAGGAGCTAACTGTCCAGGTATGGGTAAACTTGAATGACAATGTGGCAAAGGAAGGCCGCCACCACTGCCCCGCATTTGGTAAATACCATGAGGGCCAAGGAAAGCGCAAAAGGAAGGGCAGTAAACTGAAGCTGGAGGTGCCCCACAGTAAAACAGAGGTAGCATCGATAGGAAGGCTGGATCACAATATGGAAATATGCATCCTTTAAGTCGAGAGCAGTGCACAAGTCCCCCAGATCCAAAGGGGGAATAATGGTGCCCAGGGAAAACATACGGAACTTCTGGGAAACAATAAAACTTGTGTTACTTGAGGTCCAGGATAAGCAGCAGGACCCTATTGGCTTTGGAACTAGGAAATAATGGGAATAGTACCCTGGCCCCCTTTTCAGAGGATGAACCTATTCCGCCACCCCCAGGGCTACAAGTGATTGCAACTGCTGGAGGAGGAGGGGCTGCCTGTGAGAAGGATCCCTGAGGAGGAGCAAATCAGGGGTGGGGGAGGAGAGAGAAAGAAGGTGAAAGAGCATGTAAAGGGATGATGCAGCCCAATGTGACTATCCTGAGGACCCAATGGCCAACCAGGTCAGGAGGAATGTGCAGAGCCTGTTGAGGAATGGCAGGGAAGGATCCAGTGGCACTCTTACTCCAATCTTGGCTGCATCATCAGAATGAATGCTTGGATTGGCACTGGTGGGCCCCAGGCTGCAGATGGGAGGGCTTATGGTATGAGTGGCTGGGCTTGGGGTTTTAGAAGTCCAAGCACCCATGAAGCTGGGTTGCAGCTGAAATGACTTTTGTTACACAGCTGGCATACGCATGCGCAAGAACTTCATGGTATTCCTGGAGTCCTTGAAGCTATGCAGATGGGAGTTGGTCCGATCTGCAAACAACTCTGTTCTGTCAAAAGGAAGGGCCTAGGTAGTTTGTTGGACCTCTGGCGGGAGACCAGATGGTGGGCTATAACCAGGTCACTAGATGAATGGCAATGCCTGAAGCAATAACCCATGCCACAGCATCCCACTGAATCTAGGGAAGTCTGAAGACAGGTACAGGACACTTACTCTCTTGCAGTATGGCACAGAACTCCTCCTGCAAGTCCTCTGACAGCAAATCCTTAAATTTACGGAGAGAGGCCCAGGAATTGTAACCTCTCAAGATAACCAAATGGTGAGCCACCCTAGACTGAGAATCTGGAGGACAGCTAATTATAGCCTCAGCATCCAGAGAGATTGCCAAAGGCTGAGGTTGGATCATGGTACCCTGCACCAGATGGTACGCCCAACTCCCAGTGGGAGGGAGGTCACTGAGGAGATCCCATGCCCCTATAAAGATGAGGGTCCACTGGAACAGAGCAGTTAGATAGAACTGAAGCCCCCCAAAGACAGATGGGAGAGGCCAAGCAGGAGGGCCATGGGACCAACCCAGCCAGCGCCATTTGTGGGGAGTGGCAAGCCACGACCAAAAATACTAACTGGATTAACAAGGCAAGTAGATCAAGACCAGGATGAAGAGCAGGACTGGTGTAGAGATTGAGACAGGTACCAGGACAGGAAGAGACGTCAAGAGTCGGAGCAGTGCCAACATGGAGATCTGTGTCAAGAGCGGGACTGGTAAGCTGATGAGGATTGTTGCCGATGCATTGAGGATTATCAGCACTGAGATGAAGACTGGTATGTCACACAAAATGGGGACAGAGAGATGAACCTATGGGGAGACCGGCCTGACAAGCTGGAGCAGTGTGGAGAGTGGGAGCTGTTCACAGAGCAGAAACGATGCTGAAATACGCCTGGTGTCTGCCATTGGAGGGGTCAAAGCAGCTGGCCCTCAGGACCGGACGAGTTCAAACTGGAGCAGTGTCAAAATGGACATGAGCCTTCAGAGACAGAGTGCTGAGTGTCACTGTAGTGGGCAGAGCCAGAAGAGCCAGAGTTAGAGCTGCCCACCACATACACCCTCAAATGGGAGAGGCCATGCCTGGAGCAGGACAGAGATCAGTGCCACAAATACAGCTGACAATGCCACAGACAGCCAAGTTGGGACTCTGATCAGTAATGGGACTCCGAGCAGGTCCATGAGTGCATGCTTGCCCCAAAGATACTCTAAGGGACAGAGGCCTCAGTCTGTGCCAGATAGAAGAAGTTACTCACCTTGGTGCAATAACAATAGCTCTCCGAGATGTGTCCCTGCAGGAGCTCCATGCAGGTGTCGGCGCATCCTGCGCTACAGATCAGATGCTTTGCAGAGCAGTACCCCCCATCCCCGCCTTGTGCCACACATGCACATGAGCCAGCAAGTGACATCACCGCACTGAGGAGAGAGAGCGAGGCACAGGTCTCCTCTGTTTCTTTTCTACCTGAAGTTCATATAGACACCAAGTAGCGGGGAAGAAAGGAGGGTTATGGAGCACCCACAAGGACACATCTCGGAGAACTATCATTACAGCACCAAGGTGTGTAACTTCTTCTTCAATTGCTCCCTGCGGATGCTGCATGGGGGTTGACTCCGTTGCAGTACCCATTTGTTGGAGGTTGGTACTGGGAGTCTTTAAGTGGAATAATGTAAAATGGCATCTGCCAAGGCAGGGTGTGTGCCTCACTAGATACAATGATACAATCTACACTACTATTAGAAATTAAAACGGAAGATAACTAAACTGCAGAACAGAAAAACTACTGAATGCCTTACCAAACCAAAAAAGGGTGTTCCAGAGACCAGCACAGACAGTAAAAGGAAACATAGTACAGGAGTTACTGATCACTTTATGCTGGTGCATGAGGATGCTGGAGCCAGGCAGATTGATACCACTGATGGAAGTCTCTGGCAACGCTACATGTGACACACGTGCACTTAAGGGGGAATAGACAGGAGCAAGCACTCGAAGAACTATACTTTTTAAAGCTTTTATCAATAAAAGGCAGCCTGTAATCCGTGTCTATTTTCATTTGGTAAAACTGCAGATTCTACTTACTTTTGGGGGCTCAAGTAGTAATTCATGGAAGGACGAAAGTCGTGCTTTTATGGCTTCTAAAACACTTTTGTTGACCGAGTATGTTGAATGGTTCATGCCTGGAGGACAGATTTCTATATGGCCTTCAAATCTAAATATACAAAGATGAGTTTGTTGATTATACTGAAGGCTTAGTTATATTAACTCAAGACAGAGACAATCTTAACACAGCATCAACTATACAGACCTATAACTAGAAAAAGTAAACAAAGGGTTAAACTTAGAGAGCAAAGCTCCAAATATATATCACCTACAAGCTAAAAAGGAAAATTAAAACAATTCACTTATTTCACTGTGGACTGCTCAACACAAATTTCAGTCACTTGAGTCGCTTAAAAAGTTTCTATCTTTTTAAGCAGGTAGAATACAGAAGCCACAACTGAAGATAAAAATCCATTATTTTTGCCTTCAAAGTATTAGAGAACCATCTGCAGTACACAGAAAGCATGTAGATCCCCTCACCTGGTTTCTAAAATTCAAATAGTATTAGCATTTCAAAGAATTAAGAAGCCGTTTTCAAGATTCAGATTATATCTAGTTTCTGCAGCTCATTCTAATTTAGCCTTTGTAATTTTGGAAAGTCATGTATAACTGATTACTACCCTCTCAATTTAAAGTATTAGTTAACTATGACAGGTCCTTGAAATTCAGTTTTCAATTATAAAACACTGATAAGTTAACCATTCCTAAGTCTCATTAGCCTACTTATGCATTAATTGGGTCTTCCTTGCTAAATATACTAAAAAGCAGTAGCTATCTGCTGGAAAACAAAGAAGCAATTTGCCGCCATCGCTGCCTCTCAACCAAACAATACCTGGAACACTCCAGAAAAGAATCAAAGAAAATATAAATAGCAAAACACAAGGCATTTATTTCCTAAGAGCTACTTATATCATTACCACTCAGCAATTAGCCAAGAGGAGTTGAGGGCCTTGTATAGCAGATATCCATTAATATCAAAGAAATTACTTTGGGCCAAACAGCACACATTTTAAAATCATGTAAGGCCTGGCTTGAAATACACTCAACAATTAGACAGACTTAGTGACATTGCACAGAAATATGAAAAAACTCATGCGCCAGGTGACACAGTTAGGTCAAACTCCTGACTTAAACGTGGCTTAGTCAATGAGGACTTAGAATTCTTAATTCAGGTCATTTAAGATTGTGGTGTAGAAATGCCCTAACTCCCCAATGACTTTCACTGTCACTTATGTGCCCATATAATTTTGGAAATTTTTCACCAAAATGACTAAAAATATTTTAGAAGCACTTGTGTTTTTTCACAGCTTCAAGTTTTGCAACACATTGTATGCCTGCAGCATGACAGCTGTAATGTATTGCAATGTTATAACTCCACTTCAAAGCAAGAGACTTGTTTTTCAACTTAAACCCTATGCCTCTGGCATAGGATTCAACTTAAACAAGTTGAAAATACAAACATTAAAGAGAGGCATATATGAGCAGACAGATAGGGATGTCATTACAGACTGTGCATCAGCTTTCTCCTATTTGTTTCTTTTTTTCTGGAACAGTCTGATGCAAGAGCGAAAAAGTTCTAATCTACTGAAAAGGTTGCAGAAAATGCTTTGGGGTTTAGAACAGGGCCATGGACTGGACAAGACCACAACAGATGTTAAGAACAGACTCTCACCACTGGCTGAAAGCAGAAGCTGAAACTCAAAGAAAGCAGGATCAGAGAGAGAAATGGGTTGTGGTCTCACAGTTGCAAAGGGGCACCCAAGGTGATTCCACAGAACAATGTTATTTCAGAATAGCAGCCATTATTCTGAAATAACTTTGTAAGAGTCCACATAACTGCTATTTTGAAATAAGCAGGCAGCTTATTTCAAATTTGGTAAACCCCATAATAGCACCTATTATGGGGCTGTGTAGACAGGAATAGGGGCTATTTCAAAATAAGCTCTTCTGAAATAAAACTGCTGTATAGACATGGTATTTCAGATCAGAGTTCCTGGAAGCAGTGCTTTATTGTGGGTGGACATGCTATTTTGGAATAGTTTATTTTGGGGTTTGCCTGTAGCGTGTATGCATTATTCTGGAATAGCTTATTTTGGAATAACAACTCTCAAACAAACTATTCCAGACTAACTCTGTAGTGCAGACATATCCTCAGAAAGCAGCCATTATCAGCTGCCAAGACAAAACTGGGAAATATAGCAATGCCGCAAATATTTTATACCAGGCTTTTTACAAAACATGAGAATCTTGGGACTAGACCACAACTGACATCAGTGATGTGCTCAGCCATGTATGATTCCATCACTGCAATACGTGGAAAATGACTGATATGAAAGTCAGCATAAAAAATTCAAAGACTGAGAAATAAAGCAATACTTGAGAATACAATTAAGAAGTTTATGCGGCTAAGTTTCCACATTAGATCAAGAGGACCCTTCCAGGTGAGAAGCTGGCAGACATAGGGGGGCAAAGGAAGAGACCCTATCCTACAGTTCATGGAAGGATGCATATAATGTCATCTATACAGAAGGCAAATTCACCAGAAGCACAAATATCACTAAGAACATGAACAGCAATGAGGGAAAAAAAAGTCTTACGTTGGTCGTCTTGTCTCAAGTAAGGTCAATAATATTTGGATTGCATTGACTATTGCGGATTCATTTTTCTCTTTATGAAAAATATTTGATAGTAGCTGTTCTATAATTTCTTGCCTGGACAGAAAAATAAATCAATAAAGTTAAACATACAACTTTTAAAAGTACAATTAAGTGTCTACACAGACAACTAGCTAGTTTTCCTTTATAAAACGACTGATCAAGATTGGGTACAGATTCACATTTTTCCCCTCTTCTCACAATATCAAACCAGTTTCCTTCAGCATTTTTCTGAAGGTTATTACTACCCCACAGCATCAGATTTACGTGTTTTAAATCCAAGCTTCTGTTAAGCATAAGCATAATGCACAACTATCAAACCAGACCTATCATGTATAAAATTGTGATATGAAATCCAATTTTGAGATTTGCTCACTTTCATAAATTTAGTTACTTCAGAAAACACCATGGAAAAATTACAGAATAGTAATTCTTTTTACTTCTAAAAGAATTCAAATAGCTAAAATATAAATATGCTACCTTACTCAGAGGTAAACTCTTTCATATGTGGCAGCCACGGGACTGGAAGGGAGGCTGCCAGATATTCAAATATTCTGGATAATAGAGAGGTATACCTAGCAATACATAACACTGGAAAATAAAACCCCACACACCAAGATTAGATCTTAAGAAACAAAAATGTATTGTATACTAGTATGGTAGTACAGTAGTACTGTACACTCAACTTATACTAGTATCAGAGGGGTAGCCGTGTTAGTCTGGATCTGTAGAGCAACGAAGGGTCCTGTGGCACCTTATAGACTAACAGAAAAGTTTAGAGCATGAGCTTTCGTGAGTTAACTCACTTCACAGTTAACTCACTCACAGTTAACCAGCATCTGAAGAAGTGAGTTAACTCACGAAAGCTCATGCTCTAAACTTTTCTGTTAGTCTATAAGGTGCCACAGGACCCTTCGTTGCTCAACTTATACTGTATTTGCTCTATTTATATGTATTTACTTTCACCATACTGTACTTCTGGAAAAAGTAACTAAAATTTACTTAGGGTTAAAGTGCCAGTTATGTGAGAGTTCCAAAGATAGAAGGCCAAACATGAAAGAGTTTCCTGTACAAGGCAAGTAAATCAGATGTTAAACTGTCCAACGTACTTTTCTAGAGTCGCAAGTAGCGGGTCTGGTTCTGTACTGTTCTGTACTTGTAACATCTGGTCTCTGCTCAGGCGAATAATTTCACAGAGTGATTGTGATGCATTTGAATGCCTCTGAAAAAACAAAGGTAAAGTTTTGTTGTTGTTTAAGAGTAGTATAGGACTATACTGCCTAAAGAACATTTCGCACACCAGAAATCACGAAGTCATGCACAAAAAACATAACCAGATACCAAGCAATTTGTGTTATTTTACAGGTGGAGATAAAGGTTTTTTTCCCAACACATTTCTAACTATCAATAGTCTTCAGATAAGACTCCATTCTACTGCCATAAAGATGGAAGAATACCCCTACTAGGAGACTCCTGCCATCGTATCTCATCCATTCAAGAATTTCAGAGGCCAGAACCTTGATGCATATCTGACAGCATATATGGAATTATAAGCAAATCTACTACTGACTAATATTTCCAATCACACTATTGCTTTCAGATTTTCTGTCAGCTAAGACAGGCCTACTAGAATCAAAACTTCTTTTACCATAATAGTAATTAGTAAGCTAAACATCTTGATATTGACAAGTGCAAAAATAGTACTTACATCTTCATCTTGAGATGGATGTACAATTTCCACAAGCCGCTGGATAATTCTCTCCTCATTTAACCACTGTAAAAAGATTTAATGACATTGAATACAAATGCAGTATTTTTTCCTTTAAATCATAACTATAAAGTATAACGTGCATGTTGAAAGTCATCAATAATAGCATTTTTATTCTTCAAATTAATAGTTCTGTATAATAAATTCAAGAGGCTTAGCATGATCTTTTGTTGAAAGTAAACACAATTTCTGAAAAAGGCATTCTATTTGCTTTGAGATAGTGGCATCACACCTGACATTTTTGCATTATAACGAGATAATGAATAATGATGTTGAGCAGTACTGGCTCCTTATCTAAGCCTTCTTCCTTATTTTCTCAGTTTATAGGGAAAGAACTCTTTTCTATGAGAAAAAAAAAATACATTTCCCTATTAGACCTGAAAAGACAACATGTACAGACTTCAGGACCCCAGAAGTATTATCTTCATATACTAGTTGTGTATATTTATCCACAAACTCCAAAGTGTTACTCCAATTCGCCCAAATGCTCACTGAAGCCCTCTGAGGAACACGTTACCAAGCTGTTACGAAAACAGCATTAAAAATAACAAACCTCAGTTAGCAAGTTAAATATATTTGTATCCTCACACACAAGGAAATAAAATTCAACTTTTGGAATGGACTCCTGAGGTACTGCATGGGATGTTCACAGGCTTTTACAAACGTACGTAAACAAAACACATTATAAAAGTGGGTTTTCCCTCACCTAAATAGACTCATCAGTAACTTTATTAAAAACAGTAACTCTGAAGTACACCCCTACCCCAGAGCTTGAGGAGAGGCATTTACAACATGCTGAAATTGTCAATGCATCTAGGTGCTGGCAAACCCAGGCAGGATTCATCTGGCAAACTCTTTGTCAAGTAGCTCTGCTGAGGTCTTACCATACTTGCTGCATTTGCAAAAGGCTACTCACACCCAAACCATCAGCATTTCATAACTGATAAAGTCAGAAAAAATGCAGTGCCATTAAATACCAGATCTGCAGTCATTTTTTAAGTTTATTTTACTTTATGTAGATTGCGTTATCTCCAGTGGAAAATATTAATTGATAATGAAGATGCTATCAGTGATGAGCTTTTCAAATTTTATATTAAGGCGGTTTTTAAAAAGTTTTAATTATTACTATAAAAGGGCTCTTATTCACTATAACAACTGAAAATTATCTGAAATGCACTAGAAAGAACCTACCCTTGGAAGTCTGCCTTTATGTAGAGTATACATAAACTGATGCAAACTCATGTCAGTTTAAAATACACTAAAGTAACAGATTTAAACTGATATGAGTGGGTGCTCACAGTTGGAATTTGCAACAGTTTACCCACAACCTGGTCTAACACCAAGTTTGACCAGCATAACTATATTGGTAATGGGCCTTTTCATTATTAAAACAAGAAACTTTTAAATTAAAGTATTTGAAAATTAAAATATTTTATGCTAGTAGAATTCCCCTACTACAGGCGTAATTATACAGATACATCTTACTTCAATTCAATAAAGTGAAAGAAACTATACCAATTTAACTTCCTCTCCACTAGCTAAACTAGTAGAACTGCTGCTACAAGGAGGGTTTTGCTGCTTTAACTATGGTGGCGCAGGTAAAGCAGTAGAATTATGTGCAGACAAGGGCTAAACTGGTTTAAAAATAACTGAAGTGAAGTGCCAAAAACTGTTATGAACACCACTTAGAATGCAGTTTAGAACAGTCTAGCAAGGATCTGAATTAAACAGATGTTAAAAACAAACTGGGTGAAGAGAGCTTAGTCACTCTTGCAACTTCTATTTAAATGAAGGAGTTTACACCAGTGCAACCATATACATTTAAGTATCTAAAGTTAAATCAGACTGGCACAACAGATAGGCCCTAAGAATTCACCTATGCCAACCACTATAACAAGTCACAGTTTTACTCACATTTAATACTTCTTGCCTGGGCTGTGGAGGTTCTATACAAGTCAGCAGCCTGAGCAACAAGTCCATAATAGCAGAGGTCCCTATGTGCTTTATAATGAGGTCTACAAAATCATGTTTTTTCTTTAAAAAGTCGACAATCTGGAAGAAATTTAAAAAACAAGTTTACATTTTCCTCCAAGAACTTTATTTCCCCTCCTAGATTACTGTTTCAAATACATTCTGTTTCACAAGCTCCAAGGGTGGTGGAGGCAGAAGAGATTTCTGAACACATGTTCAGTCATCTAGAGTGGGCAGTACAAAGCAAGTCAGACTTATAAACATTTAACTTAGATAATAAACACCAAGCCTATTCCACTTTCAGATTCTTAGCCCTACAGTATCTGGATTTTAAACTCTGCAGCAGATTAAAAACTTTTCTTAGAAATGCAAAGTGTGCAAACGTCTCTTATTTTTCTTCTATTTATCTACATAATCTAAGATGTTGTGTATAACAAATTTATGTCTTATTTTTATTTTTAAGACCCTCTACCACCCAGCAATACCGAACATTCATGTTGATATGTGGGCCAGTATTTTTTGGTGCTGTGAGTCAAATATAAATTTCTTCAGATTCTTCCCATAGCGATCATTTGAATAAGAGAAAAACAATGTGAAACACAAATTGGCAGAAACAAATTAATTTGTCATATCTGTTAGAAGATTATGGGAATATTTTTTTTTTTTTTTTTTTTACTGGGGAAGATTTCTAAAGCAACTCAAAGTTAAAAGCAAAGAAACAAAACATTTAAAACATTTTAAAAAAAGTTTCATGAACATTAGTGCATTCAGAGAGTACACTAAAACACTAATTCATACCTCTTAAGTAATAACCAGATACCGTGAGGCACTCTACCTAGCCACTGAAATACAATGCATTAGAATAGTAACAGACAGGTAGCCATGTTAGTCTGTACTCCAACAAAACAAAACAGCAGAAATGTAGCACTTTAATGACTAATAAAATGATTCATTCGGTGATGAGTTTTTGTGAGACAGACCCAATTCACCAGTAGATCAGTACTGGAGAAGTCATTCAATGTGTCTGGAACTTACTTCTGCAAGGTCCCAAAATTTGCCCTTTCCCAGATCTTAAGAGCTTGACAATTGCTTCACAAGTGATGGTTCCACTAGCTAATGCAAAAATTTCATAAGAGCTGTGCAAACCCACAGAGGTTTATCAAGAAGCTGTTTATTCTTTATATAAGGAAGATGCTTCTTCGACCATAAGGCCAATAATAATCAGATAGTTTTACTCAAGATTGTTCTTTAAGAGTTATAGGAAAGAATAAGTTTTCCAAAGTAGATGTGCTCTATCCAGAGAGAGTAGACCATATTGAGCTACAAAGTGAAGGAAAACAGAACCCACAGGGAAAAAGATATTGTCCTGGGATCCCAAGATTAAGGAGATGCTTATACTTGGTAAACATAGAATCATAGGGCTGGAAGAGACCTCCGCTCCTCTAGTCCAGCCCCCTGCTTCTCAGTCAGGACCTTGTCAAGCGGGGACTTAAAAACCTCCAGGGATGGAGATTCCACCACCTCTCTAGACAGTGCACTCCAATGCTTCACCACCCTCCTGGTGAAGTAGAACATACATGGCAGCTTCTCTATTTAAGGGGTAAGAGGTTATGATCCTGGGCACTGGGACCAGCTACAGTTCTGTAGTCTGCACCTATTTAGACAAAAGTCCTTGCTCGCACACAGACCTCATCATGCATTTTTTTTACATGGAGGAGAAAAGGGAGTAAGAAGGGAGGCCCCAATAAGAGCTGTTGTGCCCATCTTACCTCTGCAAAGCAATGATAAGCTAAACAAATGGGGATAGCAACAGTAAGCCGTAAGATGGTACTGCAACCCTCACACTTCCTGCGAATATTCTCTTCTTTCTCCGCCATCACTCCTGACTTAAAATACTATTGGAACCACATGCATCCACACTGAAAAAGAATAGGTCAGAAAGCTACAAAGACATAAATTGAATTGCATAATTCATCATGGCTCCAACTCCCCTGGTAATAGCAATAAAGGAAGCTGTAGTACAGACAGAGCTCAGGCACTACAGTAAAAGCTCTATTATCCAGCATCCAACATTGCTGGATACTAGGGCAGGGCCAGAGGCCTGGCAGCTGGATCCCCATGCCTTGCAGCTGGACAGAGATCTGGCCCCCACAGACACTGGCCTTGAACAAGCAGGCACCTCCTGGCCCCACTGCCACCAGCTGTACAGCCAGCCCCATGGCCCCCCAGCCCCAGCCAAGCAGCTGGCTTCCAGTTCCACTGCTGCCAGCTGGATAGCCTGTCTCACACCCCTGCTGCTGCCTCTGGTGGGCGGCTAATCATCCCCCATAGAATAATTAACTCCCAGACCAAAGCTGCCATTGGTGGCCAGACAGCTGGCCCCAGCCTGTTAGCCAGCCCATGGCATGCTGGTTAACCGAGATTTTACTCTATTTTACTCTATTCGATTCTGTGGCGGGAAAAACCTGAACCCTGTTGATACATTATATTTTCCACCAGTCAAGCTAGGCGGATGGCGAATTACAACCCCCCAAATTTTGTCCAGAAGGAAGCAATTTAAATGGCACATCTACCTATCAGCACACCCTTATGGGGGTATTTTTTTTACACACACACACACACACACCCCGCTTAAAGGTTTAACTTCAAAGTACTGTTCACACTACTAAAAAGAACTACTGATCTACATTTGGGAAAACCTCACTGTACCCTGATTCAAAACTTTACTGTAATTAGAACCAAAATACAGCCAGTTGGGCTACACTTAACAGGATTTACTATTTAACTAGGGAAACTCACAATTTTGTACTGGCAATAGGATTATCCAGTCAGTCCACTTTCCAACCCTCTGTTTTGGGAGATTAATAAAAAGTCCATTGAATTACAGGGGAAAAAACCAAGTGCATGCGTCTACACTAGCAATGAACTTCAAAATTTATTTAGAAATTAGGGCTTACTTTACATTTAAGCACAGCACGTCTACGCACGTTATATATTACCTTGAAATAGCAATCTAAGTACTGGGGCCCAATGTCATAGTCCTTATTCCATTCCCGGGATGGGAATAGCGCCCTATACTGAAGTGTAACTTCAAAATAGACGCTCCACATCCCATAACTTCAAAGTAGCGGGTCCAACATGGCAATGGTCCGCAGCAGCCCAGAGACACTCCAGCCAGCCCAGACAGGCTCTATGGTCACCGCCAGCCACACGTAAAGAGGTAGCTACCCAGCAACCCCACAAAGGAAGCTAAGAGTGGGCTACAAGCAGGGGGAACACGAAACCCCTGCTGCACAACCACTCTCCAACCACACCACAGCAAGAGCCACCCCCAGCCAGCCATGTCAGACAGCCAGGAGCCCCATGTCCGACAGCCAGGAGCCCCATGTCCACTCAGAGCCCAGGCGTGAGCCCAGCCAGGGGTCCCAGAACCCCAGGCAGCGCCAGTACAAAAGGGGGCCTTCCTGGATGGAAGAGGAAGTCCAGGACCTCCTCACACTGTGGGAGGAGGAGGAAGTCTTGATACAGACCCGCACATAGCAGCAGAACACTGATACATTCAACTGGCTGGCCAGGGTCCTCACCAGCCAGGAACACTCTGCCAGGAGCATCGAACATGTCAGAACAAAGATCAAGGAGCTCCGGCAGGCCTACTGCCGAGACCAAAATGCCACCAGCCAGTTGGAGGCACAGCACACCCAGTACACCCCCATTATAATGAGCTCCATTGCCTCTTGGGCCTGAAAGAAGTTCAACCCCTGGAGCACCTCCTGGATGCTGCCACCCCTGCCAAGGAGACCAAGGAGCCGGAGTCGACCACTGAGTAGGAGAGGGGACTCTCAGGTACTACCAGCACTCACTGGGGGGGACCAGGGAACAGAGATTGGGAGCAAGGATGAGAGTTCAAGCAACAGGACCTTCATCACTGCCCTCCCCTCCAGGACATTGAGCCAGAACACCTCCAGCTAGGCGTCGCTAGAGTTCATGGAGGTACCAGCCAGTAGGTACACTCAGCACCTACTCCTGCACTGCCCCACAGTCCACACACCCAGGGAAGTAGATGGGACCACCAAACCAACCCCAACCCTCACCATGCATGACCCCCTCTGCACCTGAGAGCCCAGGACCACCCTAGGGCCATTAGACAGCAGGAGGGCAGGGTGGAGGCCAGCTGAGTGAGGGCCCAGGGCTATGGAGTCAGGACACAAGACTCAGAGGCCATCCCCTTCTCTCTCTCCACAGATCCACTATCCAGCAGCCATTGCAGCCCCATCCAGCAGCAGTGGAGGGCCGTGAGTCAGCCACCCCACCTGATTCTGTGTCCCTGCACGGTTAACGATGGGCTCAGCATCACCAATGACGGGATGAGGAGGCGGCTGCCAAAAGTGCCGGCCTGCGGGAGATGACTGAAGTGCTCTGGGAGTAGCTGGCGGTGTGGGTGTGGGGAGCTGATAGCCTGGAAACCCTGACCCCCTACTCACCTCACTCAACTTCCTGCTCCCTCACCAGTCCAGCCGACAACCTTGGGGCCTTGATCCCACCCACCCTCCCACCTGCTGCTGGCCTGGCACTTGGCCAGTGCCACTCAGGGCAAGCAGGCCCATCCCTCCCCACCAGCTCCCCACACACCACCATGGCTCCGACAGACCCTGAAGCCGCCGCACCCGGCCCCCCAACGTTACTACCTTCCTGTTGTCCCAGCCCCAATGGGGTCACCACACCCAGGGTGGTAGAAGGTCCCACAGCTGCCATGGCTCCTGGCCCTCCACCCCAGTGGACAAACGAGTCCTCACCCAACCCAGCCCCTTCCCCCAATGCCCCCCACCCCCCACCATCCTCTTGTATACAGCTCCCCTGTTGGACATAGTTGTAGGCGCTCACCCCTTACCCCCTCCTCCAAGTTGGTTCCCTCCCCCAGTGCCCCTGCCCCATCCTCTTTTATATATTTCCTCCCTTGGACATAGTTGTAGGCACTCATGTTGTCTAGAGATTTATAAACATACAAGCTTTATTTATAATATTAAAGTTTAAGTTCCACCCCTACTCCTGCATCCTTATTGTGGGCTGGTGGGGTGCAGTCAGAGGTTGACTAGGGGATGGCCCCTGCAGGCCCTGGGCAAAGGCTTCCTGTAGAACCTCCCTGACACCCACCCCATCTCTGTGCACCTGGCGGCACTGGACTACAGGCAGCTGCTCGTACCTGCCAGCAGGCTCAGCAGCTTAGCCCTAGGACTCCCCTTTGCTCTCCACAATACTGTGGAGTACAGAGCAGGCCACAACCACCGTGGACACTTTCGGGAGCCTAACTTATACCCTCATGAAGGGGCATCTAAATCGCCTCTTCTGCCACCCAAACGCCCATTCAACTGTGTTCCTGGCCTGGTTCAGGTGTGTGCTGAACATGTCCTGGGATGGGTCGGTGCATCCTGCATACGGCCTCATGAGCCATGGGTGCAGCTCATACATGGCATCGGCCACGACGCAGGGGGGCACAGTAACGTCTCCTATTGGGAGCTCCCACAGGAGGAAGTAGGCACCCTCCTGCATTCAGCAGCTGAGTCATGATTTCCAAAACACCCGGACATCATGGGCACTCCCCAATCATCCCACACACACATCCATGCACTGACCCCAGACAAGGGCCTGGAGGACCCCGCTGTGGTACCCCTTTCTGTTCTCAAAAGCACCCGCGCTGAGGTCCAGGGTCCTGATGGCTATGGATGTGCCTTTGAGCATGCCGAAACACTTCGGAAAGCTCAGGTGCATGAAAGCCGGCAAGGGCGATGTCCAGGTCCCCAATGGTGACCACCCAGCAGCAGAGAAGAGCGATGATTGCCCGGACAACCTGCATGGGGTGCAAGACAGATACATCCATGAATGTGTGGACAGGTTGTACCTAGCCCCGAACTGGGCCATCCCTTGCCGGGTGTTCCCCACCCATGTGGGCACATGGCCCCAGCCTGGCTTACCTTTATCAGGACTGACCCCATGGTGGCCTTGCCCACACTGAACTGATGTCCGTCAGAGAAGTGGCTGTCCAGGGTGACAAGCTTCCAGAGGCCAATGGCTACCCTCTTGCATGAGGGGAATGCAGGCCACATCCTGGTGTCCCAGGCCAAGCCAGTGGCAGAGCTTGTCAAAAATCTCCCTGGTCATCTGGAAGTTGCACAGCCACCGGTTGTCATCCCAGACCCCCAGCACGAGGCGGTCCCGCCAGTTGGTGCTGGTGGGAAAGCCCCAGCATCGCCAGATCACCAGGGTAGGGTGCAGCCACTGCCCCTGGCAGCGGGCCCGCAGGAGAAGGTCTATGCGGCTGGCCCTGCGGTGCTGCTGGAGGATGGTCAACAGCACTGCCAGCAGGCTGGCCACAGCCTGGAGAAAATCCTCCTTCGGGAGCTGCTGAGGATCCATACGGGTCTCTGCAGTGGCTCGGCTCTGTGCTGAGGGTGTGCTGTGCTGTGTACAGCCTGGCAGCCCTAAGCACATGGTGGGTATGCGTGTTGGGAGGGGCCATTTAAAGAAACAACTAGCTGCAAGCCTCTGAAGGGCTTGTCAGCTTGGTGATCTCTGTCCACAGTATTTCCTGGCCTCTTATTTTGATGTAGGAGCCACAGGCGTGTAGATGCTTCCTTTTGAAGTTCTGGGCCGATACTTTGAAGTAGCAGATGGTGACTGACGCTTTTTTTTGCGTGTGGATGCACATTTTCAAAGTTTGTTACTTCAAAGTTGACCTTCGAAATAAGCTCCTTTGAAATTACGGTGTAGTGCACAGGAGGCAATGTACACACACACGCACTACCTCTCCGACTCACCTGGCAGATGTGATTGCCACCAGTAAACCCACTTCCATCAATAGGTGAAATAAGGAACAGGTGGCCAAAGGTTCAAAAACGGGATCATGAGGCTCTGAAAAACAAGGTTCAGGTCCCAGGGCAGCTTGGGATCTCTATGTATTGGATACGTATTGCATATTTCAAGGAAGCACTTTGCAATCAGGTGAGAGAAAACTGAGAAGCTGTCTATTGTGTCATGGAAAGCTGTGATAGCAGCCAGGTGGACTTCTAGGAACCTGTCAAAGAGTCCAGACTTCTTTAAAGGTAGTAAGTAGTCAAGTATCACAGTAAAAGGTGTTGACAGAGGTGACATTTGTTGTTTTTGCCAGAACCAGAGCACAAATCGCTTCCACTTCAAAAATGTCAGCTTTTCATGTATTGGGATGTCTACTGACTAATGTGTGTTTCACTCTGAGCACTTTTCAGCATGACTGAACCATGTACTAGCCACACTTTCAGATGGCGATTCACTGAGTCAGGATGCAGCATGCAATCGTGGTGTTGCATTAGCAGATTGTGAGAAGGAGGCAATGTTTGAGAATAGGACATAGTCATCTGAGGCAGGGGAATCACACCTGTTTGGACTATCTGAGAGCTATTAGTATGACATGAGCACAATCTTCCCATATCTTCTCAGTTCTGTGGGGGATGCATGGTACTGGAGGAAACACATACAGCAGCGGGGCATTCCAAAGTAAGGGAAAGACATTGTCTAGTGAAGCCTTGCCCAAGCCGGGTCTGGAGCACAAGTGGTGACATTTGCGACTGCAATATGTAACAAACAGGTGGGTCTTGGGGTTGTGTCCCCACTTTTGGAAGATTTGTTCAATGGTCGTAATCTACTTCCCACTCATGTTTTTCGGAAAACTCTTGGTTGAGCCTGTCTGCAATGCTCTTCAGAGAGCCTGAAAGATAGCCTGCCATCCGTGTGATATTGTAGCAAATGCACCTGATCTATAGCCTGATTGCTTCTACACACAAGGAGTTGGATCACACCCCTTTGGTGACTGATTAGTACATGCAAGTTGGCTTGTCCTTGAGAATACAGATGACTTTGTTTTGTATTAGTGGAAGGAGGGGCTTGCATGTATTCCATACAGGCCTGAGTTCTATGATGTTGATGTGCAATATGGATTCACAAGAGGACCATCTGCCTTGGATGGTTTAGTCTCCCAGATGGGCTCCCTAACCCACAAGGGAAGCATCCATAGTAACAACAATAGTTAGGGTTGCTCAGTAAAAGGGTACCCCTTGCAAGGTGTTTTGAGGATTTGTCCAACATTGCAAAAAAGGAGAATGAGTGGGGACAGTGATACTCTTGAGGGAATCACAGGAAGGAACATAAACTGTTGCTAGCCACGACTGGAGACATCGCATATGAAGTCTCTCAACCTAGACTACATATGTTGCAGCTACCATATGCCCTAAAAATTGGAGGCAGAGCCTGGTGAGTGTGAAAGGTCTGTAAGCAAACTGTATTTATCAATGCACACAAAATCAAATCTGTTCTGGAGCTATACTGCCTTGGCTCATACAGAGTCTAAGACAGCCCCTATGAACTCTAGTGACTGTCAATGTCAGCATTGATTTTTGAAAGTTGATCTGAAGGTCAAGCGTTTGCAATATGAAAGTTGGAACATAACAGGTAGTTATTCACCTTCTGCAGTAACAAGGATTCCTTGAGCAGTGTATCCCTATGGGTGCTCCACTGTAGGTGTATGTGCACCTCTAACTGAAGATTTTTGGTAGTAGTGTCCACGAAGCCCACGCATGTGCTCTCCCTCCCACATGGTCTGTCTGGAGGCTATCTAGCACTGCAGTGTGGAGGGCAGCCCTCACTTCCTTCTCAACTGCCTTTGGCTCGTCATGGACAGAGCAGTTGTCCTTATATATATCATTAGTATAAAGAGTAACTGGTTTTGGTTTCTTTGAGTAAACTCTTCCATGGTAAGACGGTTGAACTGGGTCCACTGTTCTTATGTGGAACAGATACTGAAATTCTAAGACATAAGAAGTTTTCGTGAGAGGGATAACTGAAGAGCGATGGGGAAGGAGGGTGGAAGTGTGGGCTGGAGATGAAAGGAACAGAGCAGACTAATCAAGCAACCTCCAAAGACCTACTGGTCCATCATACCACCGGCCCACTGACATATGAAAGAGTGCAAGCAGTTCACAACTTGTATGGGGTAAGTGTTCTTCTGGCATAGTCATTGGAAGGCATCTCAGACCCTCAACCAATGTCTCAAAATTGTTGCTTAGACAGATGGTTTGGATGTTGTGGTATGCGATGGTTATCTTCGTCTCTGAGGCCAATGTTTTTATCTCTTATTGAATGGTCTTCGGTGGTACTAATAGTTAACCCTTAATTTCTGGTAGGTCGTATATCTGATGGTGTGTACATGACAAGGGTTCTGAGTGTCATGCAAGAGGCTTGCATCGGATATAAGACTGTCAGTCTTTGCTGCAAACAGGTACATTCTATTGAATGGGAGGTCCTCAACTTTGATGTGTAACTGTTTAGGGATCCCAGAGGCCTGCAACCATGAATCTCACCTCACAACTACACTGGTGTCCGTGCTATGTGCTGATGTATCTGTTATGTTACTTGGAGAGCCATGCAGGTGACTGTTTGCCCTTCCTGAATAATGCTCTGTAATTGTGGGCACTTGCCATCTGGAAGATACTGCAAGAGGTCTTGCAATCCGGAATAGCTGGCATAATCAGTCGGCCAGGCAGGCAGTATAGTTGGCTATACAAAGCTGTAGAGTAGAGGAGGAGACTTTTCTTCCTAAAAGGTCAAGTTGTTTAGGATACCTGTTTTGTGGGGTAATGCAGAGTTGTGGATTTTTGATTTTTTATTGGCACGGTAATGAACTGCATCCACAACCAGAAAGTTCAGTTATGCACAAAGTATTTTCTGTCAGCTCTTTAGTTAGTGGGTGTCGTGAATGCTTGTGTTTGCCACATTGAGTCAGCTGAGTCAAGTATGGCTTCATCCATTGATAGAGCAATTTTTGTCAAAACAGAAGGTTGTAATACGTGAAGCAAAGTGTTTTTTTCCTGGACTTCTTGGAGGTGTACTTATTGGGCTGTGACCACATTCCTGAAGAGGTCCTGCAACTCTTAAATCAATCACCACCATGACCAGGTGTGGAGGGTATAAACTGCTTCATTGGGGAGAAAGAAGAGCTGTGAAGTGGTGATTCTTGGCCATCATCTATAGATTCATGGCCTTCCTCATCTTCTGAAGGTTCCTCTTCTGGTAGAAGAGAGTCTCCTTCCTGGGTGTGATGTGATGAAAGGACAACAGCCCTCCTGTTTGGTGTGGGAGGCCCTGCACGGTATTGTCTATGAGGCCCATGGACCCCATGAGGGCCAATGTCCTGAATATAGGGGCAGGGGGTATATTCAGAACCCTTGGGTACCAGCGAGTACCACCATGTGATTGTTTTGCACAGCAGTCTTCCAGGGTGGTCTCCTCTGAGTAGGAGATGAGTGCTGGGACGAATTGGCTGTCACAATGTCCTGCATCAGAGTCACCATAATAAATTGATGGTGCTGGTGACAGGGGTGGCTGTTTTGAGTTCACAGTGGCAAAAGCAGCAACTGCAGAACCAAGTGAATTTCCACACCACTGTGCTGGAGGAACTGTATTGGTGCTGTGTGGATCAGCATCAGCATCTTTGGTGCTGGGCAGACTTTTGCTGTTTTGGTGAGAGCACCACGGGGGTAGGCTCCAGGGACAGCAACAGAGTCGGTGACAAGGTCTGCAACGGTAGTAACAGCATTTGACATGGGACAATCCTGATGCCAGATCTCAGGGCAGCATAGTCTGTGTTGTGGTACAGGCCTTATGCCGCAGTTCTGAGCTGGTTTATGTGCTGCTGGTAACCATGTCGAGTGGGTACCAGAGGCATTAGGCTTACCTATGATGCTGACTCTTGAGGAGTTCAGCAGCTTAGGAGAAGATTTAATGGCAGAAGTCCCCTTTTTATGAGGGACTGTCCACCGGTAAACTCAGCCGTTTCTTTGGTACTGGTCAGCAGGTTTGTCCTCTGGTGTGCTAAGGTCTAATGATAGAGGGTAAGGAGACTTTTCAAATAAAATTATTTTTCACTTAAAGTTCTCTATCCTGAGCCTTGCTCTGGATGTTAGATTGAAGCAGTGAGAGCATTCGTTGGCAATATGATTTTCACTCAGCCTTTTTATACAGGCTGAATGTCTGCGAGACAAGGGCATAGGATCTTTACAAGAGGTACACCTCTTCAGGCACGGGAAGCCTGGCATTTTCAGAAGGAAGAGGGTAGGGAAAATCTTTCCCCGCCTCCAAGAACAAGAGAGAAGGGATAGTTGGGAAGAAAGAAAGAAAGGGATTCTGATTATTTTGTTTGTTAAAGCAGGTCAGCAACTGGAAAGAGCTCCATATGCTGAGATCGCACACGTTTCTTCTGAACCTCTCAGGGGACGCTACATGTCAAACACTAGCCACACGCACACAGTGCGGAAGGACACTGGTACAGTAAAAATTGCCAACTGGCTGCCACAGGGATGCACAAGCACCTAAGAGTGGAACAACCACAGGGATATCACACAGACACATGAGAAACTAGTAACAAAAAACAGAGTGGGATACTTGTAGAAGTGCTAACGTCATCTACTATATATTTGAGGAAGTTTGTTCAAGAACTCTTCCTAAATACTAAGAGCTAGGACAGGGGTCAGCAACCCCTGGCACATGTGCCAAGAATGGTAGGGAAAGAGAAGTTACCCACTGTAGTAACAGTGGTTCTTCGAGATGTGTCCTCATGGGTGCTCCACGTTAGGTGTCGGGCTTGCCCCAGCGCCGCAGGTCGGATCTTCCAAGCAGTTTCTGCCGGACCGCGCATGTGCCAGTGCGCACCACTCCCTTGCGCGCCCCTGGCCACATGCGCAATCCGGTCCCCGCCAGTTCCTTGACCAACCGCCTCGGATGCTCCTGCAAAACACTAAACAGAGATCCGAAGCAGGGAGGATGGGCGAGTGGTGGAGCACCCACAGGGACACATCTCGAAGAACCACCGTTACTACAGTGAGTAACTTCTCTTTCTTCTTCGAGTGTCCCCGTGGGTGCTCCACGTTAGGTGACTACCCAGCAGTAACCCAAAATAGGAGGTGGGTAATCGGATCATGTGCAGCTTGTCCCCGAGAGGACCGCTGTCGAGAGCTGGGTATCCTCTTGGAATACCCTGTGATGGGCGTAGGGCTTGGTGAAGGTGTCATAGGATGACCGGGTCACCGCTCTGCAAACGTCTTTTAGCGCAACGCCCTTGAAATAGGCTGTTGATGCCGCCACCGCCCTAGTGGAGTGAGCCCTGGGCGTGGCCAGTAAAGGAGTCTTTTTGAGTTCGTAGCACATTTTTATGCAGGATACGATGTGCTTCGAGATTCTCTGTGAAGAGAGACCTTCTCCTTTCGATTTGGGAGCGAGAGAGACTAGGAGTCTATCTGTTTTCCAGAAGGACTTGGTCCTGTCTATATAGAATGCTAGCGCCCTCCTCACGTCCAGGAGGTGTAGGCGCACCTCTTTGTTAGAGTTATGAGGCTTTGGATAAAACGAGGGTAAAACAATAGGTTCGTTAATATGAAACTCAGAAGAAACTTTAGGAACAAAGGCTGGATGCAGCCGTATGGTTACCGCCTCCTTGGAAAAAAACAGTGCAGGGTGGCGTTGCCATAACTGCCGCAAGCTCGCTCACCCTGCGAGCTGACGTGATTGCGAGAAGGAAGGTAGTCTTTATCATAAGGAGGCGGAGGGAAACCGTGGCTAAAGGCTCGAACAGTGGTCCCGTTAGCACACTAAGCACCAGGTCCAAGTTCCACGAAGGTGGAAGCGGTTTCCGAGGGGGGTATAGGTTTACCAACCCTTTGAGGAACCTAGTAACCATGGGATGGGCGAACACCGTGTGCGCTTCCTCTTTGTGTCTGAACGCCGAAATGGCAGCAAGGTGGACCTTTAACGAGGATAGGGAGAGTCCTCCTCTCTTGAGGTCCAGTAAATACTCTAATATTACAAGTATAGGCACCGAAAGGGGGGCTAACTGTTTGGTAGAACACCATGCCATGAAGCGAGTCCATTTCTGCTTGTAGGTCTTCCTGGTGGAAGTCCTCCTGCTACTTTCTAGGACTTGTTGCACTTCCAACGTACATGTGCTCTCTAGGGAGCTGAGCCATGGATTAACCACGCTTGTAGTCGCAGGCCTTGGGGGTGTGGATGCACTATGGACCCCTGGGCTTGCGTGAGCAGTTCCTGCGCCACCGGGAGGGGCATCGGTTGACGGTCCGACATGCGCAGGAGTAGGGGGAACCATTGCTGTCAATCCCACGTTGGGACTATCAGGATCATTCGGGCTCCTTCTCTCCTGGCTTTCTGCAAGACTTTGTGGATCAGCACTGTGAGAGGAAAAGCGTAAAGCAGGGGGCCCCTCCACGAGATCGTGAATGCGTCCCCCAAGGACCCCCGTCCCAGTCCTGCCCTGGAGCAGAATCGTGGGCACTTCTTGTTGTGTTAAGTGGCAAACAGGTCTATCTGGGGAAAGCCCCATGCGTGAAAAATCGGTCGTAGCAGATCGGAACGGATCTGCTACTCGTGAGTGAGTGCGAAGCGCCTGCTCAGCTGGTCTGCCTTCACATTGTGAGCGCCTGGTAAGTACAAGGCTTTCAAGGTTATATTGTTGGCGATGCACCAGTTCCACAACCGGACTGCTTCCACACATAAGGCACGGGACCGAGCTCCTCCCTGCCGATTTATATAAAACATGGTGGAGGTATTGTCTGTACTGATCCCAACTACTTTGCCTTGTATATGGTCTCGAAAGTGTCTGCAGGCGTTGAACACTGCTCTGAGCTCCAGTATATTTATGTGCAGTGACTGTTCCGTGGAGGACCACAGTCCTTGCGTCACCTCTTCACCCATGTGGGAGGCATCTGTAGTAAGAAAAACCGATATTTGTGGTTGGTGGAAGGGTACCCCTGTTAGCATGTTCTTGGGGTTTACCCACCATTGCAGGGATCTGCGCACCTCTGTCGTGGGTGACACCACCCTGTGAACGGTGTGTGCTGCCGGTTTGTATACGCTCGCCAGCCAGTGCTGCATGCTGCGCATGTGTAACCTGGCGTTCTGTACTATGAACGTCGCCGCTGCCATGTGGCCCAGCAGCTGTAAGCACGTCAGAACCAGCACCGTAGGGCTGAAGGTGATGACTTGCACGAGGGAGCCGATGGCCTGAGAGCGTGTCTCTGGTAGATACATTCTCGCTGTAATAGAGTTTATGCGTGCCCCTACGAACTCTATGTCCTGTGTGGGGTCTATCTTTGATTTTGCCAGATTGATAACCAGGCCAAGTGAAGAGAACGTGCCTGCTGTGACGCATATCATGCGTAGTACCTCCTCCTTCGAGGCCCCTTTGAGTAGGCAGTCGTCCAGATACGGGAATATAAATACCCCCTGTCTGTGCAGGTAGGCTGACACCACTGCCAAGGTCTTGGTGAAGACTCTGGGGGCCGAGGAGAGGCCAAACGGTAGGACCTTGTACTGAAAATGTTCTTTGCCTACCACGAACCGGAGGAATCGTCAGTGAGCTGGATGGATAGTTATGTGAAAATACGCGTCTTGTAAGTCGAGGGCTGCGAACCAATCTCCATCGTCCAGTGCCGTAAGGATGGAGGCGATTGTGATCATCCGAAAGTGTTGCTTGCGCAGGTACCGGTTGAGGCATCGAAGATCTAAGATGGGCCTCCAGCCTCCTGTCTTTTTCTCCGTGAGGAAGTACCTCGAGTAGAACCCTTTCCCTTGCAGTTGCTCCGGCACTCTTTCCACTGCCCCTATGAGCATAAGATGGTCTACCTCCTGCTTGAGTCTCGCTTCGTGGGAGGCATCCTGGAGGTGGGGCCTGGGTGGAGGTCGTGGCGGTGGGAGCGACTGGAAGGGGATGGCATACCCCGTGGCTGTGATCTCCAGCACCCATTTGTCTGTGGTGATCCTTTGCCACTGGTCGTAGAATGGTCAGAGGCGATGGTGGAATAACCGCTTCGGATGACCTTGTGCGATGGTAGTGATGGCGAACCCTGGATCTGTGTGTCAAACTTGTGGCCTTTGGCCCTGCCCCGAGGACGCACGGCTCTGTTGGGAACGTCGCCTGGCAGTTCTGTACTGCTGGTGTTGTTGATGTCGCCCTTGCTCGTAACCCCTGTGGTACTGGGGACGCTGTTGCTGGTACTGGTACCGTCTTTGTTGAGGGTAGTACTTTTTCTTTCTGTATGGAGGGGTGTAGATCCCTACGGTCCTAAGGAGTGGCTCTTGAGTCTTTACTGGAATGAAGGACCGAGTCAGTTGATTCAGCGAACAGCTTCTGCGTGTCGAAGGGGAGATCGACGATCTTCGCCTGCAGATCCCTCGGTATACCCGAGGTTTGGAGCCAGGACTCCCTTCGCATCACCACTGCCGTAGCTGTGGAGCGTGCTGCTGTGTCCGCAATATCCAGGGCGATCTGAACTCCCGTCCTCGAGGCCGCGTAGCCTTCTTGCACGATAGCCTTGAGCACCAGTTTCTTGTCCTCTGGAAGCGAGTCCATGAGGGAGGTTAACCTAGAGTAGTTGTCAAAATTGTGGTTCGCTAGATGCACTGCGTAATTCGCCACTCTCAACAGTAGGGTGGAGGAGGAGTAGACCTTTCAGACAAACAGCTCCAGTTTCTTGGCATCTTTGTCTGTTCCCCGTTTTGAACTGAGACGTTTTTGATCTCTGCTGAGACGATTCTACCACCAGAGATTTTGGTTGCAGGTGGCTGAATAGGAACTCCATGCCCTTTGCCGGCACGAAGTATTTCTTGTCCACTCTCTTATGGACAGGCGGAATAGTCGCAGGGGTCTGCCATATCGTGGTGGTGGACTCCAAGATTGCTTCGTCAAGCGGTATGGCTATTTTAGAGGAGGCCGGAGGTCTCAGATTTTTAAGGAGCTTATGGTGCTTCTCTTGCACCTCTGCTGTCTGGATGCCTTGCGTGAAGGCCACCCTTTTAAACAGCTCTTGGAACTGTTTGAGATCGTCCGGAGGATGGACGTCCCCCAGGGCCGTAGCCTCATCCGGGGAGGACAACGAGGAACTGCTAGGGTACGCCTCTCTGGACCCCTCCGGGTCCTGTTGACGGTGGTACAGCCGCTCGCTAGAAGCTTGCGAGGGAAAATCCCGGGGTTCCAGAACCAACTCCCCCTGAGATATCTGAGTCTCTGTCCCCGTTTGCGATTGCCCTCTGGGATACGGAACCGTCTGTGGGGATCTGTCCCTGATAGTATGCCTATGGTGTCTATGCCCCGCATGATGGGGCGACCATGGCAACACAGGCACTGCTCCTGGGATGGTGACCTGGACCACTCCCTTGGTGCATACCCCCTACGTCTGGGGGAGCGAGATCTTCTGGAGACCTGGGACGCTGGAGAGACTGATTTGCGATAGTACTCAAGTGGCTCGAAGCCCAAGAAGGGCGAAGGTGGTCCAAGGCATGGGGAGGCTGGCTGTAGGAATGGAGATGGGGGCTCCAGATAGGCTAGGGGTGACCCCTGCCTTCTCGTTGGAGTCCGCAGCACGAGCGGAGGGCTCAGAGAAAGCAGCTCTGAAGCCCTGTATGGAGAGGGACTGCGGTGCCGTGTTTTCTGTGCTGCCTTTCCCCTCCCCTGTGGGGGTGGCTCCGCGCCCTGCCGCGTCGGGGATCTCGGCCCCGTAGTCTGCACCGCGCTCGGCACGCTCCTCAGCGGTGCCGTGCGGGCGGTCTCCCCCGGTGCCTGCAGGCTGTGTGCCTGTGCGCTCTGCGCCACCGGTTCCCCGGGGGGTCGGTGCCGCTGCCTGCAGTGCCGCCAGTTCCGGCGCTTGCTTGGCCGCCGCCCTGCCCGCGGTGCGGGGCGGCTGCTTGATCATCGGAGGCTGAACCTCCGCCACATGCGTCTCCGCACCGCCTCCGATCAGCTGTAGCTGCGGCTGGGGGCTGTGCGCTCCACCCGTCCCGCTCGCTGTTACAGGGATCGGGTTGGGGAGATTTTCCTTCGTTTTTGCGCTGATGGGGTTAGGGATGCGGCTTTCCTTTTATGGGCCCCGGAGGGTCCCTCCTGCTGCGGCCGCTCCGGCACGTCTGGCTGGAGGGCCTTGTTGAACAGCAGCATTTTCAGCCGCATTTCCCTGTCCTTCCTTGCTCTGGCTGTTAACCTGGCGCAGAAGGAACATTTCTGAGTGACATGGGATTCCCCCAAGCACCTTATACACTGACTGTGCCCATCAGACGCTAGCATCGCCCCGCGGCACGACTCACACTTCTTGAATCCTGAAGAGGACATTGTGGTGAGTCTTTGAGTTGTTAATAGGGTACTTAGCACCTTCTCTGTGCTTGTTCCCCTCTCGGATAAAGCCTGCCGCGGCAGAAGGGCTAATGGCCCTAGGCTCCTGGCCTCCGGTGCTCCGCTTGTTACTACGATTGGAAGCTTTGAATTCCTTTCCTTTCTTTGTTTTTTCTTTCTTTTTTTGAAAACAGTCGATTAACTTAATCTAAGACTGAAGAAACTTTAAAACAATTAAAAACGTTAAATACACTAACTCTGGCCGTAGCCTGAGCGGATTCCATCTGCAGCCGATGGCGGTTAAAGAGGAACTGGCGGGGACCGGATCGCGCACGTGGCCAGGAGTGCGCAAGGGAGCAGCACGCACCGGTGCATGCGTGGTCCGGCAGAAACTGCTTGGAAGATCCAACCTGCAGCGCCGGGGAGAGCCCAACACCTAACGTGGAGCACCCACGGGGAGACTCGAAGAACCAGCAGATTTTTATCGGCACACAAGGCAGGAGCTCAGCCCTGCCCCTCCTCCTCCATGAAACCAGAAGCTTGCTCGAAGCCCTGCTGCCTGTGAATTAAAAGACCAGCTAATGCTATGACCCACCACCTAAATGGTAAAGCTCTGCATCTTTATTTATTTATTAATGAAGCTGTTATAAGTAGCATCACCAGCACTCCACCATACATAAAGTTCAAAAGGTCAAATTTCAGCACTCTGCCTTGGAAAGGTTGCTGATCACTGAGCTAGGACCTCCTAATTTGGTATACAACTTCCTCTTATCATAACTAAGCAAGGCAAGGGTTTGATTGTGCCAGGGAAATAGGACTGCTTCTCATAAAACTATACAGAAAAGAGAAAACCACCAGCCAGATGAAAGGGGCTGGTTGCAGGTACCCCCTACCCCGAATCCAGGACTGTCCCAGCCCCAAGGCGCCCCCCAGGCAGCCTTTAGGGAGGGCAGGGAGCTCTCTCTCTCTCTCTCTCACACACACACACTCTTACTTCCTTTCATAAGAGAACAAGGCGAAGGTGCAGTTTGCTGCATTCCTCAGTCTGGCTGGGGAGTGCAAGGGAAAGATAAACCTGGACCTGGCATAGCCATAGAATAGGCACCCCTTCCCTGGCTGTGCCTGCTGGAGATGCAGCTGTCACAGACAATAACTTCTCACCTGGCCCCAGGCTGCTTAAGTGAGAAAGGGCTGAGAAAGTCCCTCTCTCCTCCTTGCAGCCTGCATACCGAACCCCTCATCTCCACCTCCACCTCAGAGCAAAGACTGAAAATCTACATGCTTCAATTAATTTTAGTTTCCCAATAAAACAGAGTTCAGGACCTGACTATTGCTGGGTAAATCGTCTAGTCATCTATATTGGAGAGAATGGATTTGAATATAAGGGGATTAATCTTATTGAAAAGAGGCAAAGTGAAGATATTTTTCAAACACTTTTTAAAGAGATTGTACCACGTAAGAGTTTCTGACCAATAACTGTTGTAAGAAAGTTAGAACAAGATAAGACAGAGTTGCCAGATTTTGTTAATATTCTTTAAATGTTCATCTCTACTGAAATCTTTCAATTGTTATGAAAAAACTTCATCTGGTTGTTTGATTTAGCTACAATCTTTTAAAGTGGTAGCCCTACAGAGGAGTGCAGCTCAATTATTACAGCTATTGAAGCACTTGGCACAAACCGTAGAACTTCTAAATATTTACCTGCTCCGGTTTTCTGCTGATAAGAATACTTAGCACCTTGCTGAAGAAACTGGCCAATAAAGGGTTGAGGGGGGATTCATTTAATAGGAAGCTGTACAGTTTCACAAGTAAGGACTCTTCTTCTCCCAGTCTATCATTGATCTGCGAGACATCTGACGTAAGAAGCTCACAAGATATGTTTGGATACCTAGAAAAGGACACCATCACTCATAAAACAAATATTACACAGTAAAATATGGAATCAAAAATGAAGCAATTTGGTGGGCTTGGTAGACAGATATAGAAAATAATAAGGATGTCGATTTGTACAGAGTTGGGTAATTCAGTCTAAATATAAATATTCTGATCTAAAAATTTTCATAGGGGGTAGCAGTGTTAAACTGTAATTACAAAAACAAGGAGTCCTATGTCATCTTACAGATTTAACAGATTTATTTCAGAATAAGCTTTTGTAGAAAAAAACCTACTTCATCAGATTCATCCTAATTCAGACAGCAGAATCTCTCACAAACCCTAAAAAAATCAAAGTAGTATTGCTTCATGCTAAGTTAGAAACAGATGTAGTAAGACAGTTTTTTGATAGCTTTAATCTAAAATGCTACAATATGCACAATAATGGAAGGGTTTATCCACTTTGTCTTCTGAAGCAATATGACAATTTCCCTGTATCTTTCTTTGTCAGCAAAGGTATGCAAACCCCGTCCTGTGCATTCATACACTTACATGTATTTCTCTTAAAAACACCTCTAAAGTGCTTTTATATATGTAAACAAACCAATGGTTTGCACATGTACTTTTTAACTGCATCTATATTACACAATAAGAGCTGTGGGGCAGCATCTCAGTTACTCAACCGTTTATGACTTTAGTTCAACATACCTTAATCTTGACCCAAAACTTAACTAGAAGCCACAGCAAAGTATGGAGGCCTAACATAACACACACTTTGTTTGAAATACTGCTTATTAAGATGGCAGCCACATTATACCACTTAGTTTTCAAGTGGACTTGAGGTGCAGCTCCACATAGAGTGCACTGAAATAGCCTAAGCTACTTGGATAACTGGAGCAAAGATAGATAATGAAAAGTCTGAACCCTTTTTTCAAACTCATGAAAAACAATTCTTAGACATAGCTGAAGTATAAGCCAATGATTATACCATCTCCACACAGAAAGTGCATAATTAGATACAGGTTGAACATTCCTCTCTGCTCCAGAGATCCCATGGATCAGAGAGCCCCAGCAGCTGAGAGTCAAGAAGCTGGCCTGGAGTCAGAAGGAATGGAGATGGAGCTCCCCTGCTCTGGCAAACTCCTTCCTCCAGGACCAAGCAGGTCCCAAGGATGCCAGAACAGGGATGCCCAACCTGTATTAAGCACATTCGAGAGGTAACAGAATCTCTACCACTCATCCACAGCTGTCTTCACTAGACATTAAACTAAATGGGTACAAGTGTTTGATCAGGTTTTGTGGGAAATACATCACCAAATTAATATCACTATTTCTAATGATGCAAAAAGGAGGGAGGCTTTCAAGACAGTCAAATGAGATCATCACTTCAATGCTCCCTTTCTCCCACTAAGCACCAAATCAATTGAGGGACAGTTTTCAGAGCACGAGGGAAGCTTCACCATATCAAATGTATAAGTATTAGGGATGTCAAGCAATTAAAATACTGTAATGCTAAATAACACAATATCATTTACTTCAATATTTGTCAGAGAGGTAGACAAGTTAGTCCGCATCTTCAAAAACAGCAAGAAGTTTTGTAGCATCTGGTAGACTAACAGATATTTTGGAACCTGAGCTCTCGCAGGCAAAGATCCACTTTGTCAGATGCATGAGTCGGGGGTTGCAGAGGAGGGTTTAAATAAATGGGCTTATAAAAAGGTGGGGAATTCCAGTCAAGAGGAAAGCCAGAACTGACAAGGGTCACTTCAGTCACAAAGGATGGGGCCCATTATCAGTAGTTAATGTGGAGTTGTGAGTATCAAGAGAGGAGAAATCAGGTCAGTTCAGTCAGGGAGGATGTAGCCTATCAGCAGCAGCTAATGTGAAGGTGTGAACATCAAGAGCAGAGTCCCAGTCTCTGTTCAATCCTTGGCGGATGGTGTCAAGCTTGCAAATGAATTGCAGCACTGCAGTTTCTCTCTGGAGTCTGTTTAGGGTTATTTTTGTTTGTGTGTGCGTGTTTTTTGTAGGATGGCTACTTTTAAATGTTACTGAGTGTCCAGGGAGACTGAAGTGTGCTCCTACTGATTTTTGTATGTTACCATTCCTGATGTCCAATTTGTGTCCCTTTATCCTTTATGTAGAAAATGTCCAGTCTGGCCAATATAAATTGAAATTAAGCATTGTTGGCACATGACAGCACATATCGTATTAGGAGAGGTGCAGGTGAAAGAGCCCCTGGTGGTGTGGTTGATGTGGTTAGGTCCCATGATGATATCGCTGGTGTGGATATGTGAGCTGAGCTGGCGCCGAGGTTTGCTGCAGGAACTGGTTCCCACGCCATCAGGACTGAACAGAGACTGGGAGGGGCTGGCCAATTACAAAAGCAGTTTCCCCTCTTGATGTTCACACCTCCACATTGGCTGATAATAGGCCACATCCTCCCTGACTGAATTAATCTGATTTCTCCTCTCGATGTGCACAGCTCCACATTAACTGCTGATAATGGGCCACATTCTCGATGACTGAACTGACCTTGTCAAGAGGAGGGCCAGAGCTGACTGGAACTCCCTCCTTTTCACAAGCCCATGTAGTTATGCCCTCTTCTGCAACCCCAACTCATGCATCTGATGAACCAGGTCTTTGTCCATGAAAGCTTGTGCTCCAAAATACCTGTTAGTCTATAAGGTGCCACAAGACTTCTTGTTTTTCAATATTTGTGGATGTTGTCTATACTTGCAAATACTGATTTCAATTAAAATATCAAGTACAATAATTTATCATGAAAGTTGAACTTAATATACAATTACGTACGAAAAATTGCATTAAAAATAAAACTGTAAACGCTTACAGCAGTGAGATGCAACCTAGCCTAGTGAGTGGGCCAGGAGCGGCTCTCCTTCATCTCAGTGAGCTGGAAGATTGTTGCAACAAAGATGGTCTCCTAGGACAAGGTAGTTTTGCTAACTGCACTTGTATACCTAGATTTGTGGGATGTGCCCATTGAACTGTAGCAGTACACAGATTGCACACAGAGAGGGCACATGGGTCTCACAACATTGTGTGCAATCACCATGCACCTCATTTCACGTGCCCTTGGTTTAAGTGTGTGTCACTTTTGTGATACTGGTAAGGAAAAAAACAAACTACAGATGAAAAGTCAGCTGAAGCTAGCAATCCTGTGCATAGACAATGGCAAACAAAATGTCTTGTGGGCACCCCAATGGGCAGCATGCTGCCCATGGGCTGCAAGCTGCCCACCACTGTCTTAGAGCCTACAAGTCCACTCAGTTCTACTTCTTGTTCAGCCAATTGCTCAAATAAAATTTGTTTACATTTTCAAGAGATAATGGTGCCTGCTTGTTTATACGGTCACCTGAAAGTGAGAGCAGGTGTTTGCATGGCATTCTTGTAGCCAGCAATGAAAGATATTTACATGCCAAATGCACTAAAAATTCATTCCACTTCATGCTTCAACTACTCTTCCAGAGTATATGCATCCATGCTCATGAAGGGCTCTGCTCAACAGCAATCCAAAGTAGTGTGGAACTATGCACGTTCATTTTCATCAGCTACGTCAGAGGTCACCAGCAGAAGGCAGATTTATTTATTTATTCATTGGTGGTTTGGCTTCTGTAGTTTCTGCTTTGCAGTGCTGTTTTTTTGAAGACTTCTAAAAGCACGCTCCCTCCACACCTCATCCCTGTCAGATTCTGGGAGGCATTACAGATTTCTAAATCCTAGACTGAATGCTGTAGTTATCTTTATAAATCTCACACTGGTACATTCTCCGCATTTTGTCAAGTTCGCAACAAAATGTATTTTAGACTGCAAGATGTGTAAGGTCATCATCCGAGATTGCTGCAACCTTAAAAATATATCGCAGAATGCAGATAAAACAGAGCAAGAGACACAGAATTCTTTGCCCAAGAAGTTCAGATACATTTAATATGTTAATGAGAGTTAGCAATATGGAAGCAGATCCTCTGTAGCGATGGCCGAAGTACAAAGGAGAATGTGAATGTTTAGCATATCTAGCATGTAAATACCTTGTAATACTTGCTACAAAAGTGCCAGGCAAATACCTGTTCTCACTTTCAGAAGACGCTAACAAGCAACACTATCTCTCATAAATGCAAACTTGTTTGCCTTAGCTGACAAGAAATAGGCTGAATAAGAAGTAGGCCTGAGTGGACCTGTAGGCGCTAAAGCTTTACATTGCTTTGTTTTTGAGTGCAATTATGTAACCATGAAAAAGACACTATACTACAGTACTTGTATGAGATGAACTCAAAAAATACTATTTCTTTTCTACACTGCAAATATTTGTATTAAAAATATAAAGTGAGCACTGTACACTTTGTATTCTTGGTTGCAATTGAAATCAATATAGCTGACAATGTAAAAAGGATCTAAGATATTTTATTATAATTTCAATTGATATTATATTAACAGTGTGATAAAAGTTGTGATTAATTGTTTGTGCTTGTTTGAATTAATCATGTGAGCTAACTGCAATTGAACAGCTCTAATAAACATTAATGGGAATAATGGTGGTAAGTAGCACAACATACCCTGAAAATGCAAGACTCTACAACGCAGAAGAGAGCACCTTTAAGTGCATACCAGGGTCACTACAGACTGGCCTACAGGAATTATATACTGATGCACCTCTATCCAATGTTTGTTTTCTCATCTCTCTACCCATCCCCAATCTCACAGATAAGCAGTATTTTCCTACTTGTATCTGATCTTTTCATCCATATCTTGAGGTGGTTCTTCTATAATAAATGAAACTAAATCTTCCAGACATTCTGATTTCAACAGAAACTCTATAAGTTTGCGATTCTGTGCTTTGCATTCCTGCAAAACATCCTCCTCGTCCATCAGTTCCTTCAGCGTTACATCTTCTCTTTCTAGAAGTGTGTCTATGTGGGATGATGAGTGAAGATCAAATTTCCAAAACATACTGGTCTGGACAAGAAGAAAAGCATATGCAAAGTGTTAATTTTCTAATTCATTTTAACATTTAATAACTTGTAGTTCTCCCCAACAGAAAGCTCTGAACTCCATTATATCCACTGCATAGCCTCTAACCCAAAAGAGCTCTGAATGCACAATGAAGACACACTAAAGCCTGAATACATTATCAGCCACAAAGATTCTACATGAAATGTAGCTTGGGAATTTTATTGTATTTCAGAAGTGCTCAATAATAAGCCAATGTTTTAACTCTTCAAAAAAGTTAGCTAGATCCAGAATTTGAACATTCTACAAGGACATGACATGTTAATGCTCTGTGAAAGAAAAAATTTTTCAATTTCTCTTGTAGTCCTATGAATATTTGTATAAAAGCTGGAGTTTTGTTCACTTGGTTCAGCTGTTTGTGTTCCACTTCAATCAGTATCTTCAATAAGGGTCAGATTCAGACAGCCTGCTGAACAGATAACCAGACTTTTTTCTGGACAAAAATGTACCGGAAACTTTCCCCAACACTGCCTATGACTGGCAGAGCTAACGCTCTGGTTAAAAAAAAAACACAAAAAACAAAAAACAAAAACAAAAACCATGTACCTTAGGAGGCTAAAGACAGAATTCTTTAGGACTTTCAGACTCCCTCTAAGGTGTTCTTGCCAGAACACTGATTTGTAGCACACGGTCTTACCCTAAATGATCTTGCACATACATGTTAAGGTAACTGTGATAATCACAGAAGGAATTACAACGTCACGTGTATAGGGTAAAAACTCCTGCTTTTACGCATATATCCTTAGTAACCACTCCATCCCCTCCATCTGTCCCCAACAAGTTAGGATTGCAGGATTTAAAACTACTACAGAGTTATTTCCATAAGATATTGTCTGATCTTAAAGGAAGTCCCCAATACAATTAAAGAAGTGATTTCAAGGGGATTTTAAAGTTATAACCAGTAATTAAAAGAAAAATTGGCCAGACAAAACCTAAGTCTATTATAGCATAGCTTTAAATAATATTCCGTCTATAGAGGAAAACAGTACAAATCATTAAAATTTCATAACAGATACTTCTGCAATTAGAGGCACTGGCACCAAATTTTCAGTATTGTACTATATTGCAGGCACAAGCATAGCTCTGAGTGATCTGGGGATATACAGAGGCAACTGTACTTTAACAGGTGTGTCTTCTACAATTTCCTTTTTAATATTAAAAATCAGTTTTACAGTTCTCAGGCAAAAACAAATACATATGAATTATGCATTTGTGAAACATGCTCCTAATACAGCTTATAAAATTAATTTAATTAAACAATTCATCCACAGTTACTAGAATGCAGTCAATTTAGTTACAAATAAAATCTATAAGTACAGTAATTTCTAGTAAAAAAAGTAAGAATTTAGCATGTAGCTCAAGTCTGGCTGACGAAGTGTCAGAGTTCAGCATCTGACTGTGTAGAACAAGGCAAATATGTTCTCACAACTTTTAGCGTAACAGGGTCATTACCAGTGTCTCCTGTAAGCTGAGTGCTCGGGTGGCCACCCAGGAGAGAGTAAAATGTTGCACAACTGATTAGCAGAGTGCCCACAATGGGCAGCTTGTACTTCTACTGTTGGTGCACATCCACTTGTGCCTCAGTGCACAAAAAATTATTCTGCACATGAATTTAAAAACTAGAGGGAACATGGGTCATTAGGTGGTATTACTACTAAACTACATTACAAGAAGTTTTTTTTTTCGCTTCCACACACCACTGGCTATTTTAAATATATTTAGGCAAGGCAATATCACTTTCCAGTGAACATCAGGTGTCTCTTAGAACACCCCACACTAATTATAAGAATGTTTACAGCATTCAAAGGCAAAATTAAACTTTGTTTCCTGTCTACAAAGTGTATGGTCACTGAAACACATACTGGAAATGAGTAAAGGGAAGACTGAAAGAACTGGGCTTGTTTAGTTCAGAAAAGAGAAGACTGGAAAGGGACACTAACAGTTTACAAGTACCAAAAAGTGTTACAAGGAGCAGGAAGAAAAATTGTTCTTCTTAGCCTCTCAGGATAGGACAAGAAGCTTAAACTTCAGCAAGGCAGGTTTAGGTTGAGTATTAGGAAAAACTTCCTGCCAGGGTGGTTAAACATTAGAATAAGTTGCCTAGGAAGGTTGTGGAATCTCATCACTAGGAATATTTAAGAGCAGGTTACACAAACATCAGGGATGGCCTAGGTGGTACTTGGCCCTGCCGCGAGAGCCGAGGAATGGACTCGATAACCCCTTGAGGTCTCATCCAGTTCTACTGTTCTGATTCTATGAAACAATGTTTTAATTCAATATATAACAACATTTTGAATCATCTGAGCTCCCAAGCAAGAATAAAAGTGCAGACAAGATGTTAAGAATCAATTAAAGAATAATCATTATATTAGTAAATCACAAAAGTAGCAGAATCTTTATATTTGATTTTATTTACAATAGATATGTTAGCTTGTAATCTGAATTAAGTTTCCTACAGAAATGCTTTCAAAAACATTGGCTTATTTGTGGTTAAAGTTCAGCAACCATTTTCTATGGAGAAATAAAACAGGTGTACTTTTGATTCAACAGCAAATGCATATTTCAACCCCATATTACACACGATCATCTACCAACCCACACCACCAATTAACACAAGTTGGAGCTTTACAAGTAGCAGCTATTAGTGTTTAGAATTCCAGACACAAATTTCTCTGCAATGACTGAGGAAGAGACACTAACCCAAGCCTTCTTTTACAGTCTAATTCAATAATTTCACTTAATTTAACAATGGAAAATAAGAGAAAAGGCATACTACTGCAAACATGTTACTGCATTATTTCACAAACTGTCTCCCAGGCAAGCTGTATTAGGGGTGCTCCCTCAACAGGGCAGGTGCCGAGCAGAGATTATTCCATCACTTTCCACCAGGAGCCCAGGTCCCTTGGAATAAGGAAAAATAAACACCATAAAATGTACCAGAGGGAAGTCCAGGAACTTTGGAGAGAATTTTAAGGAAGTCTGATTGGCAGTTACCTAGAGGACTTAGACTAGTTCCAAATGAGCACAGCAACTTTGAAAACAAACATGTGACAAGCCCCTCTCTACTGCTAATTCTCTTCTACCTCCTCCCTCCACCAAATACTTCTATCCTTTAAAGGAAAACTTTCACATGATTACACAACCCTACTTCCATTAACTACAACAGGAACAGAACTATACTTGATACGTCCATAGTTAAGATACAAACCATTCATTATAGTTTGCTCTTCGGATTTTTTCACTTGGTCTCCAAATACAAATTTGTACTCAAATTAGCTCTCAGCATTACTGAGTGCCTGAAAATATGCTCGCTTTCAACTTAAGATACAAATTTTGAGACTTTAAATATGAAGTATGCTCAAGAGAAAGTATCAGCACAAGCAACTACTTTATAAGAGACTGAAGAGTTTGTTAACAAAAAGAACAACACGGAAGTCAATAGCTTGCAAAATGGCTCTAAGAATGATTGAACCTCCCCTGTAACATCTCACTAGTTAGCTAGGTTTGCCCAGTAAGAGGCCTGTGTGTCACCATAAACATGTAATATGTGCATTTCAAGTCATCTTAACTCACTCTAAAAAACGACCACAGTAGTGCAAAATAATTGAGTCCAAAATCCCAAATGAATTAGAATCAAGTGTTTGGAGAACATATAGCTTCTTTACTAATAAAAGTTTCAGTCATCTTCCAGAACTGGTGTGGACAGGAAATTACACAACTTACTCTAACGTAAAGAAAGAACAAACTTACAAACTGTGAAGAAAGTTCTAAAATTACCTAAATTATAGAAGTTAGCTAGAATTTCAAGCCAGCCTCTCTCTCATATGTTTCCCTTTAGCAAAGCAATTCTTTCTTAAAAATCTGCATGCTTGTTATATTTTAAGAAAGTATATTGCAGTCAGGCAAAATTCTTTTTTTTTTTTTGTTTTTGTTTTACTGAGAGCGATTTGTCTCACTCCACATGAGGTCAATGAAAGTCTGTCATTGTCTGAAGTCAGAAAGACTTCCTGACCGGGAATACCTCTACTCACACTCTGGTGTGGTCTTCTAGGTGGTGACTTGCAATTCCCACTTACTGAAGTCCAGGCTGGGGGGGGACCATTGCTTGTGGAAGGTGTCTTCTGTGGAATCTTTCAGGAAGCAGGTGGGAGAGCTACAAGAGGAGGTGGCTAGGCTTAGGACTATCCAAATCTATGAGCAATTCCTGTACAGTATTCATGTGAAGACAGCTGAGGTTAAGACAGCTGTCCCACAACAAAAGACTACTGACATGCCATTGGTGGAGGAGGAGATGCCTCAGGGGATACACTGGCAGCTGGTCATTTACGGCTGCAGGCAGTGCTCCACTCCTGATATCAACCCTCCCACCACGGCACTGGGAAACTGTTATGCCATTCTGGACACAGGAGATACGGAATCACCCTCTGCAGCAGAAGCAGAGAAACCTTGTACCCCCAAGGCTGGGAGGTCTGCTACCACCACCACGAGGAGGAAACACAGGGTAGTGTTGGTCGGAGACTCTTTTCTGTGGAGAACGAAAGCACCTATCTGTCACCATGAAATGTCACCTTGGGAGGTATGCTGCCTGCCAGGAGCCTGTACAGAGATATTACAAGAGTTGTTGTCAAGGATTACCCAGCCTACTGACTCTTACCCCATGCTACTCATCCATGTGGACACAAATGATACTGCAAGGTGTAACCTCGAGTAGATCAAGCATGACTATAGGGCTCTGGGAGTACAGGTGAAGGAGTGTTCTCCTAAATCCTTCCTGTCAAGGGTAGGGGCCCAGGCAGAGACAGGTGTATCGTGGAGGTAAATGCCTGGCTGTGAGGATGGTGTTGATAGGAGGGAGCATTTTGGCTTCCTCGATCATGGGATACTATTCCAAGGAGGACTGCTAAAGAGGGTTGGGTTTCACCTTTCGAGAAATGGAAAGAAAGTATTTGGATCAAAACTGGCTAACCGAGTGAGAAGGGTTTAAACTAAGTTTAATGGGGACAGATGACCAAAGCCCATAAGTAAGTTAAAAACCTGGAGACCTGGAAGTTGGGTTGGAAATGGGAGGGATCATGGGCTATAATAGTAGGAAAAAAAAAAAGAGAGGAACTAGGCAGAACTGGGAAGCAAAAGCAAATCAGTATCCTAGATGTCTATATACAAATGCAAGAAGTATGGGTAATAAGCAGAAAGAACTTGAAGTCCTAATAAACAAATACAACTATGACATAACTGGTATCACAGAGACTTGGTGGGATGATACACATGATTGGAATATTGATATAAAAACGGTACAGCTTACTCAGGAAGGATAGGCAAGGTAAACAGGGAGGATGTGTTGCCTTATATATTAAAAATGCGCACAGCTAGACCAAGGTGGAGATGGATGCAGGAGACAGATGCGTTGGGAGTCTCTGGGTTAGGTTAAAAGGGGTAAAATAACAAGGGTGATGTCATGCTAGGGGTCTACTACAGACCATCTACCCAAGAAGAAGAGTTGGGATGAGACTACTTCTAAGCAACTGACAAAATCATCCAAAGCACAGGATTTGGTGGTGATGGGAGACTTCAAGTAGCCAGACATATGTTGGGAAACGAACACAGCAAGGCACAGATTATCCAGAAAGTTCTTGGACTACACAGATGACAACTGTTTACTTCAGAAGGTGGAAAAAGCTACTGAGGGGGAAGCAGTTCTAGATTTGATTTTAACAAATAGGGAGGTACTGGCTGAGAAACTGAAAGTGGAAGGCAGCTTGGAAGACAGTGACCATGAAAATCATAGTGTTCATGATTCTAAGAAATGGTGAAAGGGATAACAGCAAAATAGAGACAATGATTTCAGGAAGGCAGATTCTGGTAAACTCAGTCCCATGAAAAGCAATACGAAGACGAAAAACAACTGAAAGGAGCTGGCAGCTTTTCAAAGGTAAATTGTTAAGGGTCCAAAAGAAAGTTATACTACTGTGTAGAAAAGATAGAAAATATGGTAAAAGACCGCGTTGGCTTAGCCAGGATATTGTGCATTATCCCAAAATCAAACAGCAGTCATACAAAGTGGAAGTTGGGAGAAATTACAAAGGATGACTATAAGCAAACAATGTATGCATGCAGGGGCAAAATTAGAAAGGTAAAGGCACAAAATGAACTCAGGCTAACTAGAGACAGGGTAACAAGAAGACATACAATAAATATATTAGAAGCAAGAGGAAGACCAAGGACAGGGTAGGGCCACTCCTCAGTGAGGAGGGAGAAACAATATTAGGAAACTTGGAAATGGCAGAGGTGCTTAGTAACTTCTTTGTTTTGATCTTCACCAAAAAGACACATGCAGAAATGCTTAACATAGTGAATGCTAGTGGGAAGGGGGTACATTTAGAAGATAAAATAAAAATTTAAAAAGTTAAAAATTACTTGGAAAAATTAGAGGTCTGTAAGTCACCAGGGCCTAATGAAATGCATTCTAGAATACCAAAGGAGCTGATAGAGGAGGTATTGGAACCTATAGCTATCATTTTTTAAAAGTCCTATAAGTCAAGAGAGATTCCAGAAGACTGGAAAGGGTAAATACAGTACCCATCAATAAAAAGGAAAAAAAGAACAACCCAGGAAATATAGACCAGTCAATATAACTTCTGTGTTGGGAAAGATAATGGAGCAAGTAATTATGGAATTCATCTGCAAACATCTGGAACAAAATAAGGCAGGTTACAGACAGCATGGATCAAATTATGCCACACCAATCTGACAGCTTTCCTTGACAGGAGTACAAGTCTTGTGGATAAGGGAGAAGCAGTGGATGTGGTATACCCAGTCTTTATAAGGCATTTGATATGGTCTCCCATGATCTTCTTATCAATAAACTGGTCAGATACAACTTAGATGGGGCTTGTGTGAGGTGGGTACATAACTGGCTGGATAACTCTTCTCAGGAGTAGTTATTAATGATTCGCAGTCATGCTAGAAGGGCATAACAAGTGTAATTCTGCAGGGGGCTGTTTTGGGACCTGTTCTATTTGATATCTTCATCAACTATTTAGATATTGTCAGAGTGTATGCGTATTAAGTGTGCAGATGTTACCAGGCTGGGAAGGGTTGCAACTGCTTTGGAGGATAGGAGTCAGAATTCAAAATGATCTGGACAAACTGGAAAAATAGTCTGACGTAAACAGAATGAAGTTTATTAAGGACAAATGTGAAGTATTCCACTTAGGAAGGAACAATCAGCTTTATTTATACAGAATGGGAAGCAACTGTCCAGGAAGGTGGGACAGATTGCTCAGTAGGTGGGAGAAGTAGCTCAATGGTTTGAGCATTGGCCTGCTAAACCCAGGGCGGTAAACTCAATCCTTGAGGGGGACTATTTAGGGATCTGGACAAATAGATTTAAAAAAAAAGAAGTCCATCAGGGATGGTGATAGGCCCTGCCTTTCAAGGTCCCTTCCAGCTCTATGTGATAGGTATATTTCCATATATAAAGGAGTACCATGGAAAGGGATTTAGGAGTCATAGTGGACCATAAGCTAAATATGAGTTAACAGTGTGATGCTGTTGCAAAAAAAGCAAACATGATTATGGGATGCATTAAGAAGGCTGTAGAGAGCAAGACACAAGAAGTCATTCTTCCGCTCCACTCAGCACTTATTAGGCCTCAGCTGGAGTACTGTGTGCCGTTCTGGGCACCACATTTCAAGAAAGATGTGGAGAAATTAGACAAGGTCCAGAGGGGAGCAAAAATAATGATTAAAGGTCTAAAGAACAGGAGCTATGAGGAAAGACTGAAAGAACTGGGCTTGTTTAGTTTGGAAAAGAGAAGACTTAAAAGGGACATAACAGTTTATAATTATGTAAAAGGAGGGTTACAAGGTGGAGGGAGAAAAATAGTTCTCCTTGGCCTCTGAGATTACGACAAGGAACAATGGGTATAAACTGCAGCAAAAGAGGTTTAGGTTTGACATTAGGAAAAACTTCCTGTCAGTGTGGTTAAACATTGGAATAAATTGCCTAGGAAGGTTATGGAATCTCCATCAGTGGAGATATTAAAGAGCAGGTTAGAAAGACATATATGGGGGATGGTCTAGATGGTGCTTGGTTCTGCCATGAGGGCAGGGAACTGGACTCAATGACCCTTCGAGGTCCCTCCCAGTTCTACTGTATGATTCAATGGTGCAAGATTTGTACCTACCGACACCAGTATGTTACATTTCATTTGATGGTAGAAGCTTAGAAAGGACACAAGACCAAAAGATTCTTTCACTTCAAGATGTCCATGTTTTGGGGTTACAGGACCAGGGTTTGAGTCGTGGTATGGCATATACATGCAGTTTATTAATGTTAGACGGAAACTTTTCTTAGTTAGCTGATTTTGCTCCTTTAAGAAATAAAAATATTCTCATACTTGCAAGCATTTAAGATTCAGAACACTGCTTTTCAACAAAACCTTTGAAGGTGAGCACTTGGAGGCAAAAATGACTCCAAGTTTTACAGCAACTTGCTAACGTAACTACATCTACACTAGCCCCTTTCTTTCAGAAGGCGCATGGTAATGAGTGAGTTGGGAAGATGCTAATATTTATGGCAGTGCCTCATTAGCATAATGGCAATTAAGCACAGGTCAAAATTGCCATTTTCGAATCGCACACCACCCGTGTAGACTGGGGCCTTTCAAAAGGACACCCTCCCCCCGACTTCGAAAGCCCATTCTTCCTATTTGGTTTTAGGAAGAAAGGGCTTTCAAAGTCTGGGGGTCCCTTCAAAAGGCCCCCATCTACACGGGTGGGGTTCAATTCAAAAGTGGGACTTTCGAATCGTGCGCAGGCGCCATTATGCTAATGAGGCACTGCATATTCATGGGAGCACCTCATTAGCATCTTTCCAACTCGCTCATCACCATGCCCCTTCTGAAAGGAAGGGGCTAGTGCAGACACAGGCAACAAATCTGTGGCAGAACTGGGAACAGAACAAAGCTCTCACATCTTAAATACTAAACCGATGCCGCTCATGCAATGTTATTCAAGTACCAAATTTGGTCCACCATAAGTCGTCAATAATGTTTACCTAAATTTGAAAGTGCACTGAAAACTATCATAGAAACCAAGCACGACACAAGTGCAAAACATTATTAACCACCACATTTTCCTAACTTAGTAAATGAAGGACAGATAGTTGCTTTCTCTTGAACAGAAAACACTGCAGCCTCAAAGTTTCACAACCAGACACTATGGCCTGCATCTGATTACTCAGTAAGATCTTTTTAAGAGACTTCTTAAAAGTCAACATTTAAGATGGAAATAAAATATCCATGTTAACTACATAACGTATCATATGAGGATTGAAAAAGATAGGTCTCCACAGAAGACCCTAAAGTACATCTCAGTTATATACATTAATATCCACTAAGGGGAGACAGGAACTATTTCAACTGAGTCTAGGCAGAGGTACCATAATCTGGAATTTTTAGAAGAGTAGAACCGACCATAAAGAAATCTGCATTAAAAAGGTGCATGGCTATATGTTAGGGAGCACGGAGGGAGTTTCCTCTCTGCACTGCCCCGGCCACAAAACTCCCATTGGCTGCAATTCTTGGCCAAACACACAAGCTGCAGGAATGTGCCAGCCACTTCTGGGATCAGCAAAGAGCCAGGACAGGTAGAAAGTTTGCCTTGGCTCCATTGAGCTGACACACAATGTGCAAAAGGCAACAGGAGGGAGAGAAATCAGTTGACCAGCAGGGGTCATGGATCGCATGAGCAACTCCTGGGAAGACACCAAGGCTCCACAGACCCCAGTTTGAGAAATACTGTCTTCAGTTGAGAGATTTATAAAGTTGCTCCTTTTTTGAAGTTTTCAATGTTTATGCCCCTTTGACAACCCAATAATTTGGAAGAAGATACTCAACAAGTAGGGTTTACTCAGTAACGCTGGGCAGCCTCACTATGTCTAAAATCCATAAACAGTAATTCAATACCACAATGATAAATGTTTTATAAATGCTTATTAAACACCTATGTTGTGAACTGACTTGTGGAAAAAAAGTTAAAGGGCAAGTATATTCAGATCTTCAATTGATATAATCTAAAAGTCAGATAAAAGCTTATAAGTAAAGCTGACTGAATTTCAAAGTGTCTACATCTACACAGCTAGTCTGTGTTTCAAAAGCAGCACTTTCAAAGTGTGACTGGCTGCAATAATGCTAATGAGGTGCTGAATATTGATATCAACCCCTCATTAAACAGTTCTGATCTGTGTCATTTACATGCCCCTTCCTTTCGGAAGGGGCACGTGTAGACATGGCCTAGTTGTTCATTCAGCTGATGCTCTCGTTTTTGTTCTTTGCAAAATAAAATCTAAAAAAAATTAGTTCTTTTAAATCAACTTTTCATCATTACATGCAGCAATTTTTCAGTATGAAACCGTCCAGCTCCCTACCCCTCCCACAACCAGCATGTGTGTGTGCCACCAACATATTCCAAGCCCAACAGCATTCTGTGGCCAAATTAGTTTGGGAATCACTGCACTAGGGAAATACTGACACTGGTTTCCAGCATTTAGTGTATTTTGGTCAGGGGGGTCTCCCAAGATGCAAAAAAAGTTCCACGCAAATGCCACCAGAAGCTTTCAAAAATGCAGTGAAACTTCATTTGAATAACCCATACATACTTTCCCACCCACCCAAAGTGAACAACTGACTATGAGTTACAACGCACACAAACATGAATACTTTTAGACATGCATATTTTGTCAAGTCACCACTAATTAAACTATGAGCCACAGAGAACTGCTACTCTTTCAAGTCCATATAGTTTTGCCATAGAATAAAGTATGCTATGACTACTTTACCAAAAATTTTATCTTAACTAACCAAATTTCACAGTTACCTGTCCCTTAAATGGAAATACTGATGAGCAAAGTTCAAATAAAACCAATGCCCCTACAAATCTATCACAACACAATTCTGATCCCCTAAAGCATGCATTTCTTTATACTTGACAGGGTAGCATGTTTACTGTAGCTATTCATTTTCTTGCTTTTAGTCCCAGTTTCTTAAGTGATTAAAAAGTTACTGCCCTGAAGCCTCAGTATGATTTATGAAACAACTTTTTTTACATAAGTCAAATTTTATATTACATTTCCCAGTTCACTCAAATTAAAATGACTACATTTTTACCCCTTACATTCTACAGACCGGAAAAAGAAAAGATCCTAGAGTAAGAATCCTAGGCTGTGTCTATACTACAGAAATAACTTTAAAGTTGCTTACTTCGAAGTACACAACTTCAAAAGTTGAGCATCCACACCAGGCGTGTCCAACCCGCAGCCCTGGACAGCTAGTAATGTGGCCACACAAGATCGTAAACTTTTAACATTATTATGTGATTTATATACATTAACTATATTATATATTTTATATACAGCCCAAGACAATTCCTCTTCACTCAATGAGGCCCAGGCAAGCCAAAAGGTTGGACACCCATGGTCTACACAGACCCTACCTCAAAGTTAAACTTCAAAGTAGGGCACTACTCCATTCCTGGGAATGGAGTAAGTACTTCGAAGCTCAAAAAATGGGTGTAGATACTCTGCTAGCTACTTCAAAGTAGTACCTAACGTCAAAGTTAACTTCAAAGTTAGTTTCTAGTGTAAATACACCCTAGACTATTACTCAATATTAAAACCATTCCTACTGTTCCAAATTCAAGATACCGCTGTACTGATTTACAATATGTTTAGGAGTCCTCCATTCTGAGCAAATAAACATAAACTGCACCCTAATAAAAAACAGTCATGTAGAGTGGAGCTTTTATAATGCAGTATTTTTGGGTACCTAGAAGTGAGACAATAAATAGAACATGCTATTCTGTTACTAAGATGAAAAAAGAGTTCAAGCACAATTGCATAGTGAGAAACCACAGGATATGTTCTACTTCACACAATATGTGGTTCTTACATATTCAAACATACTGCTCTTTTCTGCAGTGTTAAAATACCAGTGAAAGTGCTGCATCTTTTTTTACAAGCAGAGTCCAGAATCTTGATGATTCCATAGCTGCCTCTGATTACATAGGAAAAGTGCTTTCTAAGTTCTACATCGTGACACTTTTATTTATGCGGTCACTTCCTAATATGAGGCTATGTTATTTTCCTGGCTGAACAGCAGCTAATCTGACTAAACCACAACTCTGTAAGTCTATACCAATGGTAGCTAAGACATGGTCTGTGGACTGAAGCCTTTTCACTTGGGAGCAGCACCATTTTATGCAGTCCAAAGTTAGTGTGTGGTGCAGGTATAGTCAGGCTGGGACGGGGTCGGCAATCTGCAGCTCCAGAGCCGCATGCAGCTCTTTAAGGAGACCCTTGCAGCTCTCTGCACTGCTGCAGCTGAAATAATGGAATTAAATTTAATAAGTTTAACAGTTGGCCGTTAAACAAATTAAATTTAGTTCCACTATTTCAGCATGGCACAGCAGGGAGACACCCATGCTGCAGGAGGGGGAAGTGCTAAGCCCGCAGGAGACCTGGTGGGGGGGGGGGCAGACAAGTCTGCCACTGCTGGAGCTGTGCAGCCCCACTGAGAAGGAGGCAGCCACAGAGAGGCAGCAGCAGCACATGGAGCTCGTTGTCTAAAGTATGTCAATCCTGTGAATGGGGGAGGGGGTTGGGGCTGAGAGGGTTTATTCCTGGAGATAGAGGAGCATAATTGTTAAGCCTGGGGACAAGGTGGGCAGAGGGGAGATGCTGTGTGTTTGCCCCCCCGAACATGTAAAACATTGCCATGTGGCTCCCAGTGCAAAAAAGGTTGGCCACGCCTAGTCTATACAGACCCACTTTAACACTTATTACTGAAGCCTCTAAAACACACTGCTCTGATCTATTAGGTACACAAACATGGGCCCAGCTAGTTAATATTTATTAAAAGTATTGGATACCTACATTATATAATGAGTTTTAATAATCAGCTTGTTTTCTCCGACTATTAAAGTTAATGAAATTACAACATGAATTTTGACACAATAACCAAGTGTCTCCTTATTAATTCCCCCATTTTGCCACCGTATCTTCAACCACTGTTTTAAGAAATAATGTTTGCTAGGTTTAGAATATTTTTACTTTTCAATCACCTAATACAGATAGTTTACTAGTGGGCTTAAAACACCACAGTGCCTTCTCCTAAACATACTGTTAGTTTATGTTTTTGAGGTGTGATAGGTTGCACAGCTAAGCATACTTAGTTTTATAATGTCAGTCTCAATTTACAGTGCATCCAGGTTGTTGCACAAAGTGAACTCAGACACAGAAGTAGACTGGAATACAGAAAACCCTCAATGTGCGATTTCAAGTTGCACTTATCTTGCATTAACGAGAATTTAGCACAACTCAAAATCCCACTTCCCCCAACCCTGGCTCAACACCCTGCATGGCTCCAGTTCAACCCCTCCCCCCAGGCTCCAGCTCACCACCCCAGCCCCCTGTTCAAGCACCACCCCCAGCCCAGCCCAGCCCAGCCCAGCCTCCTCCACCCCAGTTCAAACCCACCCCCACCCCTGCAGCCTGGCTCATATTCACCCCCACCACCGCTCCCCCTGCAGCCCTAACCCATTCCTGGCTTAACCCTCCCCAATTGGCCCCCTGCAACCCCAGGACTTACTTTTCAAAAGGAGCTCCAAGTGCTCCTGCTTCCCCAGCTACAGAACATGCGTTCCGCTAGGGAAAAAGTTGCCCCCTTGACTTACACGAAATTCAAGTTATGTGAGGATGCGTGGGAACGCAACCCTCACTTAATATAAGGGATTACTGTATTACTATAGTTTCAAACACTGCAAGCAAGGCGCTCTATTGGAGAAGTCTGTTGTCCACAACAGCATGCATGAATCATAACACATTTGTTCAGAAACAATGTCCTCCAGCACACAAATGATGCGAATGCTGGACTGCTGCCATTTCTTCTTTTTCAACTGCAAATACTAGTATTTTATTACACAGTCCTGAAACATGGGCCTTACATTAGCAAATGACGTTGAAGAACAAGCGACTTTTTAAAATGGGATTTTTAAAAAAAAAAAAAAAAAAAAAAAAGTATATTGACCAGCCCTCCCTATACTATTGAATCAGAAGATGGTAATTAACTAGCGCTGCTCCCATCAGGGGCGGCAATTATATTAATCCAAGACACGCACAACTTGACTGCATGTATCTCAAGGGTTTAGTTTACTTTGAAAGAGAGTCAAGTGACCCTCTTAAGTCCTCACATTTCCTCAAACCCTGAGCACTATACCTGGCTTAGTTTAAAACAAATGTGTCATGATTATGAAGTTAACAAAAGAGTAAACAAATTGGACCTTCATTAACAATGTTGGAATCTCAGGCCAGATACTGGTGACAACTATGAAACTTCCTATAACGAACCCAAATAGTGTAAAGTGTACTTTGTAAAGCCAGTGGTAAGACTGCCACAATGCTGTGACATTTGTAACAATGCAGACAGGGGTCATCCAGATGTGCTAGTGCTGAAAGTAGTACAGATTACAAAGGAAAAACAGCCCGCCAGGAAAAAGGGGGGAAGACTAGACTAGAAGAAAGAAGGTCTCATCTACATAAGAAATGAACTACAAATAGGAAAAACAAGCTAAAGTAAAACAGCTGAGTCCTACAGAAACAAAGTAAGCCTTTCTGAAGGGGGAGAGGTAATCAGGGAAAGGGGGGGGGGGGGGGGACAAACAAAAAAAACAAAACAAAAACAGACTAAAGCACTTAGGAACCACAAAATGTTTAAGCCAATGTCTTATGGTGTCAGAAAGGGAGGAAGAAAAGAAGTTGTCCCCACAGATGAAGTTTAATAACAATGTTTCTTACCTGTTAACAAAAATTTTAAAAAAGTTAAAAAAATAAAACGATTTGTATTCTCTGTCGCTCCTTGCCCATTACAGGATATCCTGGCAACAGCAAAATCTTTCAATCTACAATATTAGCAGATTAGCAGGACTGAATTAGGTTAAGATGAAGCAGATTTCCTCCTATAAGAAAAAAAACAAACAAGATATTTAAAATTTCACGTGTTAACAGGTTTCCATTGAACAGGTCAAATTGCAGCAATATGAAGGTGCTGATTTCCAAGCCACTGAGGATTAAGAATGTGAAGGAAGAGAGGAAAGGGAAGAAACTGAGCCTGAGCCTGTTTACATAGCTCTTTTGAACAATTCTAGAAGAAAGCTGTTGTGGTTGTTTCTAGTCTATTCAATACTCCCCCTTTTCTCCACCATCACCTGTTCTGAATGAGGATCTGGGCATTCTTGCTATTGTTGCGATCCTTCATGACCTAAGACTCTGCTTTTTATCTTCACTAATTGTGTGTCTTTGAGGATCTCATCTGACTGACTTATGCTCACCTGCCTGCACTCCCTCAGATTTACGAAGCACAGCAATATTGTCCCCTATTTTGTTATGGTCTTGCTCTATTATTATTATGTTTGGGAGTCTATAATACTAAGTGTGAATCTATACAAATTTGCATGAAAATAAAAGATGCACATTAAAAGATTGTTGTTTTAGCAATACTCTGTGTGGGCACTTCAGAATAAAATTAAAATAGATAAAGTCAGTCCACCTAAGGCCAGACAAATCAATTTTAGACATTTTAATTACTAACGGTGGCCACATAGATTAGCACTGAACAAAAGCCATATTTTAAAACAGATTCAGTTAAATTGGTGTAAACTACTTTGAGTGACCAGTCCTTAGAATAAAGGTTCTTAGTCTGCCACTCAAAGGAACGACAGACACTGAGGCACTAGCAGCTGGTCTCAGAACAAGGCTCACCTACTTGTGCCTCAGTGACAAATGGAAAATTTCTTACCAATAATTTCCTTTGTTAGCAGCACTGTCTACAGTTCCTGATGTCTAAGCTGCTTTCCCCCCCCTGAAACTCTTCCAGGCAGATCAGCATTTTGGATAGGGCTGTCATACATTTTAAAAAATTAACCATAATTAATCGCATGATAAAATTAATTGTGATTAATCATGCTGTTAATTTTTTTTTTTTTTTTTAAGTTTAGCCTTTATGGTTGTAGAGAAAAAACTTGAACACGGTAACCCTACAGGGCCAGAAACCAAAGAGAAAGCGGAACCCAAGTTTTATTTTTCTACAAATCTGGTTTGCAAATCAACACACACACACACACACACACACACACGTCTGAATGCTCGGGATTATGAATATTGCAGGAGGTGCAGCATGCAATTATCCCCAAAGTGCACAGGATTTCTTATAAGCACTAATCCTACAATGAGCTCTATTAACACAGACCCATTCAGAGTCCTAGGATGGAAAAAAGGCATCCACAAGAGCCACTCTCACCACAGGACTGGGATTTTATTTGGTATAGTGCAGAAGCCAGTTTCTGACACAGGAGAGTGAATCAAACAGCATGAACCTGGCCTATGTGTGGGGACAGGAATAAGAGGAATTCCTACCGAAGAAATGTCAGCCTCTGATCTGAAGCATGGCATTCCATTAACCCTCATTACAAAGGATATTGGTATGCTCCTGGCCTTTTGAAAAACTTAATCATTACTCTCTCAATAGATCCCTAGACAATAAATTGCAACTTCAAAGTATTCACATAGCTACCACTCTGCAAACCAGCAGTTTTGCAAGAATTCCTCCCAGCACCTCCACCTTTTCCCTCTCTGCCTCTTGCCCAGTACCCAGTAAATTACTTTCTCATCAATACACAAACTTTTTGTTATGACAGCTGGGTGGAATGAATTCAGGAGCTTTTCTTGATGGTGATTGTAAAGCCATGCACCTACCGGAAACGTAAGGTCAGGGACACAGCTTTGTGCCCTTTGTAAAAACCCTGAAGGCCAACGTGAACGTGAAGGAAAGAATCTGATGTTGATCATGCTTCCTGCTATAGGAAAACTTTAGGAACCAGTGATGGTACAATCCAGTAGGTACGTGCAGACAGACATCCACCAAACCAGCATAGTTACAAAATCCCTATGGGTGCATCTACACTAGCTGGCTACTTCGAAGTAGCTGGCACAACGTCGAAATAGCACGCATCGCGTCTACACACACTGTGCATTATTTCGACGTTAGGCAGCGAGACATAGAAATCTCTATTCCTATCCGAAGATGCCAAGAGCGCCCTACTTCAATGTTTAGCATCAAAGTAGGGTGTGTATAGACGATCCACTTCCCACTACACTGAAATAGCGGGGTCCTCCATGGCGGCCATCAGCTGAGGAGTTGAGACACGCTCTGTCTAGCCCCTGCAGGGCTCTATGGTCGCCTCGTGCAGCAGCCCTTAGCCCAGGACTTCTGGCTGCTGCTGCTGCAGCTGGGGGTCCATGCTGTGTGCACAGGGTCTGCAACCGGTTGTTGCCGCTGCAGACCTCATGCTGTGCAGGCTGAGTGTGGCTGGCAGGGGCCCTTTAAGGGAGTGGCTTGCTGTTGCCCCAGAAGGGCTAGTCCAGCCTGTGACCCTGTCCGCAGGCTTTGCTGGCCCCTTATTTCGACAGGGAGAGCTTGTGTGTGTGGACACTCCACATTTCCTTCCGAGGCAGCTCTAGCCCCAGAGGATGTGTAGATGATACGTGTCGAAGTAGCCTATTTCAATGTTCTTACTTCAAAATAGGCTAGTTTGACGTAGTGTGCTAGTGTAGACTTAGCCTATGGGTCAGGGCAAGACTACAGATGTTAAGATTTCTGTTCAGAATTTTATTTTCTTCATTTATGTTTTCTGCAATATGGATAAAGATGACTGAGTAGAACCCTAAGGACCTCTCTTCAGAGAAAAGGCTATTACAGTAAACCCTGGATTTAACAGACTAATGGGAGGGAATGGGTGTCCCTTAATGGTGAAAGTCCATTATACCCGAATCTGTAGGACTGGAGGCACCTGGAGGCGCACTAGGGAGGAGCACGTGATAGCTCCAGCGGTGGCAGCCCTGGAAGTTCCTCCAGCCCCAGCGGCCCCAGTCACTGTGAAAGCAGCCCGTTGCTCTGAAGACTCCTTCGGCCCTGGCAGCCTCAGCTGCAGCAGCAGCTCCTCCAGTGGCTCTGGTGAGTCACCAGCATTTATTAAGTGAGGCAGCTGGCGAACAGCATCCATTATTTCCAAAGTCTGTTAAATTGGAGTCTGTTAAATCGAGAGTTTACTGTACTTCTATATCCAGCAGGTGTGAAATCTCATTACAAATTAGACCACACTTTATTAGGCTATTCACGATGCAGGACTGAATGTAAAATACATGGGCTAACACCTGTAGCTCAAAGGAGTATCCCTGATTCAGAGGCTTTACCCCCACCCCCCGCACTCCACCCCTTCGGGTTCATACTCAAAGCAAATCATTCTTCCAGGAAATTGGAACGCCTAACCCCAAGCTTCACTCTAGGCAGAAACTAATGTGGCCTCTGTGTTAAAGAGGATTGGGAGCAACAGAATCCCCTTAGGGATTTCAACCCTAGCCACAGTTCTTTATTCTCTGGGGAACATGTCTCTCTTCAAAGATATATATATATGTGCAGGGATGGAGTCTGGAAAAACACCTATGTAAAGCCTGTCAGTACTTTCTCAAAGACATGCAATGGAAAGGGACTGCCTAGATTTGCAGCACTCTCAAAAAAAGCAGGGTTCTGTTGAATCTGACACAGCACAGCATCCGCCAAAGTGGCTATTCGCCTTCCGAGAACAGAGCCACAGCTGGCAACTGGTCACTGAACTAGGAGGTATGGCTTTGGATGAGAATTTCACCACATCCATTGAAAGATATCACAACAAACACTGTTGGCAGGGGAACTTTCTTTAAAAGAGCCAAAGTCAGGGTGATCCTTGAAGAGTCAGATTTCCAGCCAAGAGAAAGATATCCCTGCAAAGCAAGTAGTTGCCAGGGATGACCTGAGGGAGGCTGAGGAGGCCTCAATCTTTTAAAAAAAAAAAAAAAAAAAAAAGTGGCCTCTTTTCTTATCCATGGCTTTGTTAGGACAGAACTCACCTATACACGAGACAACTACATTATTAGCCAGGAAACATATGGCAGCGTTATCCTTGGATACCTCAGTTATTGGGATTTTGGAGTCCTGGATCCCATAGATGCTACAGTAACTTTGTTCACATGCTTGCCTTTATCTGGCTTACCCCATTCATCCCTAATCACATCGTCACTGGAGGAGTGTAAAACAACCGTTGCCAGAGAAGAAAAGTTTTAGGCTTACTCTTGGGATCTTGTTTAGGTTAGTGATGAATCTAAAGAGTGAATACAACCTTGTTGCACATGGCCTCAAATTTTACAGGGGGGAAAAATGCTTTTCCACTGTCCTGACTGGAGATGGAACCCAACAATTCACTACCCTCTGTGCAGGATGAAAAGGAGTCAGAAGACTCATACCTCCTAGATCTTTTATGCTTTCTTTCCCTTTTCTGCTCTCTTTCTGACATTTTAAGCTCTTTTAGCTCATTAAAGAGAAGATGCAGGCTTTTACCTGGTTTGGGAGAGATCTTTTTCCGTTATGTTTGTGGAGGGCCTGAAGTACTCTTATAAAATCAATCTGAAGCCTCACTCCCTGGTCCCACTCCTCCAGAAAAGGAGAAGACAATATGCTTTCAGAGCCCTCCTGGCCAAAATGGAAAAGACAGCACATTCTCATGAATTCTGCTTCTTTCCCCAAAGAACCACAGTTCCCCCTAAGCTGTGCAAATGCACAGCTACATGAGCCCTACACGCAGGGTTCCAGGGCAGCCTATACAGTGCTGCTGCTGTTGAGGGAGAGGCATGCTTCCGTGCACCCGCCCAACCTCCAGCAGCAGGATGCTGCTGCAGCCAGGGAAGGAGGTGCACTTCTCCAGCCTAGCAGCTCAATAAAGAAAGGAGCTTTACAGCTGCAATCCTGGGCCCTCTACTGCAGCTCTTAAAGCCCAAATTCTGGGCCAGCCCTTCCTAGGGGGAATGATTCTGCATGCTACCATTCTTCCTTCTCCCCTCCAGCTGGAGCCAGTCACCACAAGTTCCAGGAAACTCTGTCCCTCCAACTCCCATTGGCCACAATTCCAATCCAACAAGAGCTGCAGGGGCAGTACCTGCAGGTGAGCATGGCGCAGCCGAGGCACCTGTTCCTTCAAACGTGAGCTGCCCTGGGTAAGCACCCAGCATGCCTAATTCCCTGCTCCAGCTCTGAGCCTTTTCCAGCACCCTAGCTCACTCCTGGACCCCACACCTAACCCAGAGCCCCCTGCTTTACCCCAATCTTAACCTCCTACCCAGAGCCCTCTCCTGCATTCCAAACCCCTTAGCTCCAGCCTGAAGCCCCCTTCTGCACCTCAAACACCTCATCCCCTGCCCCATCCCAGAACCTGTACGCAAATCCAAAGCCGTCATCCTCCCCTCCCCAACCGAGCCCCTCTCACACTCCAAACCCCTCAACCTCACCCCGTCAGGGATTGTTCATGTGCAGAATGAATTTTGTTATGTGCACCAATATGGAGGGATGTGTCACACAGCATCTCCATATTGGAGCACATAAAATTCCTTCTGTACAAGGACGTAATTGAAACACTGTTCAGGACTCATTTTCGCATTGGGCGGGGGGGAATTTGTGATTCCACAAGTCTGGCCTTTGTTCTCTACGGGCTCATAGTAACTCTTACATCAGCTACCTGGAGCTGTCCTCACCTTCTGATTATCTCCTTGCTCCGCCCATAGACTCCTGGTCCTCTTTTTTCCCCAAATCAGAGTTGCATCTGATCCAATGTGTATGGGAAAGTATATGCCTATCTGACTCAGAGTCCTGTGACCTGAGAATGTTATGGATGGAAAGCTGAGTGCAAGCCAAGCAAAACTTACTTTCTGAAGAGCTTTGGAGCACAGTCTCCTAAATGGAGCATCATCTAGATTTCATTCAGTGCTTTTTTTTGGCTGCTCTGTTATACCAGTAAGGTGCGAGTTCAGAGTGTGTCAACACCCAATTAAAAAGCTAGTTTGGAGGAGGAAGAGCAGTACTCACAGCTGCCCAAAATTTTGACAAGAAAAGGTTAGGCAGGCGTCAAGGCAAGACCTAGAGAAATGCCTACCCACATGGTGCCACAGAGGCAGGAAAACTGGAAGCAAGAAGCAGTTTGGGGGTGTGGGGCACGTCAACACAGCTGAGTCTGCTATCTGTCTCCATGAGCAGCAGAGAGCAACCCAGACATCAAAAACTGTGGACAGTGCTAGGGACACCAACTGATCCAGTCACTATTTTCAAAGAAGCAAAGCTGAGGGTGACCTATGCCTGTTAGATAAGTGTATAGTACATCAGAATACAGAATCATAGCATACTAGAACCAGAAAGGGCCTCAAGAGGTCATCAAGTCCAGTTCCCTGCCCTCATGGCAGGACCAACCACGTTAGACATTTACCTAACTTGTTCTTAAATATCTCCAACGATGGAGATTCTAGAGTCAGGCCAGGTAATTCATTCCAGTGCTTAACCACCCTTTCCAATTTCTCCACATCTTTCCTGAAATGTGGTGTTCAGAACTGATATCCAGCCTCTTTGCTTTTAGCAATCTTGAGAAAACATGAAGGAATGTCAAACATACAAGGTAAAGTATTACCTTGTCCACTTTTGTTTATGACATAATTTCATCAGCCTCAGATGTTTCCACTGTTGGGATTTTTTACACTGTAAACTCGACCAGGTCAGACACGACCTGATTTCTATAGTAACCGGGAAGTAGCGCAATTATAACAAAGAAAATGCTCAAAAGTCACCAAATTCAGGGGAAAGGAATGTTTTAAAACAGCAACTAATTGGTGTTTGAAAACTGACGTCCATGCCTAACACTTGGTTAAAGAAGAAACCGTTGACGTTTTAACCCCTTCTTTCTCTTTAATGAAAGTGAAATAATTCACCCAAAAGCCCTATATAGTCCTCCTGGAAAGACACATGTTCTAACCCTACATTCTTGATATTCTGTGGTCAAGTATGAGAAGGATTTTTGGGAATTTTCATTTGAAAATCTTTAAAGTCCATAAAGAGAAATATCAGCCTCAGGAAAGTTACGACAAAAATAACCCATTAAGCATTTTAACAATTCTGTCTTCTGACCCTAAGCAAGCAGGAGCTTTTAAATATATGTAAAATATTAAACTCTTATACCGGCTAACAAATTCTAGCTGAAAAAGTAGCTAGTTCCAAATATCAAGGTATTTTGTAGCTCATGCACCAGATTTTAGAACTAAAACTCACTGTTTCCATTTTGTTTACACCAAGAAATATAGCATAAAGACCTAAAGCTTCAAAGTACACAAAGACTTCAGTGTATTCTATTTTAATAGCTAAAAGTCTCTCATAAAGAAGGCAGTTAATGTAACATTTTGACAATAATGTATGGTCAAGTATTTATTCCTCCTCTTTAAGCCCTCATTTCTGAGTGCCATATATTTTACAATCACTTAATCAAAGGATGACCAACAGAAGGGAAAGTAACCATGCAGTAGTATGTGAATTCAGTAGCTTCTCCTAGAAGCAAAGTTGCTGTCTACAATGGGCTTTGACCTATCAGAATAGCTACGCTAATTCAAACGCCTAGCATAGATAGGACACAGACCGTGACTTGCCCCAGAGCATCTTATACACAAGTAAAAACCATACAGAGTAGACAGAACTTAAAATCAGATCATGTATAGGTCAAGTCCAAAGGTGAAGGCAGCGTTAACAGTGGAGTGCCCAATCAGTATCATCTCTGCACATATTAAGAGGAGCCACGCTGGGTCAGAACAACAGTCCAACTAATTTAATATTGTGTTTTCCAACAGCAGACAATACCAGATGCTTTACACAGGAAATGAACAGAACACAATTTAGCATGGGAGCCACCCCACTGCTCAGTCCCAGCTTCTGGCAGTCAGAGGTTTAGGGACACATAGGAACTGTCCCTGACGATCCTGGCTAACAAACATCTAATTCTTTTTTTTAACCCATTTATAGCAACGAATTCCACAGACTGACTGTGTTGTGTAAAATTAATGCTTCTTATGTTTTCCCTATTCCCAGGATATCTTGTGGCATGTTTTGAGTTCCCACAGTAGCTAGTGACTGCAGAGGACATCAGGCACTGGGAGATACCTACACACATTGCTTTGCTCTTCTGTTGACAGAGAAAAAAAAACGTGCCCACAACATGCTGAAAGAGGGTAGCAGCTGTGGCAGACTGCTGCCTGTAGGCTGCAGGGAACTGACAGAATGCAGATATTCCAGATCCTGTTGGGATCTATTAAAATAACAGTCCCCAAGTGAATACAGGGGGCACCTAAAGAAAAAACAAGAACAGGTGTGGGGGTCAAAGGGCTAAAATAAAGAGAGCCAGAGGGGCATACTGAGCAGAGAGCCCTGGACCACGCCCACTGCTCCTCAAAGGTAGGTGTCAAGGGAGCCGCAGACGCTGCCCAGAGGAACTCTGCCCAGATTTGTGAGCAGATGGCGGAACAGAAGTAGGCCCCACAGTTGCAGTCCCCCTGCTCGGCCAGCCTCAGGAGGAGGCGGATGAGGAGGTGCCATGACTCTGTGGGGCCACGGATGGGGTGTGCCAAAATCAGAAGGTGCAGGGAGAAGTGCAGCCAGAACCTCAGCAGAAGGTTCTGAAGGAGCCAGAAGAGGGGCTGGAACCTGGCACACTCAAAAGATATTCCGGATGGTAGGCTAATGCTTTTCTGTTCTCCGAGTTAGCCCAGTGAGGGCAGGCAGCTGGGACCTCCTTAGGAGTCAGCCACAGCTGAGTCTAATCAGCACCCATAGACAGCTGAGACCCTGGATTTCTTATAAAATGCTCCCCCACAGGCCGCAGCGGAGGAATGAGTTGGCAGGTGCACAGGGGAGAAAAGTGGAGTGGAGCAGAGCAACACAAAAAGGTAACACGAGGAAGTGGCCCAGAGTGAGGTCACTACACCAGGGCAGGAGCAAGAGGCCACCAGCTGCCTCTTGTCCTCTTAGGGACCCTGGGATGGAGTCCAGGATAGAGGGCAGGTCTGGACTCTCCCCCCCCCACCCTTCCCTAGAGGGCCACCTTGCTGCAGTAGGCAAAGGCCTGCAAGGGGGCCTGCTTTACCCCCATTCCAGACTTGCCCATGATGAGAATGGCTTGCTAAGCAGAGATCCCTGCCTCTGGAAAGATCTGGGCAGTTAAGGAGCCACCATGAGGCCCTGAGGCACAACAGGGAACAGACAGGAAAAGAAGGAACCCACAGGGGGCAAAGACAGGAAACTATCACACAGTGTAAACATGATTTGGCAACTTTCTTTCTGACAACTTCTGCGCGTCAACATTACTTTTGCTCCCAGAACACTGCAATTCAGACATGACCTAAGTTTTCCTTCCTACAGTCTTTTCTCTGATTTCCACCTTATATGTTGTCAGCTTTCTGCAGTAATTGGCAAAGGACTGAAATGACAGCAGAAAGAGGGAGGTGTTACTCCTAGATCACGTGTTCATTACGGAAGCAACATGACATTACCACTGGCCCAACAGCAAAAGGAATGTCACTGGGAATCACACTGGTACATCAACGGCCATCTGATTAGTCCAGGATTTAGAAAAGGGTTGCAGTTTTACAGGAACATACATGTAGAGTTTTGACTTCTACTACAGACAGCCTTTGCAAAAATGGGCTACCTCCCTCCTCCCAGAAATTTAGAGAAATATTAAATATTCTTTCCCCATATCACGTTCGCTGGTTTTAAAATGTATTGCTCGTATCTAATAAGGCTGCCAAACCACAAACTGTAGTTAGAGCCATTAGAGATTGAGTTAGCCAAATACTATGGGTAAGTAAACTATCATGCTACTTTAGCCCAGCTGCACTGCTGTAGCACATCTGACAAAGGCACATTATGCTGACAGGACAGTGCTTTCCTGTTAGCATAATTACTACACCTCAACAAGAGGCCAAAGCTATGCTTGTGGAAGAGCATCTCAAGTGCTATGTGGACACTGCTCTAAGTCTATGCCACTTACATCTCTTAGATAGGTTAAGTTACATTGACTTAAATGGTAGCTAGACAAGACCCATGTATTGTTTCAGAAGTTTAACAGACACCTAGGAATCCATAAACAGAACCACCAAAGGGAGTGTTCCTAGCAAGGGCAACAGCCATAGCCTACTGAAAGGGCCCACCACAGGATCTGCATTGTCACCAGACACAGACAACGGAGCAAATTACTAGGACTTCTATTAAGGCTCCATTCTTACAATCTGTTTAGGAATTCACTCTTTTGTAACAGATTTTGGATTAGATGTTAGAAATTCTTCTTACAGCTGCCGGAAGGCAGAAGCTTTGTATCGCTTTTCTTCTTTCTACTATTCCCCCATAACTTTTGCTTTATAATCCATAAGGGTTAGGTTATATTAAAAAGTCTCTGTCAGTATACCTCTGCCACCAAAGTCCCCTAATGCAGCTTTGGGACCGGGTCCTTGCAAACAGGGTGAGTGCTAACAGGAGGGAGTTTTGAGAGGCTCTCCTGGAGGAGGAGAAGGAAGGAGCAAACTAAAGGACCTTGGGGTAAGTGGCTGCTTGTGTTTGGGGGTTCTGGGCTTGTGTTTGTTTGTTTGTTTGGAGTGCTGAGCTGAGTGTTTGTTTGAAAGGCCGTGTGCTCAGGCAGGCAGTTGGAAGCTGTGAGTTTTGATTAGGTTTGAATCGAAACACCGTGTGCTGATTGGCTGAGCTGTAGGGAGAGGGAGGAGCTATCAGGGAGGCTGAGCACTTAAACCCTAATAGTAAGCAACCAGGGAGCTTTGCGACCAGGTGCTTGCAAATAGGATGAGTGCTAACAGGAGGGAGTTTTGAGAGGGGAGTTGAGAGGGGGAGCTTGGAGGGGGCCAGTGACTTCTATTGCCCTTAAACTTAAATCCTTTATGACAACCTCTATCTGAAACATTTAATTAAACCCTCATATATAATTAGAGTAGGAAATGGAGGCAGAAGCCCAGCAGCAGAGTGGGGGCTATCCTGTTTATTGTGTCGAGTGCAATACGTATGACTACCTACCCTGTGGGCGGGTGGCATATGTGTGCGCTCGATGCAAGGAGCTCCTGGCCCTCAGAGACCGAATGCATGCTTTGGAGGCCAGGGTGGCTGAACTGGAGGAGCTAAGGAAGGCAGAGGTGTTTGTTGATGAGACTTTCCGGGACATAGTAGGGCTGTCCCACCTCCAATCTGACAGTCCTGATGCTGTTACGGAGGATGAAAGGCTCAGGGAAGAAGAGCAGTCAATGGGAGCAGAGGGAAAGCATCCCATAGTTGGGACCCTCCTTCCAGAGGGTGCTATTGTATCCTCTCGTGCCGAGGATACTTCTCCAGGGGAGGGAGCGCCAGCTGTTAGGAAGAAGCAGGTTTTAGTAGTGGGGGATTCAATCATTAGAAATATAGGTAGTTGGGTTTGTGATGACCGGGAGAACCGTATGGTGACTTGCCTGCCTGGTGCGAAGGTTGCAGATCTCTCGAGGCATCTAGACAGACTTATGGGCAGTGCTGGGGAGGAGCCAGTGGTCATGCTACATGTCAGTACCAATGACATAGGGAAGGGTAGAAGAGATGTTCTGGAGGCCAAATTTAGGTTACTAGGAAAGAGACTGAAATCCAGAACATCTATGGTGGCACTCTCTGAAATGCTTCCAGTTCCACGTGCAGGGCCAGACAGACAGGCAGAACTTCAGAGTCTCAATGCGTGGATGAGACGATGGTGTAGGGAAGAGGGGTTTAGATTTATTAGGAACTGGGGACACTTTTGGGGTAGGGGGAGCCTATACAGGAATGATGGGCTCCACCTAAATCAAGGTGGATCCAGACTGCTGGCATTAAACATTAAAAAGGTCGTAGAGCAGTTTTTAAACTAAGAGGTGAGGGAAAGCCAATTGGTGCGGGGGAGCACCTGGATCGGACGGAGACTCCTCTTACACGAGGCTCCATAGATAGGGATTCCCTAGAAGTTAATCAGAGAGGGAATGTGGGAAATAATATATGGGCAAGATCAGATGTGAAACAATCGCATATAAAAAAATCCAACGCGTCTGTGAAAGGTGGACATATAAATAGTGGTAGTTTTTTAAAGTGCTTTTACACAAATGCTAGGAGTCTGTCTAATAAGATGGGTGAACTGGAGTACCTCATATCAAAGGAGGAAGTTGACATAATAGGCATCACAGAAACATGGTGGAATGAGGACAATCAGGGGGACATCATCATACCGGGATATAAATTATATCGGAAAGACAGAACAGGTCGTGCGGGTGGCGGAGTGGTACTATATGTGAAGGATAATATAGAATCAAATGAAGCAAAAATCCTAAAGGAATCAAAATGTTCCATAGAATCATTATGGATAACAATTCATTCCTCTTATATGAATATGGCATTAGGAATATATTACCGACCACCTACCCAGGACAGTGATAGTGATGCTGAAATGTTAAGAGAGATTAGATAGGCTATCAAAATAAAAAACACAGTAATAATAGCAGATTTCAATTATCCCCATATTGATTGGGTACATGCCACCTCAGGACAGGATTCAGAGATTAAATTTCTTGATGCCTTAAATGACTGCTTCTTGGAGCAGCTAGTACAGGAACCCACAAGAGGAGAGTCAATTCTCGATCTAGTCCTGACTGGAACGCAGGATCTGGTCCAAGAGGTAACTGTTACTGGACCGCTTGGAAATAGCGACCACAATATAACAACTTTTAATATTCCTGTGTTGGGAAGAACACCGCAGCGGTCAAACACTCCGGCATTTAATTTCAAAAAGGGGAATTACACCAAAATGAGGAGGCTAGTTAAACAAACTAAAAGGTAGAGTAACTAAACTAAAATCCCTGGAAGCTGCATGGAAACTGTTTAAAGACACCATACTAGAGGCCCAACTTAAATGTATACCCCAAATAAAAAAAACACAGTAAGAGACCTAACAAAGAACCACCATGGCTTAACAGCCAGGTTAAAAAGGCAGAGAGAGAGAAAAGGGCAGCTTTTAAAGAGTGGAAGTCAAATCCTAGTGAGGAAAATAGAAAGGAACACAAACTCTCCCAAATTAAGTGTCATAATGTAGTAAGAAAAGCCAAAAAAAGATTTTGAGGAACAGCTAGCCAAAAATTCAAAAAATGATAGTAAAATGTTTTTTAAATACATTAGAAGCAGGAAGCCCGCTAAAAAAGCAGTGGGGCCCTTGGACAATAAAGATATAAAAGGAGCGATCAAGGAAGACAGTGCCATTGCGGAGCGATTAAATGGATTTCTTCACTTCAGTCTTCACGGCTGAGGATGTTACAGAGGTTCCTAAATCTGAGCCAGCCTTTTTAGGTGACAAATCTGAGGAACTCTCCCAGATTGAAGTGACATTAGAGGAGGTTTTGGAGTTAACTGATAAACTGAATAGTGACAAGTCTCCAGGACCAGACGGTATTCACCCAAGGGTTCTGAAAGAACTCAAATGTGAAACTGCGGAGTTATTAACAGTGGTTTGTAACCTATCCTTTAAATCCGCTTCGGCACCCAATGACTGGAAGACAGCCAATATAACGCTAATATTTAAAAAAGGCTCTAGAGGAGACCCTGGCAATTATAGACCAATAAGTCTAATGTCAGTACCAGGCAAATTAGTAGAAACACTAGTAAAGAATAAAATTGCAAGGCATGTAGAAGAGCACGAATTGTTGGGCAAAAGTCAGCATGGTTTATGCAGAGGGAAGTCGTGTCTAACTAATCTATTAGAATTCTTTGAAGGGGTTAATAAACATGCGGACAAGGGGCACCCAGGGGACATAATATACCTAGATTTCCAGAAAGCCTTTGACACGGTCCCACACCAAAGGCTTTTATGTAAATTAGGCGGTCATGGGATAGGAGGAAAGATCCTTTCATGGATCAGGAATTGGTTAAAAGACAGAAAACAAAGGGTTGGAATAAATGGTAAATTTTCACAATGGAGGGGGGTAACTAGTGGTGTTCCCCAGAGGGTCAGTCCTGGGACCGATCCTGTTCAAATTGTTCATCAATGATCTAGAAAACGAGGTAAGCAGTGAGGTGGCAAACTTTGCAGATGACACCAAGTTGTTCAGGACAGTCAAAACCAAAAGGGATTGTGAACAACTACAAAAAGATCTCAGCAAACTGAGTGACTGGGCAGCAAAATGGCAAATGAAATTTAATGTGGGTAAGTGTAAGGTAATGCACATTGGAAAAAATAACCCAAATTACACGTACAACATGATGAGGTCAAATTTAGCTACGACAGATCAGGAAAGGGATCTTGGAATTATAGTGGATAGTTCTCTGAAGACATCCACGCAGTGTGCAGCGGCAGTTAGTAAAGCAAGTAGGATGTTAGGAATTATTAAAAAAGGGATAGATAATAAGACAAAAGATATCATACTTCCCCTATATAAAACTATGGTACGCCCACATCTTGAGTACTGTGTGCAGATGTGGTCTCCTCACCTCAAAAAAGACATATTGGTATTAGAAAAGGTTCAGAAAAGGGCGACTAAGATGATTAGGGGTTTGGAACAGGTCCCATATGGGGAGAGGCTAGAGAGACTGGGACTTTTCAGTCTGGAAAAGAGGCAATTGAGGGCGATATGATAGAGGTATATAAAATCATGAATGGTGTGGAGAAAGTGAATATAGAAAAATTATTTACCTTTTCCCATAATACAAGAACTAGGGGACACCAAATGAAATTGATGGGCAGTAGTTTCAAAACTAATAAAAGGAAATTTTTCTTCACACAGCGCACAGTCAACCTGTGGAACTCCTTGCCAGAGGAGGCTGTAAAGGCCAGGACTCTATTAGGGTTTAAAAAAGAGCTCGATAAATTTTTGCAGGTTAGGTCCATAAATGGCTATTAGCCAGGGGTAAAGTATGGTGCCCTAGCCTTCAGCACAAGGGCAGGAGATAAATCACTTGATCATTGTCTTCTGTTCTCCTTCTCTGGGGCATCTGGCATTGGCCTCTGTCGGCAGACGGGATACTGGGCTGGATGGACCTTTGGCCTGACCCAGTATGGCCATTCTTATGTTCTTATGTTCTGCAGCTGCATCAAAAGGAACTTTTGCTGGCATAGTTAGCCACCTCCCCAAACCTAATAAGTTCTACTCTCAAAAGGATTCCTGCCAGTCTAAACTGCTTCTATACAGGAGGAGGTTTCATTCACATAATTTATATCCGTTAATGTGATCTTCCAGAATCCTGACCAAGGTAACTATGCTGGCAAATCCCTGTAGAGTACAGCTGTCCTTTGTAAAATGCTCACCCTTGCTGCTGTTTAGTTTTCCCAAAGCAGTGGTATAGAAGTGGTCAGATTTGATTTTTGTCACCACCTAAGTAGCAGCAGTAACACTGATCAGTCTTCTTAGCTTTCAGCAGTGGTGTGAAACTATGAGCTGTCAAAAACATTGGAGTTGTCTAAAGTGACCCAAATCTCACAGTATATTGTTTATATTTGGTATTATAACCATCAGAACTATGGAGCTGTCTGCATAATTTGAGTTTAAAAGCAAACAATGATAATACAGAATCCCTTACTTCCCGTGGCAAGTTTCTCCCAGAAAAGATTTCATAGATTTCAAGGCCAGAAGTGATCCACTGTGATCACCTAATCCACAGTTTCCCAAACAGGAAGGGGGAGGGCAAGGCAACCCAACCCCCCACAACCATTTCCCCACCTAAAGAAAGACCAGCCTTTGCTCAGGCAAGCAGCTCTGGCAGGCAGCTAGCATGGACAGCTCTGGCAGCTGGCATGGCGCTCAGAAAGCTGGCTAGCTGGGGTTGCACCGGGAAACCACAAGGAGCCAAGAAAAATTATTTGTGCTTATTTTTCATTTTGAATAACATTTTTATATCAAGATCTTGTGTTTATTTTAAATTACAAATTGATTTTTGTTAAAGGGGGGGTTGGATGATGGTAAAGAAGAGGTGGGGGGCATGAGTGTTTGTCAAAAATCAAAAGGGGGGTATATGATGCTGAAAAGTTTGGGAACCACTGATCTGATCTCTTACATAAAGCGGGATGCAGACCTCACTGGAATAATTTCCAGTTTGAATGAGAGCATATCTTTTAAGAAAAAAATAATCAAAGAATCACAGAGCAGGAGAACTGGAAGGACCTCAGGAGGTCTTCAAGTCCAGTCCTCTGCCCTCACAGCAAGACTAAGCACCATCTACACCATCCCTGATAGATGTCTGTTTAACCTGCTTTTAAATATCTCCAGTGATGGAGATTCCACAACCTCCCTGAAAGCAAAAGATTTCAATCATCCAATAAAACTGCCACCATGGATGGGTTTGCAGTAAGGACTGGCAAATGCAAACAAGACACCATAGACGAAAAAAAATTCTTGGCTCATTTACCATGCAAATTCTCCTTTTCACACTATTAACAACAAACACCAAAATCGACATGGTTGAGTCCTTACAACCAAGTCATATTCCCACCTGGTAGAGCAGACACTGGTTGAAAGTTGCCAGATATAACATATGAGGAGGAGCATAAAACAGTACGCAAGAAATACTGAGGGGAAATTTGTCAGTTTGAGTCCCGATGGATGGAGCAATGTACACCGTTACTCAGTAGTACGTGCCTGTGCGACAACAGAAAATGAAGTTATCTTTCAAAAACAGACACAACAGGAGATGTAAATACTGCAGGACATGTAAAATAACTGAAGTGAAAGCTGCAATAAACTGAACAAAATTCAATGGGAGTGAAATCATATAGTCAGTGCTTGCTTAAGGGGGACTCCCCTCTTAACCACATATCTTGCAACAGAGTTCCTTAGTTGCTAAGCCAACTTCTCATAGCTCCTCTGCAAGCACAGTGAATATTTTCATCATTTGGTATTATTCACAAAAATCGAAGAAGTCAGCTGGGAGTGTGTCTGTGGTGCATGTTTTTGTGGGAGTTGGGGGTGTGTTTATGGGGGAACTAGGGGTGTGCCAGAAGGGAATGTGTGTGTTTGTAAGTCAGGGAGAGCTGGGAATGTGTCCACAGTGTGTGTGTTGAGGAGAGCTGGGGGTGTGCATGCTTGAAGGGTGTGTGGGTGGGGGGATGCTGAGTATGTTCTCACATGCCCACCTGGAGTACGTGTGTGAGAGAGCGTGGAGCACGCATCTATGACAGGTGTGTTAGAGTGCTGGGAGTTTCCAAGTCTTGGGTTGGGGGAGGGTGCCTGCCATGTGGTGGAGTCACAGGTATATGGTTGCAGAGTGTGCATGTGAGGGGTGCAAAAGTGTACCCCAATATGTGCATGTGCATTGGTGGAGTGTGCCCACCAATGTTCTTTGCACATTTGGGCAGTTAGAAAGTGGGAACCCAAAAATGGATCAGTGGCTTTTATCTGGCATGCTCAAAAGAAAAGAGAAAGTCAAAATAGCAGGGAGACACCAGCAAATGGAACTCAGCACAGAAAAGGTAAGCTAGAGTGCAGATAAAATACAGCAGTGAATACTTAAAACTAGAATTTACTTCCATTGGAACCCCAATTCCTTTGCAAATTTGACACCATTCAACAGAAACTGGGAGTGGCAGACCAGTTCTCTTCTCTTGATGTTCACACCTCCACATCAACTGCTGATAATGGGCCACATCCTCCCTGACTGAAACGACCTTGTCAGTTCTGGCCCTCCGCTTGACTGGGACTCCCTCCTTTTCATAAGCCTACAAATTTAGACCCTCCTTTGAAGCCCCCACTCATGCATCTGACAAAGCAGGTCTTTGCTCACAAAAGCTTACAAATGGCTAAATACTCCAAAATATCCGTTAGTCTATAAGGTGTCACAGGACTACTACTTGTTTTTGAAGACACGGACTAACTCAACTACCTTTCTGATACCCGTTACCAGGATATCTTGCATGCTATGACGTTCTGTCAAATGAAAGCTTAAAATCTGCTAAGCTCCACCATAATCTTGATGAAACACAAGGAATATGAATCCTAGACAAATGAATTTTCTGAAAACAAGCTCAAAGAATTTCAAAGCAGCTAAAAATTATGGAATGAAAAGTATGGAATGCACACCTCAAGGCAGTAATAATGCCAAGGCACTGGAGACCTCATATCATGTACCCAGGCTCATAGGAAAGACAGGGAAGCTGTACACAATTAGGCAGGAGTTGATACTGTCAGTAGCTAAGGAGATGGTGGGTGTTATGCTGAATGAGGGCCTGTAGGCAAATTAACATGATATCATTGTTGAATAACACAGTTCAACACAGAATCAAGGAGCTGGCCCACAATGTGTGTGATCAGCCATTAGCGAGAATACAAACCTGCAGATTTTATGCATTTCAACTGGATGAATCAGCAGACGCTTAAAACCTTTTAAACCTACTTGTCTATGTAAGGTATGAACACAATGGAGAAATGCATGAGGACTCTCTCTTTTGTAAATTTTTGCCCACATGCTCAACTGCACAGGTTATTTTTAACACAATGAACAGCTTCATCAAAGAAAATGGGATTGACTAGTCAAAATGTGTTGGCATAACATCTCATGGGCCCCATCTGTGCTAAGTCCAATACAGTGGAGTTGTTACATGTATAGAGCAGTAGCTCCGCAAACATCAATTAGCTTCAGCATTCACAGGGAGCTGTTGGTTACAAAGAAAATGCCTGCTGAGCTGGAGACTTTTGGAGGAAGTGGTTAAAACGGTTGATTACATCAAGGTCCATCCACTGAAACTGTGACTATTTCCAGCTCTCTGTGATGAGATGTGTTGTGATCACTAACTAGTACTTCTTCAGTAACAAACAGAAAGCCACACCAGTCTATATACTATCAAAACAAAAAAGCAGTCAAGTAGCACTTTAAAGACTAACAAAATAATTAGGTGGTGAGTTTTCATGGGACAGACCCACTTCTTCAGACCATAGCCACGCTCACCTTGATAATATTTTGCTCTTATTTGTCAACCTTGATTACTTTTTTGGTTCTCTGTGCCTTAAATATTGACTCTGTTCTGGTATGGCTATGGTCTGAAGAAGTGGGTCTGTCCCACGAAAGCTTACCACCTAGTATTTTGTAAGTCTTTAAAGTGCTACTTGACTGTTTTTTTCGTTTTGATAAACTACTTCAGAGTGAGATCTGCTGGCTGTTCCAGAGAAAGACATTAACTCATCTTTGAGTTCCATGATGAGGTGAGAATTTTTTTTACTTGAGTCAAAGTTTCAACTTCCATACCACTTTGGTGATTTTCAGTGGTCTTCCAAATTAGCATATATGGTAGATATTTCTGATCACTTGAATGGTCTCAATTCTGCACCTTCAGGGAAACTCAAGGCCATTATTTCATGTGCAGGACAAAACAGAGGCAATGATCAAGACAACAAAGTTGGAGGGGGGGGGGCAAACCACTTGAGCAGCCTAATTATGATGCATTTGTGAATCTATCAGACATTTGATCAAAGCAAAAATGCAGCTTCCAAACAGCATGAACCATAACAGAGAACACCTCCAAAGTTTGAAAACAGACCTAGGAGAGTACTTCCCTGTGCCCAACACAAAATTCAAAGGAATACGAAATCCCTGATGATGTCATACTCACAATGATCTAGACAGAGTAAGACAGCCTTGTGGAACTGTCCAGTTGACAGTGCTTTAAAGCAGGAATTTTCTTGGTAATGCCTAACCTGACTTTTGGCTTAAAGTTGCTTCAGAATATCCACCACTGTGCAACAAGGCAGTAAAATTGCTGATGCCATTTCTCACAATCTACCTTTGCAAAACTGGATTTTTGGCGTTTGTCACATTGAAGACCAAATACTGAAATAAACTTCATGTTGAAGCAGACTGCCGACTGAGACTCATCACTGGAGCATGACATCAAGGATTTGATGTCTATGAAGCAACATCAGCCTTCCCATTAAATAAGTGTTATCTTTTGCCCACTGGTAAGCCTGTTGCAGGTAAATGTACTACAAGTGCAATATGTTTGTGCGTGAGCATAATAAATTTTGAAATAGTCACATTTTAAATACTTCTAGATACAAGTTTCACTCACCTGAGCCATAGGCTCTGTTAAAAATGTTTACAATGGTTTGCTTATGTGGTTGTCTGCAAAAATTCTAAAGACAATGTAGTGATCCACATAAAAGGAAGAGGTCGGGAATCGCTGCATTAAGGTATAAGATTAGGATAGCCTATTACAATATTTTAAACTAAAAATTAATATTCAAGCAGTACATGTTTAGTACTCACTTATTACTGAAGTTCTGAAAAGAGTCAAGCCACTGAACCCAATGGAAGTCACTGACTAAGCAAGTGAAACAGTTTAAGTGCTAATCAACCTTTTCACAGCAGTAACATCTTCTAGCACAAGGGTAAGCAAATACCAGCCCACAGGCTGAATCTGATCTGCCAGCGTTAGTCCCTCGTGGGCCCCCAACACCTCTATTTATCTGTGCTTCCACAAGTAATTGCATGATCACAGCACTCGTTGGCTGTGGATCACCATTCACAGCCAATCAGAACAGCACAGATTGGGACACCACTTTTGACCATTTTTTTTATTGCTCTTTTTTTTTTTTATCCGTTCCAGAGGTACAGAGAGAATATATTCATTTGTTGTTCACTAATTCAGTTCAGTGAACAGTACATTCAATGTTAAGAAATCAACTAGAAGACAAAAATGCAAGAATGCTTTCCTCTTCCAATCTGTGAATAAAATAGGTGAGAAAAAGAGGTCTTACCAGTTCTAAAATCTTGAAGGATATGTTAGACAATTTGTTTCCAACTTTCCAGAGGAAATTCAATTGAATGCACAAGAGTCTTACTCGTTCATATCTCTGGAGTTTTGCTACCTCACTGAAGTTTTATGTATGGCTCAAAAAGCACGATTTGAAAGCCAGACACAGAACACTGGGTATCCCTTGATAGCCTTCTAAAAGGAGGAAGGATGGATATAGAAACTACTGAATACACAGAGTTCACAAATCATAAAGAAGAAATGTAGGAAAAGTTAAGGTTCTGAAGCCTAATGTGACTGGTTGATGTATTGATGTGCTGAGACCCCATAAAGCCTATTTTCCCTGCCAGCTTGGGCCCCCAGTACCCATGCTAGCCTGCTTGAACACAGATGCAGAGTCTGGACCACAACCCCAACACTGCAGACCTTAATTGAAAGCATCACAGTGAGATGACTGTCTCCAGTCTTAGAGCCCCTCTGGGAGCTGAATTCCAGATTGTTCCATCTTACACTGTACAGAAATCTGTACAGTATAGGTTCATGAAATTCACCCTCCCTCTGCTTAAAAAGATACACAGACTCCTTCTCCCCTTGTCTCTTCTCCCTCAGTAACAATTATTTACCTTCGGTTTATTAGTAAACAAGGGATTTTTAGTACAGATAAAAGGTGGATTTAAGTGGTCATAGGAGACAGCACACAGAACAATAACAATAATAATAAACTAGATGATCTTTCATGGGACAAACCCACTTCTTCAGACCATAGCCATACCAGAACAGACTCAATATGTAACCCTGGCAGACCAGATTTAATATTTAATATTCGGTGAGCAAATCAGTCAGTAGAGGAGCGGGGGAGGGGGGAGAGTCAAGAATTAGGTTAAGCCAAGTGTGCAAAAGAGCCCCTATAATGACCCAGAAAATTCCCATCCCGGTTCAAACCACATGTTAATATGTCAAATTTGAATATAAAAGAGTTCAGAAGCCTCTCTTTCAAGAGTGTTGTGAAAATTCCTCTTCAGTAAGACACAAACTTCTTGTGCCTCAATTACTCCATGTAAGAGAGAAATTTCCTGGACACTACAGTACAAATCAAGGATGGCCTGACTGGTACCACGCTGTATTGGAAACTCACTGATTGCTATACTTACCTACACACTTCTCACTTCCATCCTGCACAATAACTAGATCCATTGTATACAGTCAAGCCCTTAGGTACAATCACATTTGCTCTGATCCTACTGACAGAGATCAAAAACTACAAGATATTTACCAAATATTCATAAGCCACCAGGAGAAATAAAAGAACAAATCAACAGGGCCAGACGAATACCCAGAGACCAGCTACTCCAAGATAGGCCCAAAAACGCCTAGAACAGAACACCACTGGTCATTACCTACAGCCCCCAACTCAAACCACTGCAACGCATTATTAAACACCTGCAACCTATCCTTAATCAGGATGCCACACTCCAGAAGGCCTGAGCTGACAGGCCTGTTCTCTCCTACAGACAACCTCCCAACCTTATGAGGATTCTCACCCACAACCACAGACTATACTGCAGGAACACCAGTCCTGAAACTTTTCCTTGCAACAAAGCCCACTGCCAGCTTTGTCCACATATCTATTCTGGAGATACCATCACTGGACCTAACCAAGTTTTTCACAGGATCACGGGCACATTCTCATGTTCCTCAACTAACATCACATATGCCATCATGTGCCAAAAACGCCCACGTGCTTTGTATATGGGACAGACTTCAAACTCTCTTAGATGAAGAATTAATGGGCACAAAACAGACATAAAACCACTCCTGATCCACAAACCAGTCAGCCAGCATTTTAATTGAGTGGGCCATTCTGTTAATGACTTAAAAGTATGCGTCTTACTGAAGAGGAATTTTCACAACACTCTTGAAAGAGAGGCTGCTGAACTCTCTTTTATATTCAAATTCGACACATTAACACGTGGTTGAACCAGAGTGGGAATTTTCTGGGTCATTATAGGGGCTCGTTTGCATACTTGGCTTAATCTAATTCTTGACCCCTCCCCCTCTTCTGCCCCTGTACTCTCTGATCTGCTCACCTTGATAGTTTTTTTTTTCTGATTTGTCCACCTTGATTACTGTTTTTGGTTCTCTGTGCCTTAAATATTGAGTCTGTTCTGGTATGGCTACGGTCTGAAGAAGTGGGTCTGTCCCAAAAAGCTCACCTAATAAATTATTTTGTTAGTCTTTAAAGTACTACTTGACTGCTTTTTTGTTTTGATGATAATATAGGTTACTAAACAAAATAAAGAGAGAACATACAAGTTAAACTTAAAACACTACAGCAGTGGTTCCCAAAGTGCAGTCTACAGTGACCACCTTGCAAGTGGGCTGCAGGCTCAGGGCTTGCCTGCCTGCCCACTGCCCCCCGCCCCCTGGTGCAGCTGGAGTGCCAACTTCTCACTGGGGATTAGGAGTGTGTGCCCTCAGCCAAGATAGATCCATCTGGTAAGCTGACAAAGCAGTTCTACGCACTGCCACTCCCACTACCCCTGGCTGGGAGAATGGCATCACAGGAAACTGCTAGCTGGGAGTCTTTCCCCACAGCTCCCAATGCCTGGATTCCAGCCAATGGAAGCAGCATAGCACAGTGCCTGGAAGCAGTGAGGGGGTGCAGAGCCAAGTAAGCAACCCTCGTACCCAGACCTCAGACTCCCGTCACCCTCATACATCCCCTTCTGCCAAGACCTGCACTCCACCCTGCTCCATCCCTCATACCCCACTGCCTTCCCACTTAAACTCCACACCTTGCTCCTGCAAACCCCTTACCACCCAGACTCTTGACACTGTTCCAGCATGCTCACTCTTCCCTAGGTCCCCCATGCTGCTCCTGCACCACCTTTTTTCCCCCAGACTTCCCACCCCTACACCGTTTGTCCTGCTCAGATCCCCTACTCCCACCCCACTCCTGTATCCTCCCTCCTGCCCAGACCCCACACTCCCATTCCCATCCCACTCCCCAGCAGCTCTCTCCTGCACACTAAATCCCATATTTTTCCCCACCCCAAAACTTTGAGCAGAGGCTGGCAACCTGCAGCTCAAGAGCTGCACACGGCTTTAAGGAGTCACTTGCAACTTTGGGCACTGCTGCCACTGACTCCTCTTGCAGCTTCCTGCCCTGCTGCCACTGAAATAATAAGCCAATTCAATTTAGTTCCAACAGCCGTCAGGGTGGCAAGACAGATCCTGCTATTAAACCAATTAAATTTAGTTCCATTACTTTAGTGTGACGGAGAGGAAGCCCCTGCACTGCAGGTGGGAGAAGTGGCCAAGTCTGCCCCTGCTGGACCTGTGCAGCCCCACTGAGAAGAAAGATGCAGGGGGAGGCCTCTGGGAGCCGAGTGCAGCTTCTTCCCCATGGGAACCAGCACCACAGCATGGCACCCCCCAGCTTCTCCTCGTTCTGCAGCTGCGGCTCCTCCCTGTTTTTGCTGGCAGCTGCTGGAGCCTAAAGCCACGTCCCACAGTGCAATCTCACTTTCTCCAGGACACCGCCCAGCTCCCAGCCCAGCCCTGGGACCCAATGAATCTAGTGCCAGTGCCACTGGGTGGGAAGCAGCTGGGAAAGATGTAGGCACTTTCTTGCTTAAAGTGAGGATGCAGGTGGAGAGGTGCAGGGAGACCCAGAGACCAAGGTGGGGGTGGGGGGAAGCAGTAGGTGGGCAAGTAAGATCTGGGTTCATGGGCAGGTTGGGGCAAGGCGCTCAGCTGGAGGAGCTCCATGGCTGAGGTGGGTTAATACTGGGGATGGGGGGTGAGTCTGTGACAGAGGGGTTAAGCCTGGGGTTGGGGGGTGTGTTTGGGTTCTTAGACAGGTAAAGCATAGAGATGGGGAGGGTGGTTGGGAGTCAAGGGGATAAGAGCCTGGAAAGGGGGATCATGGAGGGTTGATGTGAACACTGCTCCCTCCTGCTAAAAAAAAAAAAAAAAAATCTATCCCCTGTTCCTTGTCCTCATTTGCTCTACAATCCGGGGTGGAAGTAACTTAAACTTTCTAACTTACACAAATCATTGTATGTACACTTCTTAAAATAGAGGTTACAGGAGTATGGTTTGACATTATTTATTAAGGACTGTCTCATTCACATGCATTGCAGCTCTTGAAGTATTAATTTTGTAACTGAATTTGGAAAAAATGGCTTTTCTTGCGATTTTGGTTGCAGACCCCTGCCTAGGGTGACCCACAAAATCTACTAGCCCTAGGCCCTCCAAAAGAATTAATCTGGCCTGCGGGGAGCCCTGAACCTTTGTTTTCTCTCCACAACCTCATGGGGCTGGAGCATGAGGGGAGTGAGGGGAGGGGGATTTTTTGTGTCCACTCACTTGTGTGATCCTCAACTGATATTTTTTGTGGGTCAGTGGCCCCCAACTCAAAGTTGGGTCCCCACCCTGCCATAAATAAAGACAATGTTGAACCTTTTGTTTTGGACATAAGGTAATATCTTAGTTTATTTAAATTTTTCATTTTAAATATCTGCCTTATGTTATAAAATAAGATTTAAATATATACATGTTATAGCTGCATATTTATGTTTTTCTAATCCAGTAGCCTAATATGAATAATTTAGTATTTAAGTTATTTAGAGATAACTAAAGGCATTTTGTCATCATGGGTGGCTAGCTGGTAGCCTATGGAAAAGTTTGTGTTGAGCAGAGCGGGCCTCAGGCCAAAAAGTTGGAGAAACACTGCACTACTACTTGAATGTAGTAGCTTGCCCTCTATGAGTCCTTCCCCTCACTTCAGTCTTAGATGTTTCCACCAGTCACCTTGAGTGGTGTAGCCTGGGAGAACGCAACCTAAATTACCTCAGTTCCCACCGTTAAATAGGCTTTGCATACAGCTGGAATCCTTTGCGTATGGTCAAAACTTTCTTCTCATTTTCAGGAAAAAATACGGCATCCAAGATGGTTCCCAGCATCAGGTGACATGGCCAAGGATCTTCATAGGAGCAACCCTAGCCCCTCTTCCCAGGCTCACAGGAAAAACAAGTCTATTGACAGATCATCGTCCTCAGTGTTACTAACAACCATCACTTAGCAGGACTATATTAGTAACACAGGTTAATACTTCATATTTCTAACTTCAAACACAAGAATGATGCAGGCATATAATGAATGATTATTCCATTTGGATTACGACCTTTCCAATGATATCTTAAATGAAGTATCTTGCATAAAGCATAGTCCATTTAAGTCATCCATAAGCATAGTACCATGAAGAATATGGAATGGCCTACCACAGCTAACAGCATACAAACTGCGGCACAAAACCAGACCTCCAGGTTCTACCAGACTGTCACAGGACACATACCTTTACTACTTAAACTGAAAGAGTGTTACGTAAGTTCATGGCTTCTCCCCAGTACGCTTCTCCATGGCAAACAGCCAACTGGTCTTCAGTACCACCACTTCTACAACCACAAATCTGTATCTGCTTGTTCTTCAAAAAAAAAAGAACTATTTCACAATGTTCTTGATCACATCAAGGGCTTTTTTGTGGCTGCATGTGCCAGTACTGCATAACAGCACTTCCTTGCCAGGTTTCCCACAGCTGGGGCTGTCAGCAGGGCTCAGTAGCCCAACTGGCTTCCACCCACGGTGCTGCAGGAGCCCCCACAGCAGATCATGGTCCAGCAGCCAGAGCCCCCTGCTGGCCCCACAGCTGGGGTGGGGGGAAGGGGACAGGGTGCCATACCGTCTTTTTTTTGTTTCTTTGTTTTTTTTAAACAAAAAAAGCACTGATCACATCAAAAGAAACTTACAGGAGCCACAGTAAACAACACCATTTTCCATAAAAATCAGAATAATGACAAATAAAAAGACCAGTAGGTTATCAATTCCATCTTCCCACTAGTACATGGTTGTTTTAGATCAGGGGTGGGGAACTCCCAGCCCATGGTCCAGAGCCCATCCATGGCTTGCCTGGATCCTGCTCCTGAGGTTTGACGCTCCCCTCCACAGTATCCAAGCCACTGAGGAGTGCGGAGTATGAAGCCCCAAACATCACAAGATGGAGTCAGGCAAGCTGCAGCTGGGGCAAGGGCAGGAAGTGGCTCTGTACTCCAATGCAACCACTGCCCCTCCTGTCTTCCGTGGCCCCTGCTGTTGATTGGCTGCAATTCCAATCAGAGCAGCAGGAGAGAACGCCTGAGAGCAGTGGGGGGAAAAAGCTCTCCAGGGAGCATGCCCCCTCCCAGCCAAACTCCCCCATGCTCCCAGATCATCCCTGCACCCTCCCTCTGCCCAGTCCCTACACTTAACCCTGAACCCCTGATTTTGGGTCCTACCCCAGGCCCCCAGAACAGTTAATCTGGCCGAGGAGGGTGGGGCAGCCCTATGGGGCTGAATCATGAGGGGAATGAGGTGTCTCACTCAGTCCAGGGGGTACATCAGTGAGGACTGGGGCTTTTATCCTGCTTCTCACTTGTATGGGGCCCCAACAGATTCTTCTGTGGGTCAGTGGTCCCCAACCCAAAAAAGGCTCCTCACTCCTATTTTAGATAGTGTCCGGGTTATTCTGCCAAATCTAATTTTAAATGACCCAAACAATGGCATTTCCAATAGTTCCTGTTGTGACTAATCCCCAAATAAGTAAAAATTTACCTTTAGGAAATTCTTCCCGCCAATAAGCTACATTTTCTTTTCTCAATTCCATCTCAGTTTGTTATATTTCCTCTCAGACCATCTTAAATAAGTACTCCCATTCGTTAATGCTTACACACGTGCAAGTTTTCATAGCTTACCAGAATACAGCCCTTTACAGTCATTTTGCCCATTTACATTTTTAAACTCTAAATCATAATTTTTCCAGACCTTTAATCAATGATAATCATTTTCTCTCCTTAATAGCTTCATTTAACATTATCATCTAATTTGGCCTGTCCTCAGATGAAGAATTTCTGTCTCCTTTGCACTGACTGGTCTGAATTTTGATACTTCAATATAATCAAAATAACACTGTCATTTTGCATCAGATTACATAGCGACTCCATAGTTTTGTCCACTTTCATCCCTGGGTCTCTTTCAACCTTATATTCTCAAATATCTTCCTTCCATCACTAACATTCAACAGTGAAATTCAGACAGCACTTAACGCATACGTTTCTGTATTCAATATGAAGAGGAATGGGAAAGACTGAGGAACAGATGGCAGGACAGTTTGAAGTCTGTTCTCAGGTTATGGCAGAAACCAATCCATTCTGAATGTGCTTTCAGAAAGACAACAGAAATCAGGGCAATAAGACCTGGTATTTTATAAGAACAAACAATTTCTTAAATCCAACATGAAATACAAAGTTAAAAAGTACAGACTGATTCTGGCATCCCTCCCCCCCACTCCCAAGGGGTGATGTACATATATGCCTCAGAGCTGGAAAACATGTAGAGGTCATTGAGTACAGTCCCCTGCCCTCTCAGCAGGACCAAGCACCATCCTTGACACATTTTTTTTTTAATCTATTTGCCCCAGACCCCTAAATGGCTCCTCAAGGACTGAACTCACAACACTTGGTTTAAAAGGCCAATGCTCAAACCACTGAGCTATCCCTCCCCACCCTGCATGGTGTGCGCCACCTCAAGGAGGCATGACATTTCATAACGGGCCCAACACAATTGGCTGCTTGCTCTCAGGCTCATCCAACTCATTAAAAATGCAGAAATATGGTACTGTTTTTATGTGTGTATTCACATTTATATACCAACTTATAAACTTTTTACATTCTACACACTTATTTTCTTACATGTGCCACAAGGATTTTTTTTCCACATTAACATAACTGAAATTTCCACTGGTGTGGATTACATTAGATAGATTGGGGGACCCTGCTAATTGCACGAGCTAGAAGTGGGCCCCCGAGATAAAATGTTTGCTCACTCTGCCCCAACTAACAGCCAAGATGGTATGTTCATCAATACATGCTACCTGATCACCCAGCTTCCTAAGAGTGGACTTCTCACACCATTGCAACTTTATTCAGCCAGGACTTCTGTAGTGAGCCAGGACAGTAAAAGCCTGAACCTACCTGCTTATTAGGTATACTATGGCCTCCCTGTCTGGGGCATCGAGATCACTCACTTAACAAAAACTTCTATTTTAAATGTGCAGAACACTTAAGTTGTGCTTGTATACTTTTAATCTTTTTTTCTGATGTAAGTATCAGAGAAGCAGCAGTTTGTCTATAGCTTCAAAAACAACAAGTCCTGTGGCACCTTATAGACTAACATATCTTGGAGCATAAGCTTTCCTAGGCAAAGACCCAGACTTTGCCCACGAAAGCTTATGCACCAAAATATCTGTCAGTCTAAGGTGCCATAAGACTTCTTGTTGTTTCTGCTATAGAAAGGTTCTCTCACTAGAAATAACAGAAATGTAAGACTACCCAGTGATTTCAAGATTCTTCCATTTTCTCCATCCCCTGCTAAAGGAGCCTGTCTTTGGGGTATAAGTGTGCTGTTTTTTTCTCCCCCACTTTCACCTTCTAAAGCAAAAACACATTCCTTTTGACAAAGTTTTACATCATGCTGTTACATTGGTCTGACTTGGTAGGTTGGACCTTTGCTGAAAGCTCACTGCACAGCCTAACATTCAAGGACAATTTACGTTCCCCGTTCACATACTTTATTCTAGGTTTCGCAAAAGACACTGTTTCAGGGAAACACTAATTTTGAGGTTTGTGGGGGCCTTCAGAACAAGCAGTTGGATGGATCAAGATCTTGACCCTTAAAGATCAGAAGCAGGCTAGGAGCAAGTGAATTAAAAACAAGAGCACAAGTGATGCATTAATGAAGCCCATCCATTTAAAGTGAAAGGCTCCTGCACACTGTTATGTCTATTGTTTCCACTTTTCTTTGCAGGTACAAAACTTTATTCAATCTGCATATTGACCAGTCCTCCTCAGGGAAGGATGATAAACTTTCCTGGAAAGTGGAGTTAAGAGACTACTTTTTCAGCACTGATGCTACCCAGCATTCTGGATTAACTACAGAGATAAACAGGACCCCAACACTTTTCCACACGGCTTTGATTAAAAAAAAACACAGCAGCTTCAAAGAGACGGAAAGAGTAACGCAGCTACTTTTTCAAAGTACACTCATTCCTCACTATATGAGCACAATTGGTACCCAAATTTCTGCTTATAGGCGAAAACTCATAAGAGCAACACTAAATTCCCATTAAAAAAGTGCTTGTAACTTGGCACAAAGCAGTTGAGTTTAGGTACTTTTCTGATGTATTTGAATAGTTTGGCACCAGAAATAGGATGTAGTGTATGTATGTAGAGCAGGGATTCCCAGCCTACGGGTTGGGACCCAAACATGGGTCACCATTAGATGTGTTAAGGGTTGCCAGCTGGGTAGTTCCAAGCTGCATGTGGCTGTTAAGGAAGCCATTTGCATCTTCTTACCACTGCTGCCTCAGGCAGATATCTATCACTACAGATAGCAATTACCTGAAAGCTTAACACTTGCGTTAATTGGCTTTAAGGACTGTTACCTGCTGGGAGCAGGAGGGCTGGGGGACCAGCATCCAGCCTAGCAGCCCCCGTAAAGAGGCTGTGGGAGGAGGAGGAGTGTCTAAGCCTGGGGCCATTTAGGGCTGGGGTGGGGATCTAAGGCTGAGGGTGGTTTAGGGATGGGGCAAGTCTAAGACTAGGGGAAGTTTGGAGCTACGGTGGGGGGGGGTGCAAGGCTGGGGGTAGTTTGGGGGTGCTGGGGTGGTGCCGGTCTCCTCGCTCCCCAGCCAGGGACCCTGCAGCTTGCTCATATGAGCAGGGGAAGTTCACTCATTTAGGGAGCATAGGTGGGTATAAGCGTCCCTGATTTTAGCGAGGACTCATAAGTAAAGTACTCTTTAAACGAGGGATGGGTGTATTTCCTGCCTACAATTAATAAACTCAACCTATAAAATATTTAAGTAAGTTACTCACTGTATATTGTGAGCTCTCAATTTAACTGAAGAGGCAGAGATGTTGAACCTTGAAGAAAGAAGTCCTCTTCCCCAAGGGTTCATTGGTCATTAAAGTCAGAAGTGTTAAATTAAAAGGTTTTTAAATGGTTAGACTAAAGGGACAATCCCTTCTCTCTTCAGTTGCTCAGGTTTCAGTGTTTTGGGATGTTATGAGTCATTCTTTAGCCACCACATGGCCCTCCAGCACAGAATCATTTTTATTATAAACAAACACAAAAAAGGTTTTGAATGAGCCCAAATCAGTATAAGCCATTTTTCTCCTTTGTAAGTCATTTTAAGGTCTGCAGAGTTTTCGGATAACGTTCTTAGTTCTCCAAGTAAAAAATTAATGCTAGTTAAACTTCAGACAATAATCTGCAAACCGTTCAATTTGTCTTGCACTATATTTATGAATGATAGCCTAAATTACAGTAGAACATATGCTAGCCTTAACATGTGAATAAATCTAACTTGTTTGCACATAAACTATGATATACGCTCTGCATGCTCAGTTCTAACTAGCTTGCCAAAATATACTGGCATTTGAGACTAAATTTCTTTCACCAAATTCCTGATTTCACATGTTTTAGCTGACCTGGATGTTTTACTCTAGATTAAAGTATCTCTGTAACCTACACACTACCATGACAGCCTGTTTTAGACCAAATAAATTTCACTGCAGTGTTACAAGCAAAAAATATTTTAAACATCGTGGTACTACAAGGGTCATTATTTCATAAACGAATGAATCATTGTTTTTTGCTTAATAAATATAACTTACAAATTCAGGAAAAAAATCACTTTTATAATGAGATTCCTTATTGTTTCTTTGATTTTTCTAAAGACCTGTTTTGATTTTCACCCTAAGCAGCCACCTGAGTTTTGTGTATTGTAACACTACGCTTCAGCGCAGTCCCATAAAGTTATTCTAAGGAGTGTATTGAAAGATCTGGTTCTTACATGTAAATAATTAAACAAGAATTTTAATATTCCCTTCAATTTAAAAACTGCAGCTCTAATGCAAGTCTTACTAAGTATAAAATAAAATACATAAAACCAAATAATCGTGCACATTATAAAGTATATTCTATGGGGAAAAACTGTTACCTTTAGAAAAGAATGTACGAGAAGCTTCTCTAGCATTAATATTCAAGTAGAAACAATCACTCACAGTGTTGGCAATTTGCACACAGTATAGCATTTGAAAGTGAAACTAGTTTTTCATTGATTAAAAAAATACAAGTACACTCATCCCGCCCTATACAAGCACAACTGGTTCCCAACTTTCTGCTCCTAGGCACAAACTCGTAAGAGACATTAAATTCCTATCAAATCACGTATAAAAGTCTCTGATGGGTTCCTAGGGCTCCTAACAAGGGAAGGATTGGCAGCAGGTGGCATTGCTTTTGAAAGGCGAGTGAACCTTGGGTTGGGGAGGGTTAAAGGCTGCAGGTAGTATGGGGTTGCGAGCGGGAGGGAGAGTTAAAATCTGGTGGCAGGTTTGGGGGGGGGGTGTCAGGCTGTCCTGGTTTGGGGCCTGCAGGGGGGTCAGGCGGCACACAGGTCTGACTGCCACGGTTTGGGGCCGCAGCACTGGCGGGGGTGTCTAGCCATGGGGCCACAGGGCTTACAGGCAGCGGCCAGAGGGGGTGGGGTCCGGCCATGGGGGTTACAGGTAGCAGCCGGGTCTGGCTGTGGGGCCAGCCGGGCCGTCAAGTTACAGGGCCGTGGGTCGTACAGGTGGCTGCAGGGTCAGGCTGTGGGGCTGCCATGGCTACAGGTGGGGTGGTTCAGGCTATGGGGCTGGTAAGGGGGTCTGGCTGCCGTGGTTTAGGGCTGCAGGGGGTCAAGCAGCGGGGGCGGTCTGGTCACAGGGCCTGGAGGGGTGTCAGGCTGCCATGGTTTGGGGCTGCAGGGCCACAGTGGGGAGTGGAGTCACGGGGAGAAGGGTAAGGCTCATATTACCAGGGGAAGTTCACTCAGAGCGAACTAGGGAAGATATGTGTGTCCCTCATTTAAGCAAGTACTCGTAAATAAAGTACTCATTTAAGGAGGGATGAATGTAAATAAAAAGCATAAACAGTAAAGGATAACCAGAATTCCTTCCATTCAAGATTCAACATGTTAGTAAATATGGATAAAGGTTTTAACCTCTGATTTTTAAATTAACAGCAACCAGAAACTTTTCAGTAGCTAGTAAGTTCCAAAAGTACAGGCATATTTCCCCTATCATAACTCAGAAGAGAGCTTAGTGTGCTGTAACATATTTCACTGGTTATGCATGTCTAACAGTTCCAACAGAATATGAAAGAATCAGTTATTCTGAATTTTATTTCTGACATATACCCATCTATACTGATTTATACCCGTCTATACTGACATCCAGTCATATCATGAGACAGTCTTGGTGTTCCAATTCACTGTCCTACTTAGAAAGCACTCTGAGGTACTAAAGAAAGGTTCAGATTTGAAAGGGAGGCAGTCATGTTCAGTTCATTCTAGAAGAAAGTAGCTTTATTTAAAAAAATGGGTTTTGTTTGTTAGAGCTAATCAAAATGTCTCAACTTCGTGAAACTATAATCGAAACAGTTGTATGGAACAATCATAGAACATTTCCACAGGAATGCTGAAACACTAGTTTAGAAAACACATATTAAAGTTAAGTGTGAACAATTGCAAGAACTAATCTGTTTTGACTGTCCAAGCTGAGGAGCAAAACAGCAAAGAGGAAACCAACTTTCGATTTAAGCATCATAAAGATTTCTTGACAGTTGTATTTTTGCTGGATGCTTTTAGAAAGAACACTTTAACCTGAGTGTCCCTTCGATAATTCATCTGGTTTCCCAACAGTTACTAAGAACAAGATAATAAAGAAAATGAAATTTCTATTATGGTGGGTTTAAGAGAAGGTTTAAGGGCCCACTGGAAAAAAAAAGTATTATTCAGGAATTCTGCTAACTGAATAATAAAGCCTTACTATTTGTACTATGGAAACTAGATGTTAAAACCCCATGTGACACCCCAAAAGATACGACACCTATAATTTAGATTAAGTGGAACAGAGTAACACAGCTCCTACTCACTTCAGCAAATATTTTCTGCAGCCATCCCAGACCCTAAGATCAAATCCACACCTGACCCGGACTCTGATGAAACACAACAGAGTTCCCAGGCTTGGGAGAGACAGACTGTGTACGCACACATACACTTGCCCTCACACATCTTCCGCACGACAAAACGGAAAAGGTTTATCAGGTGTTCATAGAAAGACCTCAGTGCAAACTAACCAGCCCAGTCCTAACTGGCAATCTGAGGGAAGAGCTACAGTGAGAAGACAAGCAGAGAGAACACAGATGGCTATCGCTAAGACGGGCAACAGGCGGTAAAGTAACACCGGGTCCCCAGTGATTCAGTACAGCCTGCTGAGTATCGCTGGACAGTGGGGGAAGGGGAGGGAGGGCGCACATGCAACCATAAAGGAGTAAAGTCACCATCCTTCAGCGGGGCACACGAGGAACCCTGGGGAGCCACCACCGCACCCTCAACGACTGGGGCGGCCGGGAGTTAGGGCTACTCCTCAGGAAGCAAAACAACTCGACCAGGCCGCTGCTAGAGACTGGGAACAAACAAGGCCGCTCCTCCCCCACAGCTCAAGCACAAACCAGGGAGAAGAGCGGCCAGAGGCCCCCAGTCGAAGGCGGGGAGAGGGCTCGGAGACCAGCCCGCAGACCGCGGGGAACAGGAAGACGCGCCCCCAGCTCCCCGCGCAGGACGGGGGGAAAGAAACGGCTCCCCCGCCCCTGCACTGGGGAGAGCGTCAGGGAGCGGAAACAACTCCCAGCGCCAGCTGACTGAGACCAGAGCCCCCGGACCTCCCTACCTGGGCGAGCGCGTCTCCCCGTCACGGGTCCCAGCCTGCCTTTCCTCAGACGGGAAACCTGGCGCTCACCACCATCACCGACACTTCAAGATGGCGGACATATCAGACCCTATGAGCCCTCTTTCGCTCCCCCTCCTGGCCTGCCAATCACACTTCCGTGATACACCCTCTTCCCAACAGCATACTTCCATTGGACAACAGCACAAATGCCAACTCCTATTGGCTTTCCTTTGGCCGCCAATAACACGTGGTTTGAACTACCAGTGGACTGTCTGGGGAGTGAGGGCGAGCTAAACGGCATACTAAAGGCCAATCAGAGCGTCCCGGTGGGCCCCCCGGTTTCAGGCCTTAGCAACAGCTGAACGTCACAATGATAGGCGTATTTTGTCCCCAATCAAAGCCGGAAGTAAAGTTTAAAAATAAATCGGGCTGAACCAATCAGTTGATAAAAGACTCAGATCTGTGCATCACCAATTGGTGAGGGCGGGGCCTGCATAGATAGTGGACTGGAAACTGAGCACAGAAAACACCAGAGAAGCCTCACCCATCACGCCTGGTCATTGGCTAAGGGAAGAAGCCATGCCCTCGTCAGAGGAGCGAGGTGGCGAAACTGCCTGACAACAATTTGCCACGGGTAGGAGGTGGGAGAGAAATGTCACGTGGTACGGAGGTTATATCTGACTGGTTGAATAAAGGGCTTTATCACATGGGGAATTAGCTCAAATGGTAGAGCGCTCGCTTAGCATGCGAGAGGTAGCGGGATCGATGCCCGCATTCTCCAGAAAAAGCTGTATTTTCCTGTGCAGACTCAGAATTTTTTTTCTAGTCTATGAACACGTACAAAATGTGGTCTAAATTCTTATTTCAACAGTAGATGGACCACATATGGGTAATGTTGAATTTAATGGTTTCCCCGTATATTTTGTTTGTGTGCCTTTAGAAATCCCAGCAAAAGTAACCAAAACTCTGTAAGTGTAAATAGTCCATCTTTGGAGCCTGCAAAATAATCATAAGAACAAAAATTTGTACATGCGCATCTGGCCTTAAGAAAAAAAAATCTCACAGGTGAAATAATTTTTACACATCTGCTTCATCATATTGGAAAAACCACCCTTGGGTTCAGCAAAAATGGACCTGGTCGCGCTGCATTTTGCAACTGTACTCTTGCGAGCTACTTAAAATTAATGGACTCCCTCAGAGACACAAGTTCCACTTGCACCTGCCAATCAACAACTTTCCATGCCCGACTCGGATAATTGCAGGCAAAGCCATCATTTCCAGCCCTCACAATTTTTTAATCACAAGTTTAAAAATATTTGGTATTTGTCTTACAGCCGTGATTCCTGGAGTTAAGTGATGTATAGGAGACACTTAGGACGCATGTATACTTAAGTGAGCATGGATGCGCTGAAGTTGATCTTCCCGGGGTCATCTAGTACAGAGGTGCAAGGTCAAACACTGAGGCTGCGTCCCCACGATGAGATAAAATTGAATTTAAAGGTGTTAGCTCACTATTAAAACATCACTGTCTTCACTATAAATACCATTAGGTCAAATTAGTGAGCCCTGAAACTGACAACAAAAATGTGGCTATTACTGAATGGGTATAGCATCAATTTCAAATAAAAGCTAGTACGGAAGCACCATGTCTTTAATTTGAATTTATTAGCCTCCAGAAGTGCCCTGTATGTATCCCACAAAGCTATGCGGTGACTTTCATGTCTGGCTGCTTTCCTCTCTGCTGGTCTCCATCCAGGAGTTTAGGATGAAGGTCACAGAAAGCCTGCGAATTTTTGATTGAATTAGAATTTGAATTCTGCAGCACCCAGACCTGCAAATATGAAGGTCTGGACACGTGGCTGATGGAACCACGTGAAGGTGGACAGAGCTGGTAACACAGCTGCCTGCTGCTATGCCAACATTCGCAGAGGACGCATGGCACAGGGAACCTGGGTAGTCTGGGGGCGGGAGGGCTGAAGTCACAGCTGCCTGCCACTCAGCCACTGTCTGCAGCAGATGCATGGCTGATGGAACCAGGTGGGGGAGGATGGGGCTGATAGCACAGATGCCTACTGCTACACCGATGTCCACAGAGGAGGCGAAGCACAGGGACCCTAAGTGGGTTTGTGGGAGGGCTGAATTCTATTACTGGGTGCTCTGAATTCTGGTACAGTGCTTTGCATTCTGGGATTCTAACATGAAACGCCCACAAGCAACCATGGCTAAGGCACTGTGGGATAGCTATACATAATGCACTGCTCACACTGTGAAACTTGCATTGGGCAATGGGGCCACAGATCCTTGACACAGAAAAACAGTGGGTCAAATTTCAAGATGATTTGTGGAGATTTAAATTCAACTTCATAAGAACAAGGTTAAAAATCAAATTTATTAAAAATCGAATTTATTAAAAAAAAAATCAAACATCTCATTGTGTAGACACTCCCATCAACTCTGCTACACCTCATAGTAGGGCCCACACTTGAAATTTGACTTAAGTATGCCAATTGCAGCTATGCAATTCTCGTACCTGGAGTTGCATATCTTATCACATTTCTTTTGTAGTGTAGACTTGGCCCAAGTTTTCATGTTTTAAAAAGGGGTCTGACCATTGTGGCTGCAGAGAAAACCCTTTCAAAACTCCTGCATGTTAAGGTGCGAAAACCAGAAGGCAAATTAAGAGTACAAAAAAAAATTAAACCTATGACTCTGGAGAGCCTGAGACATAATTTAATAAATGCTTGATGCAGCAACAGTGTGCTAGCAGTACTGGACAAAGAAAGATGGTGTACTGAATTTATATTTTGTGAGTGCAGTTATTGGGACATGCAGATTTACCATTTTGTTACAAAAATTTTAATTTTTTTTTTTTGGTCAACTACTATAGCAATGTGAACCATTTAATGTACACGAAAGCAATATATTTGATTAGCATAATATTGTATGATACTGTGGTGGGGCAGCTGCCCCTCTGGCAGGACAAAAATGTAAAGCAGGCTGGAGGGACTTTGCACAAAGCCCCAGAAAATAAGGAAAGGGCTGTTAGGGGTGCGGGGAGGCCAATCAGAGGGCAGCATGCTGGGGCAGCCCTGTATCTAAGGCATATGTGCCATGCAGACTATGCTATGGCAGCTGCAGGTATAACAAGGGGTAAAAAGCATGCAAAATAATTGTTTGCCATTGCTTGCAAGCAGGGAGGGAGGGTGTGGATAACTGCATCGTGGGAGGCTGAAAACATGTACCCAGAACCACCCACAATAATGTGTTTTGTTCTATCAGGCATTGGGAACCTAGCCGAGAAATCAAACAGGTGGCAGGAACTGTGGAATGGGTCCTCACTGTTAGGCTATGTCTAGACCACAGGGTTTTTGTCAGCAGAAGTTTGTGTCAGAAGGTATCTTGTGACAAAACTTCTGCCCACAGATTGCCAAGGCACACTGAAAGAGTGGTCTGTCAACAGAGAGCAGCGGGACAGCCCAGCCACTCGCTCAACAAAACTGTCACCTGGAACCACATCAGCCAGGGTTGCAGGTCACCAGTTCCTTCCAGGAGCTGGTACCAGAGCCCTGCAGCGACAGGTGCTTATAGGGACCCTTTCACATAGCCATTCCCTGCCCCTGCTGCAAGCTCACCCCGTGAGAGACAGTAGAGCCCTCCAAGTGCCTGCTGTGCTTGCCCTGTGTTTTCAGGCAACACAGCCAGTCCCTGGGTGCCACGTTGCTGGAACTGTCTCTGGGCTTGCAGTGGGCTCACGCAGATGTGCTGCAGCTTGTGCTGAACTTTCTGGCATCTGCCTTCCTGTTCCTCAGCGAAGGTCAACCCCAAAATCACCTTTGGGGACATCACCATGGCTTCAGACACTACACCCGCCCCCTCCCCCCCCACAGTGCACAGGCAGCTCTGGAGCCCCCAACACCTCTTCGGACCAGTGGGACCAGCTGGTCATGGAGCAGTGGGATTACCAGCAGTGGCTCCACAACTTCCACATGCAGAAGGCCAGCTTCTTGGAGCTCTGTGCCTAGCTTGCCCCTGTCCTCCAGAAATGCTACACCCAGCTGTGACCCACCATCCTTGTGGAGAAGTGGGTCACAATAGCTCTTTGGAAGCTCACCACCCCCAACAGCTACTGGTCAGTGGGCAACCAGTTTGGCATGGGGATGTCCACCATCGGGGCCCTGCTAATGCACTCTCAGGCAGCAGTCCCCACACAGGGGGTAGGGGTGTTCCACTAAAGGGGGACCATTGGACAGTAGGGTTGAGGGGGAAGCCCCTGCCCCAAGGAATTGTCCCATCCTTACCTCACACAGCTCTGCTGCTATGGGGGTGGCCGCACTGAGTGCAGGAGGTTGGGGAGGGGCGCTCCTGGAGAGCTTGGGGAGAGTGGACAGAAGGAGCTGAGGATCCCCAAGGCTCCAGTTGCTCCCACCCTCAGTCTCTGTCACGTGTTTGTGGTCACCTTCCTCTGCAGGGCCATCAACTTGATCACGGTGTGCAAGGTCATCCATCTGGGGGACCTCAACAGGGTCGTGATTGGATTTACTGCCTTGGGGGTCCCAAACTGAGTCGGAGCTATCACTGGGACCCATATCCTGATCCATGCTCTGGAGCATCACATGGCCAAGTTCATCAACAGGAAGGTCTACTTTTCCATGGTGCTGCAGGCCCTGGTCAACTACCATGGCGTTTATGTGCGTAGCTCGTTATTGGTGGCTGACCTGGAATTTTGCAGATTGCAGAGTAAATCAGAAATCTGGTGTCCCTTTGTGTAACTGGGCCTTAATCTCACTGTCTTCCAATTCCTCATCTGCAAAATGGAGATGATTCTACTCCTCAACCTCAGGGAGATGTGAGGAAAAAAAATACAGTATACATTATGCAAGGCTCAGATTCTGCAACAATGTGACTATGTAAGTACCTGAGATAGAAAGAGATTCTCCTTACAGGTTTTTATCTACTAAAGAAAGTTTTACTAATTTAGAAACTGATTTAGTTCTGTTGGTGTAAGTACTCCACTTGCCTTTGCGTGAAAAGTGTGCCTTATTATTGCAATTTAGCCCATGTAACTGCACTGACTTTAACAGAGGTCTGGTCCTCATAGAAACTCCACCAATTTAACTGAAGATTTTAAGCTAATTTAGTTAAACTGGTACAACTTCGTGGAAGTGTAATTCACTGGTTACAAATCCCCTTTTATGCCTAACAATGGTGTACACAAATCATTGCAAACATTAGTTTGAGCAGCTAATGGCTTCATATTTTTAGTTCTCGATGTAACTTGGTCAATCCCTGTGAGTGTGGCCATCGCAACTGATTAAAAGCAGTTTATAGCTATTTAAACCCAGGTTTAAACTAATATGAGTATCCACACAGTGAATTAATTACATTTCTTTTAAACCAATTTAAAATGCCCTTTATGTCTGTAGTCAGAATCAAAGCTACTCTTGAGATGCACAAATATAAAAGGAACTAGCTAGTATAATTTCTTATAATTAGTTGCTATCATACAAAAATTCCACCAGCTGAGAGGAGTTTGCTCTATATTAAACATTAAAACCAGCTGTTCAGCAAGGTTAGCTGGACACACAGTAACTTCAGTTTAACTGCGAACCCCTACAAAAGGCTTTGTCCTGCAATCACTTAGGGTGGAATGAGCCCTTTAAAGAATTTTAATGTTTAATATTTAGCACAATGTCTTATTAAAATATGTAATCTAAGCAGCTTTGTAAGGAATGGGAGGAGAGCTTCTAAACAATGATTTTATAGTTCTGTTTCTGGGGGGAAATGTGGCTGCTTAGCTTCTCTAAACCTACCAGTTAATCCATTTAGTTTTAACAAAATGTTCAGATTCAGTTCTCTAATCCCTTTTTAACACTGATCCCATTATCACTTCTGAGACAAAGTAGCTCAGTACAGTTGGCTAAGAAAGGACATGCACGGGGCATTCCGCTCACAGTGAACGAGGTGTATATCAGGAAACTTTCACACCAATCCAGTCCATTGGTAACTGATTTTCAGATGCTTTCTTACTATGATGACTAAAGGTATGTCTACCTTAGGAAATTACAGTAAACTCCTTGATATCTGGCATCCACAGGACTGGGAGGCTGACAGATAATCAAATATTCTGAATAATAGAGAATGCAGTGCTTGCATTGGGTAGGCATGCAGAGGAGCCTGCCATCTGCGCTCTCGGACAGCATGGAGGGATGCAGGGCAGCACTGAATGGGATACCCTCCTCCCTGGTGTGGGGCTGTACACAAACCCCAGCTCCGGCTCCCTGTACTTTTCTTCCTGGCTGTGTGCGCTGTTGTAGGATGGCCATGGGCCTAGGCACAAGGAGGCAAGTTTGCAGTTGCCATCTCCCAACCCAGTGCTCTGCAAAGCCCTCCAAGGTGGAGCCCCACAGCAAGGGGAAAGAGGGTGGCACTATTGGGGGAGCTGCAGCTGGCTCTAGAACGCCCCCCCCCCAACCTACTGGCTGCCAGCTTTCCCCTTTAAGAGCAGGCAACTTTGCCCTTTAAGAGGGGGCAGCAGCAGGCTTTGGGTTCAGAGGAGAGATGTAGTGCCTGTAATCTATTTAAATTGTTAGCTAACTACATGATTAATGAGGCTAGATTAAGCATGTCTTTTCAGTTTCTTTAGGGAACAGAATGCCAAGACATGAGGTTTAGCAGTTACCATCTAAATGTCCCTCTAGGAGAGCTGCTTCCAACTAAACCAATGAGATTTTATTACTGCCAGCTTATTACAATGTATCTTGTAGCCTCCCACAGGGGACAGGGGCAGAGAGACCACAGGTTATTTGAGAGTGCTATTTACTCAAATACCAGTTAAACAAGAATAAGTTGATTTTGTAGCACCCAGTTTTGTAAAGTCAATGGTGCATGTCCACTCTGCCACATGAAATTGATGCAGTGCACCTCATTAGGGTTGGTTGCTTTGACTTGGTTAGCAAGGCACAATGGGTACCTATCCCCCAGTTATTGCTGCCCCATTGCGTTGTGGCTTCAGCTCCCAGTGTCTGACACAACAGAAAGTGCCACAGGTAGTTGCAGGTGTGTGTTATTAGCATCCCATAGTGCACTTCTCTCCTTCCCTTCCCTTTGGGAAGCAATGGCAAAAAAATGTATTTGCACCCTTTTTACATATTTGTGCAGATGCCATTGCATGGAACCCCTCCACCTTCTAACTGTTGTGGCAAGTAGTATGTGCATCTCATGCATTGTGCTGCAGTATGTGCAGAGCCAAAGCAGCTGTAAGAGCAATGAAGACTCTGAGGAGGACACAGATATACACATACATGAAACACTAGAGAGGAATCGGGGGTTGCTGGCTGCACTCAATGCTTTGTGCACTGTGGAGAGTCAGTTCTGGAGCCATGAAACAAGCTCAGACAGGTGGGGCTGCATTGTTCAGTGGGTAAGTGATGATCAGCAGTGGCCACAAAACTTCCTCATCTGCAAGGCCACTTACATGGAACTTTGTAAATTGCTTTCCACCAACATAAAGTACTGCAATATCAAACTGAGACTGCACTAACAGTTCAGAAGCAAGTGGCAGTAGCCATGTGGAAGCATGCAACACTAGACAGCTACCAGTCAGTGGGCAATTAATTTGGAGTGGGCAGAACTACAGTTGGGGCTGCTGTGATCCAGGTGGCCAAGGCAAATGATACCCTTCTGTTATGAGAGAGAGTGACTCTGGGAAATGTTCAGGATATGATGGATGGTTTTGCCACTATGGGGTTCCCTAACTGCAGCAGGGACAATAGAGGGCATGAACGTCCCTATCTTGGCACCAAACCACCATGCCACAGAGTACATAAACCACAATGGGTACTTCTGCATGGTGTTGCAGGTGTTGGTGGATCACAAGGGCTCTTTCACTGACTTCAACAAGGGCTGGTCGGGAAAGGTGAATGATGCCCTCATCTTTAGGACCTCTGTACAGAAAGCTGCAGAATGAAGCTTTATTCCCAGACCAGAAAATCACCAAAGGAGATGTGAGATGCCAACAGTGATTCTAGGAAATCCAGCTTACCCCTTGTTCCCTTGGCCCACAAAGCCATACACAGGCAGCCTGGACCGCAGTAAGGAGCAGTTCAACTACAGGCTAAGCAAGTGTAAAATGGTAGTAGGATGTGCATTTGTCTGCTTAAAAGCCAGGTTCTAGATCCTCCTGACTCAGGAGGGCACTGCTAATAAGGGAGGCTTTGAAAAAAGCAAGGTTATGCATGACCAGACAACGACACAATAGTCATGTCCATTGGTCTTAAGGCAGTGTCCCCTGAATGATGTGTGCTGGCCTGTAAATCCTCCCACTGTGCAACACAACCAATAAAGACACTGTTTTGTGAGATTAATAATTTTTATTCAGCGGACACTAAAGGAGTTCATGGCAGGGGTTTCAGGGGTGGGTAAGCAAGAAGCTTTTTAACCATCACACGTAGGGGAATGTCAACCTTCTGCTCTCAAAAGCATCACTGGGAGTGGAATGCAAGGCTGCCTTTACTCAGCCCATCCCACATTCTGGGATGCAAGTGCAGGCGTAGGTTAGGGAACATGTTGAGGAGGGCATGTCGTCCATGATGGTCTTCAGTGGGCCTCTGTGCGCCTGTACCAGGCATTTCAGGAACTCTGTTTGCTACACTGTCAGCTTCAACATCTCCTCCTAGGTCTGGACTTCATGCTTTCTGAGTTCTCTGTTCTTCTCATGATCCTCTCTTGTTTCCTCCAGCATTTTTCTCCTCTGCACATTCATCTGTGCCTTGTCCATGTGGGTGGTATCCATGTGCTCTAGAAATATCTTCTCAGGTTTCTTTTCTCCTTGGTATCTGCCAGTCTAATAGCTGGCAGGTGCATGGGTGGGGACAGGGGCAGAAGGGGAGTGAGCAGTGGTCAATGAGCTCACTGTTGTGCCCACTGCAACTAGACATAAATGAAGGCCAGACTTTAAGGAGATACGTTTTCTGTATCTGAGATAAGGTTAACAGTACACAAAGAAATTTCATGAAACAACCTCTGCGGAACACAATAGGGATGTGTTTCATCCAAGGACAAGTTTTGGCTTTTAAGCCTCTTCTGTGAAGAGGGTACAACACAGAGATCTTAAGGGACCTGCTTAACTTGGTTCACTTTCAGTCATGGTAAGCCACAGATTGGGGCATGCTTTCAAGACTGTGATTGCAAAAGCAGTTTCTGCAGCTGTGCATGCTGCAAGTGGGTGTGTGTCAGGAGGCTCCTAGGGGCTAAGGCAGTGGCAGTGACCATGTGCTTTTCTTTCGTGCATTGCTGGGACATTAAGCCTTTTCATTCCCCCAGGGGCCTGGGTAAAGGAAGGAAGCTGTGGGGGCACACATAGCAGTGCAGCTTGTGCTATTGGGGCTGTCTCTCACAGTCGCCAAGTGCTTTTACTCCCCACTCTGCTGGGACAGTGAAAGTTTCCCTTCCTCCAGGAGCCTGGGGAAGGGAGGAGACAAGGCACAGTCCAAGCACAGAAAAGCAGCTTGTGCTTTCCTGTTTGTGGCTCTGCGTGTGACTCTTGTGGTCGGTGTATATTCCCCACCTTGTCTGGGACAGTGAAAGCTTCCCTTCCGCAAGTGGGGAAATGAAGGGAGGGGGAGCTCCAAAGACGACAGAGGGAGGTGTGCTATCATAATAGCTTAGTGATCCTTCCCCTGCTTTTGCTAGGTTGCAAAAAGAGCTATCAGCCTCCTTAGAATAACAAACGTTCATAAGGAACGGATGCTGACTGAATGTGGACAGACGACTGGTCAGTATGCTACACTGCTCTGTGATGCAATGATGCCAGACTACTTACTGCTGGTTTGGCATGGAAGGGTGTCCTATGGAAGAGGATGACAGACAGCAGGCCTCCTCAGAAACGTTGTGAGAAGAATTTAAGAGTACCTGTCTGAGAACTTTATGAAGATGTGCAAGGAAGATCAGTGCTACGTCCCCAGAGACGTTAACAAGTTGTTCTGGGGGCTCCAGACCGTGCAGGTACAGCACCCACCACAGAATGATCACACCCAATTGCCTTAACCCACTTGTAGCAGGATTAAATATGAGAAATCACCAGAGATGCCCTTCCTGCCATTGGGTCCAGCTGAGAAATGCCCTGAGAGGAGGGGATGAGATCCAAAGTTAAAAAAAAGTTCCTGGCTGTCCCTGAGATCAGTTGCTCTGTTCGTTTGCTGATCATTGTTGTTCTCCCCTTCCTCATTCTCCATGTGCACCCTGCTGTTGCCAGAGGCTGCCTGAAGAATCTCTTAGTAGGTATGCACAAACTGTTTGGGGAGGGCGGTTGGGAATCCCATGCAGCTGTTTATAGAACCAGCATGTCTGCCACAATGACCCAGAACATCCATTTGCTTTTTTTTGTCTTATCGGATGCCTGCCTGAGCATCTTTATTTTCATGTGACAGTGCTGGATGTCCTTGGTAAATCCTTTTTCCACCATGCCCTCTGAGATCTTTGCATTAATGTCTGCATTTCTTTTGCTGCTTTGTATCTCTGCCAGCACAGAGCTTCCTCTCCCCTGCCCCCACCACCTGACCCCCAAACAGCAATAAGCTTCCTGGATCTTCTGCATGCTCTATGCTTCAGTTCATCTGCCATGCTCAGAATTTGTGGCCATATGCACATCTGAGGAGTGCACCCTGCCAGGCTGGCCAAACAGGAAATGAAATTCAACTTTTCCCTGGCTGTTTCCCGCACACCTGGAGATCAATGGAGCTGAAAGCGGTGACCAGAATGGTCACATTGGAGCACTGTGCAACACTTCCAGGATGCCAAGCACATTGAATATCACAATGCTCCATCTGTATTACCCTAAAGTTGCCCATGCAAGGTTGATTTTGGCGTTACTGCTTGTGAAAATCAGAAGACATAAATCAACCATAGGAGCCCTTAAAGCCACCAGAATGGACCCCGTAGCATGGACTGATTGCTTAGAAAATTGACCTAAATTCTACCTAATATCTTACTGTAGACCAAGCCTAGGTGAAAAATACTTTGATCTAGAACTGCAGTGGATTCATTGTTATGTGTTTCCTCTGTAAGCCTAACAGTGGAAAATAGCTAGGGCTGCTGTCCTGAGACAGAGAGTGCCTCTGACTCTTGTTGCAGCCCAGATGAGAGTAAGTCAAGGTGCCCCAAACAATTGCCCCACCCCCACCACACAGATGCCAGCACCCATCCACCTGCTTCTTCCCTCAACTGATGCAATCTGGCCCCCTCCCCTCAGCCCCAGCCCAGCAAGAGGCTGCGAGAAAGTCCTGCCTCTGAGTTTCAGGCACCAACAGCCACAAATTCACTCCTCACCCCCAGTTCACCAGACCCCCCTGTCCCATGAAGTTTTCCCTCATATTCAATGAATCCAGCTGGAGGCTGGGAGAGCATGCTGGGGCAGGAAGAGGGAACACAAGCTGCTAGTTGTGGTAATGAGTCTCTTTCCTCTCCACTCCTGACTGGCTGCTGCAGCCCAGCTGAGAAACAAGACACCCCAATTCTCTCCCCCACCCCCCGAACAAAAAGGCAGTTATGTAGCACTGCAAAGAGTAACACAATATTTTATTAGGTGATGAGCTTTCATTGGGCAGCCCCACTTCTTCAGATCTGGAGACTGTGCTGTACTGGAAGCAGTGCTGAAACGGAATTGGCATGACCATTATATAACTGATACAAACAAAAAATGAAATGAAAACTGAGAGATCAGGTACATAGGACAGAAGGGAGGGAGAAGAGGGGAGAAAATTATTTACTGTAAGTCTATTAAATTACTTGCTTGAGTAAGATCCCCTTACTCCCTCCTTCCCCTGATGTCCCCTCCCTATAGTCAGAGAGGCAGGCTCCTGCTTTTCTTTCTGCAGCAGGGAGCTACTGCAGCAGATGAGGGAGAAGTGCCCTTCCCCATTCAGACAGCTCCCTGGGTGGGGCTCCTTAAAGTGGCTAAGCAGCAGCCCTGCCATCTAGCCTACAGGGAACCTTGCCCCTTACCCTCAGTGGCGCCTCTCTTTAGCTCCATGTGGAAAGGCATCAGCATACAGTTGGGAGCTGCAGGGAGGAGTTTTATTAGCTGGGTGCAGCTTCTGGCTGTTTGCCATTGCCTCTTCCCATGGTCACAGCTCCCAGCTTGCTGGCTCTAGTAGCTGCTGTACAGGGAGGAGGCCTAGTGGTACCATGTGCCCACGCAGGGTCAGGAAACACTGGCAAACACCACCTGTGGCTTCTGCTCACCATGTAGGGGGATCTTAAGTGATTCAGCCCTGCAGGGCATGCCTGTTGGGGCTGAGCATGTCAGTACGAGTAGGGCTGAAGCCTTAAGATCTGCCTCACAGAAGAGCTGAGAGCCTGAGTCTGACAGGTGAACTCCAGCTCTTGAATTTCTGAAGACTGTGGTATGAGTCTCAAAAGGTCAGTAAGTCTGACCACCTGTATTCTAGCATTTGCAGTGCTTCCCAAGCTTCCCAACAGCAGTTTCATTAGCAGAATGAAGGGCCCTAAAGCCATCTTGAAATCTAGTTAGCTGAGACTCTATAACAATGTGTGCCATTGACTGTCAGAGACCACACTGACAAAAAGGGTCATCACACGGACCTTGTGTAGAAGTTGGCAGCACATACCACTTGGCTAATTAGGAACCTGTTCAGCAGAGTCCACAGTTACATGGCAGGTCAATCCCAGCACTGGTATGGTTGGATCACCAAAAAGCGAAACATTCCAAACTTTTATGGCCAACCATTTATTACACCATTGGATTGCTACTCTCAGATTCTGACCTGGGAACTGAGATCACAATGGAGGCCTCAATGTAAATCATGCCCTTGGACGGCTGAAAATATCCATATACAGTGGCAGAACTGACTTGACCATAGCATTTCCATTAGTCTGCCTGTACATTCTCTGCAATGAATGCACAGAGGGTTTATGTTCCACAGAACCTCTTGTCCTGGTATAGGACTGGGGAACAGGATGCCTGTGATCATATAGATATCTGAGTTCAAGTCAACATCAACCAATTTAGTGAGAGGTGAATGAATGAATGAAATGACTTGGGCAGTGTTCCACTTCTGAATAGCACAGCTGCTATGCAAAGTGTCTGTGCACCTGTGTCCAGGTCAAATTGGCTAATATTCTTAACAGATTTTTCCTGGTCCTGACTTTGGCAGCAGTCTTGTTTATATGGCCAAGGTAAGGCAAAGAGCGGGCCAAAGTGACAACAAGGTATATGAGTTTTGCCTTGTGTTTCAGTCATTTTCTATTACCTTCACCTATGGAGATGTACACTGGAGGATAAGGCAGGACTTTGAAGATGACTGATAGCAGAGAGACTGATCAGTACCTTGCTTCATGGGGTGGGTCTGTTATGGGGGGGGTGCTTAGAAAAATGATTCATTTTGCTGTTCTCTAGCTCTTTAGCAGGTTATCCTCACTGACATCTTGAATCAGAAATTTGGATACCCATCATACACATTGGTCCATGGCCAATGTGAAATTTCTAAATCCAAGTTAATTAAATGTTAAAAGGTTTTTCATGGTTTAGTGCAATTAGGACTCTAAGCTTCAGCTCTTACCATAGGAATAGCCCTATTGACTTCAAATTAAATGGGAATACACCCATAAAAAAGGGCTACAGTTCTGGGTTCTAAAGGAAGTCATACCAGCAAACTCTAAAGCAGCTCCCCACCAAACAGCTGCTAATATCTGCACAATGCTTATCAATTTGCGTCTTGACACAAAACGATCTGTATCCGGACACACTGATAACTTATTTATAACTCATTATTGGTTCTTCCCCTTCCCCAACACATGAACTAAATGTGAGTTGAACATCTTCCCCAAAGGATTTTCAACTTACTTACGTTAGCTTTTTTAATGGGTAATAGACCCATTTCAAATTTTTGAAATTTCAAGTAGCAATAACATTTCATGCTTTAAATTTACAAAGCAAAAGAGCTTTGCTAGGGCACCCATGAGATCATTCCTATTGTAGTTAATCTAACAACTGAAGGCTCTCAGTATTGAAAATTCATAGCACTTTCTGCTTCATAGCTTCACCATAAAAGCAAGTCTCTTGATGCTTCAGTACCAAGTAGACTAGGAAGCAGGTTCCATGTCAGTGGTAATGTGTTCTCATCTTTATTTTGCTGCATAGATGGGAGATCATAACTACACACCTAATGCTGTGCTTCAAACTGGCCAAAAACCATTATACCAAAATTTCACCTTTTCCCTTTCCAAAAAGGTTCTCATTAAATTTCACTCAAAGGGGTAAACTTCTATGCTCCTATGAGATAAGGCAATAGGCAGCAGAGAGTTGAAATGCTCAGAGACCCTCAAAGAATCTGTAGCAGACCAAGGAATTAAACCTAGCTCTTTTAAGTCTTAATCCAATGCTGTAACCACAAAATTTGTTTTCCTCTTAGAAATAAAAGTTGTTTCAAGTGCTGCTAGCATACTCCTTTAAAAAATGCTCATATACGCATAGCTAAAAATCATTTACTTTGTAATATTCCAATTTAATTGCTGCTCATGGATTCACTTGGAACAAATACATGCCAGATTGTTGCATGAGCCCTTTGTGCTCAGAAGCCTGATAGACATATACTAAAACTAGAACAGTTTTAGCCCTGCTATATTACTTGCTTTTGTTTAGATGTAGTGTCAATCTCCAAATCCCAACAGGCAAAATAGGTGACCTAGATTTTAGCTATGGACATCTGGTGATAACTCTACCATGGCTCCCTCCCCCAACTCTTTAACCCTTTTTCCTCTACCATCACCCACACCGCATCTTAAAACTCAACTCAGAGAAAGAGGGAGCAGCTATATGACTTATGATGCTTGCTAATAAATGGTGGCAACTCTGAACTACTTGTTGGAGTTGGGTTTTTGAGGGCTTTTTTTTTGTTTTTTGCCTTTTGCTTCCAAAGCTCTTTTGTATGTTTTAGGGAAAATGTGCTCAGCTTATTTTAATGGGTAATAAACATTAAAAATACAAACAGAAAACATGGCCAAAGTGCTGCTCATTTACCATTAGGGGGCACCCTAATCCCATTTGCAAAAGCTTTCATGGACTCCAGTGCCAGCAGGAGAGATGGGATGTGGTCTGTTTCCTAGTTTCCTTTTGTGCCTATTATTCAATTCTTTAACACTGTCTGCAGAGCCCCAGACTGATTTTTTTTCAGTGGATCAGTGGCCCTGGCCCCAAAAATATTCCCCACCCTTGACTGAGTTTTTCCTTTCAGTGATTCTTTCTGCATTGAGCCCATTAGGGAAGAAGGGTGCTAAGAGGCAGTGCTGGAATCACTCCTGGCACAGGAAGTCTCAGAGCTAGCATGTCTGCACCTTTAGCTCAGCCGTGTCTCCACTGAAAGCACCATCCTTCAGGCCTGAGGAACAAAACTGTTACTGTTTATTGTCACACACTGAGACTCTTGGATGACCCAAAACTCAGACTGAAGTGGAAATGAAAGTAGCTGTGATTGCCGATGCAAACCACATCCCCAGGGAACCACAAAATAATTCCAGCACTGCGCCTTATAACCCTTCGTCTAGCCTGGGCTCAGCGCAGCAGGAACTGCTGAGAGTAGACACTAAATCAAGGGTAAGAGAACCTTTTTTTGGGTCAGGGGCTACTGACCCACTGAAATCATATTTGGTCATTTTCAGCTGTGATGTAACACCATCCATTTCCTCAGAATAGCCTCAGGGAGAATCACCTCAGGATGGTCCCTTCCAGTATAGTGGGGTTTGGAGAGCCTTTTCTTTCTCTAGCACTTTCAGTACTTGGAGGCACCATATGCAGAATCTCTTCAGATTAATTAAAGACACGTATAGTTACCAGAAGCAAGGGACAGAAAAAAAACAACTGCATTCAAAATGCTGCTCTTCCCAGCTCAGCTTCTGTTAAGCAAACCTCAAGGCAGAGAGATCTCTTGCAGAGAGGCGCCTGCTTCTCCCCAGCAGTTGTCTGTGTTGTCTTTGTTCCCACAAGAGTTTCTTCACATTAGCAGGTTATAACTTGATGTCCCATGTGATTCTATAAGCAAGTTGTACCATTCATCTGTTCCACCTCCCTTCCCGCACCGAGTTAGAACCCTTAAATGTGCACTCACCTGGGTTAGCCTTGTGCTAGGAATAAATCCTTACCTGCAGTGTAACTCATTCAACAGCTATCTGGATTGGAGCCCACTCCCGCTACGGCAGGGCATCTAGCCTCACACCTCTTCTGAGGGCTTACAACCACCATAGTCAGGCCCAGTGGCCTAATCCATATAGCAGGCTAGCCTCAGCAGCCTAGTCAATACCACAGCCACAGGCTGGCCTCAGTGGCCTTGTCAATATAACAGTCTGTGCTCCACCTTCCTTGGAGTCACAGGGGTGACAGTAGTGGGGCCTGGGCCCAGGCCCTCCCTCTCCCAGAGGCACCAGCCCAGGGCCCTGTTGGTGGTGGGTGTGCCCCCCCAACCCCATCTCAGTGGGGTCTCCTCCTGAAACATGCCAACTGCACTGGTACAGCTTCCTGGCTCCCTGCCCTGGGCTACTTCTTACCCCAATCTGAATGCGTAGCTCTGCTTGGGCTCTGGCTGCTGCTTCTCAGGCTAGGGCAGGAGCTCCTTCTATCTTGGTGGCACACCCCAACTGACCAGCTGCTCTGCCCTTATACTAGGGCTGCAGCTGAAGCAAGCCCAGCAGGGCTTTCTCCATCCAGTAAGCCTGGCCCCCCACACCTCAGCCAGTGCAAGGTGGGTACACCCCATCACACCCTCCTTATAGATGTAGAGTACATGGGGGCCTGTAAAGTGTCAGCCTTGTGACAGTGCAGTTCATAAATCTACAGCCAGAAGGGGCTCATTGTAACTGTTGAGTGTAACCTACATAATACAGAATCTCACTTGGTGATTCTTGAATCAGGGTAGTTAGAGCCTGTACAGATTTAAACCATGTGTCATCTAGTCCCATTGGCAGCTTATGTAACATCAGATAGGCCCTTTGTTTAGTTATTTCTTGCATTGGCCTGTTCAAAGATCCTTTATGTACACAATTGCTTTTCAACTCCGACGAGGACGGTGACTGTGGATCAGGAATGCAATTGCTCTTTAACCTCACAACTCTAAGGCCACAGAGTCTAGCTGGGTTGGCAGATGACTTACACAGTTGAATCCAGTCTGTTTTTGTGTTTACTGCCATCCTTTTCCCATTATATAGGGTGACCACATTGCCCTATGGCAAATACAGGACACTGGCCTCTGGGGCTAGGGGGCTGCTGTCCCACAGTAGGGCTCCTTGGCGATGGAGGCTGCTGCTCCAGGGAGAGGCACTGGGGATGGGGCTCTGCAGCCTCCTGATAATGGGGCGTGGAGGCTTCATAACTTCCTGGCTAAGGATGGGGATGCAGAGAATAAGGGCTCCACAGGCTTCCAGGGGTGGAGGGGCAGGGAATATGGCAGCCCCCCCATGGAGGGGGTCCCTGGCAGCAGTGGCTGCTCTGCTGGGGATCAGGGCTGCCACCCCATGGAGGAGCTTCTCTGCAGCAGGAGCTGCCTCTCTGAGGTGCGGGATGCTGGGGAATGAGGCAGCTGCCCTGCAGAGTGGCTGCTGGGGAACAGGAGACCTGCACCATACAGGACAATTTACTTAAAAAGTCAGGATGCCTGTGAGGCAGCCGAAATAAGGGACTGTCCCTGTAGGAAAGGGATGGATGGTCACCTTACCACTATGGGTTAGTACAAGTGTGGCCTGGCTTGTTACTACAGTACCACTGCCAGGTCTGAATATGTTCAAGTTAGTTAGTGGTCAACTAGGCAATTTGTTCTAGGAACAAATATAATCCAGGGACACCAAGAAGTAGACAGAACCTATTAGATTTAAGGACTCCCCTCCACTCTGGCTGAAACAGCCCTAAAGGTAAGAACCTGGTGTAAAAGAGCTGTTGGAGAGAGAGAACGCAAGCAAGACCAGAGGCAGGGCAGAGACACAGAGATGGATCTGTTTAAATAGGTGAATAAAAATAAGGAGGATAGAATGAAGTGAGAAAATGGGAAGAAAACATCCACTTTATATCATCTTAACGTTCGAGCCACCACACTTTAGAGGTTTGCCTATACTGATTTGTTGCTTTTACCTATTAGCCCTCTGCAGAGAAGGGGGATTTATGGCACGGGCTGGTGAAAGATGCATAAGCAAAACAACTCCCCACAGTGAACACCTGCCTCAATGCAGAGGCCAGGAGAAGATACAGCTCTGGTTATTTGTGCATTCTCTTGCATTCAGTGAGTTTGAAGAAGCTGGGTCTACCCTACGTAGTCAGAATACAGAGTTGTTTACAGTCACTCCCAGCTCTGCTGTGCTTTATAAGACAGATGTCTCCAATCACTTCACCAGTCAGAACACCACACTGATCCTGTGCAGCAGAACACACCACATTTAAAGTTGAATCCCAGTCCTCTGGAGGAGGTGGTGGTGGCAAGTTCCCAGGTTTTCAAGAAGGGCAGTTATCACAGCAGTGAAGCTCCCAGGCTTGGTCAGTTTCTTGCCTTCTTGTTTGGGTAAATTTGTTGCCTGGGCAACTGCATTGTAAAATAGAGCTGTCTAAAGAAGGCCTAATGCAGATGAACTGTATGCAACCATCCAATCATAGCTCTGCTAATTCTACAGCCTTGTGGCAACCTCTGCTATTACAGTGCTGACTCGTCACAATTTGTCAGTGCACTTTAGTCCTGCTGTCTGGCACTTCCTGCCGCTCCGGTCCTGCTCTCCTCCCCACACTATTCTGTCAATGCATCTCAAGCCGGACCTCTGGTGCCCCTTGCTACTCCACTCTGCATCCAACTCAAAGCAAGGGCATCAAAGGCATCTTTACTAGAGATCAGAAGTGGACTTCAAGCAAAACTCCACAGATAAACATTGCTGAAATCATGGTGTTGAAGGGATGCATGCTTTGTTCATTAAGGTCTGTCACTGCTTGTCACTCAAGACCACAGATCACAGGAGATTAACTAGCCCCCACCATGTTCACAAATTCTTAGCATGTACAGCTAAGCCTATATTTATCCTGAGTGGCATCAAAGGACACCTATTAATAGCCAAAGTTGTTGGAAGACCAGGTGCTTGTTGAGATACCTGCTACTGCTGAGAACAAAAGGGCAAGTCCAGGGGTGTCCAACAAGTGGACCATGGACCAGAATCTGGCCCATGGAGCCTTCTCATCCAGCCTGTGGAGCCAGCAGTGGTGTCATTTTGACAGCCAGTTGGGTGGCTCCAAGCCACATGTCGCTGTTCAAGGAGCCATTTTTGACCCCTGCTGCCACTGCCGTTCCCTACTGCGGCTCCCTGCCCTGCTGTGCTGAAAGAATAAAACTCAATTTAATTGGTTTAATGGCCGGCAGGAGGAATGCAGGGTTAAATCAATTAATGGTGGGGGAGGGAATTGGCAGGCTGAGGGGAGCTGCATAGCCATGCTGAGGAGAAGACAGTGGCTCAGCAAAGGTGCAGTGAAGGGCAGCAGCACCCCAAGCTCCTGTGCAAGGTAAATTAATCCTGGGTTTGGGACTGCAAAGGGTTAAGCCTGGGGACATGTGGGGGGAGGCAGTTTGGGGTTGTGAGGGGTTTAAGCTTGAGACTGGCTGGGTGGCAGTTTTGGATTGCAAGGAATTTAAGCCTGGGAGCAACAGTTTGGGGCTGTGAGGTGTTTAAGCCTTAGGGTGGGTGTGGGGAGGTTTGTGGCTGAGATGATGGGGGGCAGGTTTGGGGCTATTTTGTGTTCAGCTCCTGGAACATGTAAAAAAATGCCATGTTGCCCCCCGCTGAAAAAAAGGTTGGACACCCCTGAGCAAGTCTAATGTGGATGTCTTCCCTAAGAAAGAACCAGCAGAGCACAGGGAATTCCAGGCTGAAAGAAAGAGCTGTCCGCAAGCAATGGTGGGCAGGTCAAATGTTGTAATGTTTCCTGCTAGAGGAAACATGAGGAAAATGATTTCCAGATGCAACGAAATCAATTGCAGGAGATGCACACAGCCTGCAAGCAAACTTTTTTTGATCTTGAATAAGCTGAGCAATGAAAACAAAATCACATTTATGTTGGTGTAACTGTCTGCATTAGGGCTCTTGCTGGTATATAACTGTCGCAGTCACACCTGCTAAACAGTGTTATTATCCTGGCAAAAGTTTCTATTGTAGATCTGGCCTAAGAATTAGAGGAGATTGGGGAAGACAATGAGTACGGCCCTACCAAATTCACAGCCACGTAAAATACATTTCAGACCGTGAAATCTGGTGTCTTTCCATGAAATCTGGCCTGTTGTGTGCTTTTACCCTACTTTATACAGATTTCACAGGGGAGGCCAGCATTTCTGAAACTGTGGGTCATGACACAAAAGGGAGTAGCAGGGGGATCACAAGGTCATTTTAGGTGGGGGTCTCAGTATTGACACCTTTACTTCTGTACTGCTGTTTTCATACTTGCATGGCCAGACAGTGACAACTACTGACTAAGGGCTCAGCTTTGCAGGCAGCAGCACAGATGTGAAGGTAGCAACACCATACCATGCCATACATACATCTGTGCTGCTGCTGGCAATAGCTCTGCCTTCAAGGCTTGATTCCTGGCTAGCAGCTGCCACTTTCCAGCTGACCAACTGTGAAGGCAGTGGTACAGAACTAAGAGTAACAATACCACAATAACTTTGCAACCTCCCCGCCTCCTTTTGTGGGTCAGGACCCCCTACAATTACATAGCCATGAAACTTCAGACTTTAACAGCTGAGATCAGAAAATGTACCATTTTAAAAATCCTAGGACCCTGAAATTGACCAAAATGGACTGTGAATTTGGTAGGGCCCTGTCAATGAGATAAAGTATGGACACTCCCAGCTGACTAGGCATTGAAAGTGGAAGTACCAGGATTATTAGAACTCTCTTATTAGAACTGAAATTTCCCATCCAAAACCTACGGTTGATCTTTTAGGTAGAGAACTGTACCAGCTTAGGTTTTCTAAGCTCCAAGTTATCACAAGACTTTGCAGTTTTTGCTGTGGAACTCTTCTGGAAGCACAGGATAGCAGCAAAATGCCAAGAAATGTTTGCTCTTAAATACTGTAACTCAGCGGGAAGACTTTGTGTTGGGGAACAGAACTGAGACTTGCCATAACCTGGCTTTGCTGTTTATGTATCTGTATGCTATTCAACTCATCTTCACAAATCAACTCACCATACTGAAGGAAGGGTAGCCAACTGGCAAAGTTGCTTTGAAATACATCCAGTCCTCAGAAATGAGTACTCATTTCTGTTTCATTGTGAGCATAGTAATTTTCTTTTTCTATTTCAGCAAGGCCAGATGAGCTTTGCAGGGATTATATAGGAAGATCACTGGAAACAGCAATCAGCAACAGCAACCTGGGGTGGGCAATACTGACTGGTGAGGATTCACCCAGGTAAATCTCTGCCACCTTCCTATTCCTTTTTTGCTGAAGATCCTCCATCCTGAATGCTGATCTGGTCCAACTGTATTTAGCTGGGCAATAATCAGTGAGAGCACAGTCACAGAGGAAGTGTCACCCTTTTCCATAAGTGACAATCACCACCTGTGCTGCAAGCATATCTCTCTGTCCCAAATATGGGACAGGAAGATACGGGGCGGAAGGGGCATCTCTACCAAGCTGCGGGGAGCTGTGAAGGAAGTGGCAGTTGCCGGTGCTCCCTGGGAGCCTTGCAGAAACAGCAGCTGCTGCCCCCTCCCCCAACCCCAGGGAAGTTGCATCCACTGGCACTCCCCGAGCCCCAGGAAAGCAGCAGCAGCCAACTCCCACCTTTCCCCCCGACCCAGGGAAGCCACAGCTGCCAGTGCTCCCCAAGCCCCAGGAAAGCCATAGCAGCTGCCACCATCCCCCACCAGCCATGGGGAACCGGGAGCCCTGGGGAAGCCACAACTTCCGGGACCTCCTGGGAAGCCACTGACGCCAGTGCTCCCTGAGCCCTAGGAAAGCAGCAGCAGTTGCTTCCCCCAGCCCAACCCCAGTAAACTGGAAGCCCCTGTGAAGCTGCAGCTGCTGGCACACCCCAGCCCCGGGGAAGCCACTACTGAGAACTCTTGGAGAAAAGGTCAGCTGAGCAGAGGGTCCAAATATGGGATGATTGGTCCCTTTTAAAAACGTAAGTCGGGATGCATTTTTGGCAACCCAAAAATGGGACCGTCCCACCCAATACGGGACAGATGGTCACATTGGGGGCGGGGGACGGACACATCTTTCTGCAAAATATATTGGCTGCATCTACAGTAGCACTTTCTTTTGAAATACTTTTCAAAAGAAGGAGGCTCTTTCAAAGGAGCCCATGGAGTGTCTTCACACAAAAAGTGTTCTTTCAAATGTAAATCAAAAGAATGTGGTGCTCCTTTCAAAATCACTCTTCCTTTCCCATTTCAGGAAAAGTGCCCCTTTTCGAAAGCTTCTTTCAAAAGAAAACGTGTAGACACTCTGCAGAACCCTTCTTTCAAAAGAACTGTCTTCATTTTTTATCCCTGGCCTCTTCTTTCTAAAGTTTGGGGCTGTGTGGATGCCCTCTTTGGAAAGAGCAGATCACTCCTTTGATCAGTTTTTGTTGTTTTTTTTTTTGGAGTGTGGACGCACTCTTTCGAAAGAAGCTCTTTCAGAAGAGGTCTTCCAGAAGGGCTCCTTTCAAAAGATTTCTGTAGTGTAGACATAGCCATTGTGTCTTACCTCATAACTTGTTTCACCAAGAACTCTTGAAGCTCACCAGGTTTATGTAAGGAAACACATTATAGAGAAGGCTCCAAGGTCCCACTCTAATGTGGGCCAGGGAAACACCCACCCCCACGCATCATCCTTCACTGATGAGCAGAAGCTCTCTGACCAAGAGCTTAGAGGAACAGATTTTGCAGTGTCTAATCCCATGCGCTCTTTCTCTAGGGTTCCCATGGAAGTGGAATGCAATCTCATGAGCACAAAGATGGAGCCCCACCCAGGACTGACTACCTGAGACAAAATCCTACCCTGAGCCCATCACAATTGGATGAGTGTTTGTGCATGGATTCTAATAGACCAACACCACTGAAAACTGCTAGCGAGGAGAGTAGAGCACATTAGAAGAAAGATTTGTTGGTTCCATAGGTGGCACAGGCTCCAAAACACAAGGACTTTCATCTTCTGGAGTGCAGGTCTAGGAACTGTCCATGTAGCTCATTATCCCTAGACTGGATTACCTCCCAACACATGCCAGAAGCAGGGTCCCAACTGCTCGACAAACTGACTTAGGGAGACATATCCAGCACTAAAAGGATATCTTCCTCTCTAATTTTCAGTCTGCCCTCCTCTTCAACTTGACCCTCATGAGGGACATTACTACACCAAGAAGATGATATCACTTTGGTGTTCCAGGGATGGTACTGACACCCAATCATAGGAAGGGAAGCGATTTTTTAGACTCAGATGACAAATATTCCATCCAATCTACCGACTCCATGGAGAAAGCCCATCTCTGACAGTCAGGGACAGGTATCTGAATTAGCCTGTTTTAGCAAAAACAAGTAGTCCTGTGGCACCTTAAAAACTAACAAATTTATTAGGGCATATGCTTTCTTGGGCTAAGGCTCACTCACTTCATCAGATTCATAAGATTGCACCAGAATTGGATATAACACCGCTAGTGGCCTGCATTAGTGAGAAATACAGAATACAAACTCCCAGTATTATTTATTGCAATAGGGGAAGCTGAGAGTAAGGATGTCACTGGTTCTGAGAACTAGTTTGCGACTCAGTAGACTTGATTTCAGTTCCTTACTCTATACAGGTTTCCTATGCGATCTCAGGAAATTAACAGTCTCTGTGCCTCTGTTGTCTGTAAACTGGGAACGACACCTTTCTGCCTCACAGAGTTGTTGAGAGGCACTCAGACAACAGGGATAAGGGACTATGTAAGTACTCGTAACAATATTACTCAGTTTGCATAGTTATTACAATTGAGTTAGGTCACAGTTACAACATACCTGATCTGTTTTACACCATTCTTCAATTATGTATTGAAACGTGGAATTTAAAGGTGACAACTAAGGAAAAAAAATTAAGCATACATAATTCTTTTGTTTATGTGATTTAAGAACTGCAAGAAAAATGTCTGGAAAACTAATGAAATATTGACGCCAGAGAGACTAAGCTGAACCACCATTAGAGGAAGGGATGTCTACTCTGATGCTTAATATGCACTTGGGAGACAGGACGTCATAATTAACGATTGAAACCCCCGATTCCTCAATTAAGGTATGACACTCCTCACCTCTCTGACATTCTACATGTGCTTCAGCAAAGCTAGGGAACATTGGACTTGGCATGCCTGGCGTATGTCAGGTAAAAAAAAAATCAGGCAGAATCTTTCACCCCTTAAAAACATCTCAATGTTTTCTTTATAAGAGAATGATTAAATGGCAAACACTCCATATTTTCTTATTTGCTGTTCACCATTAACTCTCCTCCCCCTCAAAAAAAGAAAGAAATCCCCGCTTGCAGGATATAGCCAGATTTAAACACAGCTGTTCTTTCTATTGCAGAATGTAGCTGAGTTTCCACAGATCTTATGGATGAGGTCATTGCATTTTTCTGCAGAATCAAGTTAATCAAATCCTGGCATATAGACTATCCCTATTAATTAGTACAAGTATAAAATTAAAAAAAATCCCTGTTCACCCTTGACAGGAAAACAATAACGAACACATATTTCAACACAATTATAGCTCTATCACAGTTCTAATTGTAGTATGGACAGGGCTGTGCTTTTCCTGGGTCCTCTCCTCCAACTTAATGTGTTATTGTGAATCTTGAATTTTATACAACACAATAATGAATACTGCTCTTCACTCAAGTACTGGGTCATCGAAAGCTGTAAAAATCCAGCCAGTTATCCCAGTGGGATTCACCTTTGTCAGCAGATCATGGAGCTCCAAAATAAATCAATTTTTAAAAATATTTTATTACAAAACAAGTCCACAAAATCTATAATACAAATGCAGAGTTTGTTAACTTTACAATTATTTATAGACAACTTCAAACAAAGGTATTTTTATCATGAAGAAACGTCACAACTTGCAATCTGAAAAACTGAAAATGATTAATATTTAAATGGATTGTTTATTGGCTTTGAAAGCCTTCCATATAAAGTAGCTTTTTGAAAGGATAATTTGAGCTGTTTTTCATTGTTAATACTAGAAAACCACAGAATTATTTTTAACAACTAATTGGTTTCTGATGCAAGACTTCTTTTGTATGATGCTATTGATAAAAACATTTTAATGTCTACCTGAAAATAAGGTTAATTTAATCAAAAATACCCAAAACAAATTATTGGAATTTGTTTAAATTAACATTAGGTATATTAATAGATAGCATAATTGCTTAAATAAAATTACAGAAATATGATCTTATAAAAGAGGTAAAGTAAGTAGACAAGACTCACCTTGAAAAATGCAATGACAAAATCAGAGTATTTACAAATTAAGAAATATGTTCTTCAAAAATATCATTTTAATTATCAGATTCCACATTAAAAATACAAAACAAAGTGAATTTTATTCCCTAATATGGGCATGTCTGTTTGGAATGAAAAGGGCAAAAAAGCACACTGTTAAACATAACATTTTGTAAAAACTAACCCTGGGGCACAATCAACAAATGATACTGGGGCACTTAATTTAAGGCCTTGTTTTCCCCCAGTCAATATGTTGAGCTGCTTAAAATACCCAAGGTACTAAAATATTGGTTTGGTTTTCCTTTGTAACAATTAATGCTACAAAATGATAGAAATATAAATTAACTATTTAGGTTGTCTGCAGAATATATATTTTAATATAAATATAAAAGTTTGATGTGAGGAATTCTTATAAAAATTCTTGATAATCTTTGTATCGTCATGTACATTTACATTAGCAGCAATTGCAGTATAAGATTTAAAAAAAGCTGTCTAGGTTAAATGTCTCTTTATGATGCCCTCCAAATTTCATGTGCAACAGCAAAGCACTGCTCCTGTTTTAAGCAATTTTATTTTATTGTGTCAGCCTGACACATTCCATTAGATATTCCAAGTTTGTAATTGCAACCAAATACTTCAGTACATATTTGCAGCATTCTTCTGCAAATACATTTACAGCTTAAGCTAGAATACCTCTCCCTCCAAAATACATACGCCCTGCAAAAGTATAGCTGATACTGCACTAGGAGAACATGGTATGCTCTGGATCTACAGACAGGTGCTTCAGTCTGAATATTTGATTTTCAGAAACATAAAGTACTGGTGAATTAGTCAGTCACCTAATCTGGGATTCAGATTTGCTTTCTGTCTCTGAAACACATTTCAGATGTATCTCCATACCTGATGGTCAATCTAAACATACTGCTTGTGATTGATCCGTGAGGACTTCAGGGCATCAGGCATCAAATTTTTGTGCCCCCTGAAGACCATGGTGCAGAATCAGGGCCTTAATTCCCCACTGAAATCTGTCAGGATCAGATCCTTTGTCATTATAGCTCAATAATGTTTGTGGGCCAACTACAAGCTGGCTGGGTGCTGCCATGGGAGCCTGGAAGTCTATTTGGAATCTTTACACCTGGGACTGCTGGATTTCATTTGGGTGGGGGGGCGGCAGAGGGCTATGGCATCAGACTCACTTCTGCCAGTCTTCCCATTAGGTCCAACATAGGCAAGAGGTGATGAGCTATTTAAGAACCTGCTCAGGTGGAGTCATAATGCCCCAGCACTGTTGGCCAGTCTCAAAGAAGAAAAGAATATTAGTTACAAGATATTAACAGTATTAACAGAAAGCAGAGCCAGGAGACAAATTTACAGGAACTACAAAATATTTATAATTAGTATTCATGTCAAATACCTTTTATTTTCAAATATAACCCTGATACCTTTTTGTTAAATAAAATCAGAATAATAGCCTAAGAAAAGGGTTTTTAACAATACAACAACGAAACCAAAATGGAGTACTTGCAACCCCTAAGAAATGAGCTGCACTAAAATTGTTGGGCGTCTCACAGTGGGTTTTCTGGAGCCAGGATTATTGGTTATTTGGTAGCCAATTACACTTGCCCTCTCTGTAGACAAATTTTCTTTTACTCTCTTGCATTCAAGTCAAATACTTACTGAGGAACACATTCAAAATCATTTAAATTATAAACTGTAGAATAATTGACCCTGTAAACCACTATCCCCTCTTGGCTCTGGCTTGCATACAAAGCTCTGTCCAAATAAGGATATTATCTATAGTATGTCCCTCAGTTCTGCCTAACATCAAAAATGGTATTTCAAATTCAGGGCTCCCTGCCAAGCACTTTTGTGTGTTTTTAATTATTGGGAACATGCCTGCCGTCTGTTTGTATTTCCTGACATTAATGGATATCAGTTGCAGCCCAATCATAAGGACAGCTACTCCACTTGGATTGGCTCAGTGTAATGCCCATCAGAATATCTGGGATCCAAATCCTTTCAAAATACTCAGTGCTAACATGAAGGGTAAATTGTAATACTGGTAAGTGCACTGGGACTGATGAAACAGACTCTGGTATGATAAAATTCACCTCCTTAAGGCCTGATCACTGAAGTCAGTGGATGTCTTTCCACTGCCATCAATGGGCTCCGGATAACCCTCATGTGGGGCTCTGAAATGTTACTATTCCCAGCTTCCCATTCAATAGTGTACACTAATCTACCACAGATCATGAGGATGTACCAAAACCCTGTCTTGAAATGGAAGGACAGGTATGAGGCACCAGATAACACAAAGGAAGACAGAAGGTGGGGAGAAGACAGTAGAGCTTTCCATAAAGATCAGGGACCAACGCCTTCTATAAATCAGCGCTAGACATAATGGGTGCAGTGGGGCTGGAACTGTGAATTTCTAAAAGATCTATCCCAGCAGGGTGAGATCAGAGGAAATAAAGCAACGAGGTAGTGAAATGCTACAAAGTGGCCATCATCACCAGTAGCTGGAATTTACATGGTTGTAATGTCTTGGCTTTTAGTGTTCTTTGAAGGTTTCTCCAGATTGGAGTAAAGCAGAGCTGAATCCTCCAAGCAATTCTAACAAAGATTTCCAAACATGAACAACCATCAGTGGATTAAAACCCTAATGTTTACTGGGACTTTAAACCATTAGTGGCTGGCCACCATGCTAGCTGACCCAGTATAAAGCCACTGTAAGCCAAGATTTAAACTGATGAACCTTATCCCTGGCTGAAATGGGAATAACTTCACTGGTATAAGCTAGGATTCTATTGTAACAAATCTCAGTGCAGGAACTATCTTACGTGGTTGTAAGTGTAGAGTCACTCTCTCTTTCAGTTTTGCCCTACTTCCTTACTACACCAGTCCGTTAAATATGGCACAAGATTAACTACAGCCTTTGCCCATTACTAGGTACCCACCAGACTCAGGTCTGTCTTAACGTGCTAACAGACTGGAACAGTGAAAAATAATGATCAAAAAGAAAATGAAAAACACCTGGCTAAACTGATTTAAGACCACAATTGCTCAAAGTCAGGCAATCAAAATGCATGCATCTTCCAGCATAAATCTTCATTTATGAATTCTGTCTTCAAAAACACTGTTGTCAGCTTTCCTCACGCACATTTGGTTAATGAAATTGGACATAAAAACTATCCAAAACACTCCACGTTTTATTTTTTGCTTAGTCAACACCCAACAGCCATAACCTGTTATTTTGACTTAACAGTTTCTTTCTAGTTCTCTAGTAACAGAGATAGCTGTGCTAGTCTATGTACTGTCAAAACAAAAAAGCAGTCCAGTAGCACTTTAAAGACTAACGAAATAATTTATTATTATAATTTAATAATGATATCACCTAATAAATTATTTGGTTAGTCTTTAAAGTGCTACTGGACTGCTTTTCTAGTTCTCTGTTAGTAAGTTCTAGCACAGCGGTTCCCAAACTTTTCAGTAACACAGCACACTTCAATGACACAAATAATTCCACGGCACACCCACTTTTTCTGGCTTTGCAGACAACCCCGCACCAGCTGGGGGCTCAAGCAACAAAACTGCCTGATTCCCAGCTGGTGCGGGCTTGGCCAATTTCTCCTCACAGACACTTTGCAAAGTAGCTGCAGAAGGGAAATTGAAGATCCTGAACCAGCTGGGACTCAGGCAGCTTGGCTGCTTGAACCCCAGCTGGTGTGGGGTCATCTAAGCGTGCCATGAAATTACATGCATGTCCCACCCCTTGGCTCTGCAAAGAACTGGGGGAAGGGGAAACCGATGAAATTTCCATGGCACACTTAGTTCTCGCCGCACATCAGTATGCCGTGGCACAATGGTTGAAAACCACTGTTCTAGAGGAAAAAAGCACCTAGTTTGCTCAGTTGAGGAGCCTGACATTCAAACATTGGAAGTACATTTCACAAGAACAAGCTGTGTCATATTTTCAGGAAGCAGGGGCTCCTCTTATTGAGCTATGACATCTTCTCTAGGATAGGAGCAGTGTGGGAACCCTGTATAAGATGTACAGTCTTCAGCAACTAGAAGAAATATTTTACATTTATATTTTATTTAAAAATGTTTATGTCTTAAACACATTATTTTTAGGAGAGAATACTAATCCAATAACAATAATAGAGCAAGGCAGGACTTCTAAAAACAAAGTCTGAGATACTGACCATCAAAAAGGTCATTTCTGAGCAAACTGATCATCACCAGAAAAAGCTGCAACTCTTCCATCTAAAATTTCAGAACTGTTTTCAAGCATTGTACATGCTTCATTTATTGATACATATCCAAAAACATTTCACATAATTAGTTCTGAATTTGACCCTCAAAATAACTCAGTCTGAGCTAATTTCTTACAGAGTCTTTAAACCTCAATCCCAAACCTCAGAATAGGAAATAACTCTTCAGATAAAGTGGTTAAGATTCAAAAATGTGTTTTTTTTAAATGAACAGTGGTTTATTAAAAAAATTCATGCAGTCTTGCATTCAGCATCATTGCAAGGACACAGGAAATGTAATATTGGATATTTTTGAAAGCTGTAAGGTGGCATTAATAGAATTATGAATTCATTACAAATGAGGAACAATGATAATTTACAATTAAATATAACAATGTGAGAAAAATACATAATTGGACTATAGTCTCCAACTGGTGTGAGCTCTTCTTTAGATGAGGGATATTATGTATAAAATACCCTATGGATTTTTATTTAACATCTAGTTGACTGAAATGTGGTGACATGAAATTTGATCCTCATTTAACTAATAGTTTATCCCATTTCCCAGAGATCTGCCAAGAATCGCTCCTAGGTTAATAGACACTCTGATGTCTCTCCTTGCATACTGCAGAACAACTAACATTCATTCGAAAAAAATCCATTTTGCAATATTTTTATTATAGGTTAATCTGAAAAATTACACCCTAATACTTTGTTCTGTTTTTCTCTATGTAAACAAAGGGCCTCTCCTGTGAGCTGAGTCCAAATAAGAAAACCTGCAGATTTTACAAACCCCTCCAACAAACCCAAGCTCCTTTTTGGAGTTTTAATAAAATGTGAGCCGCAGTGAGCAAGAGTCTATTCTCAGATCTATATGGAAAGGAAGAGCAGATAGTTAGAGCTGAGACTGTAGCAGGGCCAGAATGTTTGGAGTTTAGATCCAGGCCTTTAGTTGGAAGATTCCCCTCCCACTTGGACTGCGTCTACACTAGAAGCGTTTTGTCAACAAAACCCCCGTTTTGTTGAAAAAACTCAAAATATGCACACTTAAAATGTGTTCTGTTGACAGTAACTCTACAGAACGTGGCTCTTTTGTTGACAGACTTCTGTCTCTCCCCACAAGAGGGAACGCCTTTCTTGGCGGAATCTTTTGACAAAAAAGCCACATGGGCTCTCTGGGGTGCCCTCTGTCAACAGACAAGGCTTCTGGGTCATGGGCAGCCCTGTCTGCTGTACTTCTGGTTGTCCGTTCTGTCAGGAAAATGGCCAGGCAGTCTGGCTGCTCTCTGGTGACACAGTGATCTGCTTTTGTGTGTGGCCACGATCTGTTGACGGAAGTTATGTTGACTTCTGTCCAGATTGCTGTAGTGTAGACATAGCTTTGGTATCTCCAGCACTCTTAAAAAAAAAATCCAACTTGGAGTTCAAAAAAAGACAGTTACCTGGTGTTCTTTGAGATGTGTTGCTCATGTCCATTCCAAGTTGGTCACCAGAAGTTTTGTGCTCTAGCCAGTAGCCACAGGGTTGGCGCGGCGCCCCCTGGAATGGTGCCAATATGATGACCAACATATACACACACACATCCCCACCCCCGCTCAGTTCCTTCTTGCCAGCTACTCCAACAGTGGGGAAGGCAGGATGGTTTTGGAATGGACATGAGCAACACATCTCAAAGAACATCAGTTACAGAACAGGTAACTGTCTCTTCTTCTTCAAGTGATTGCTCATGTCCATTCCAAGTTGGGTGAATACAAGCCAATGCCTAGGAGGCACGGTCAGAGCCTTGCTGCATGTCTTGGTTAACATGAAACACAGAGACCACCTTAGGTAAAAATGCGGGGTGAGGTCTCAGCCTAACCTTATCCTTGTGAAACACTGTGTACAAAGGGTGCACTGAAAGTGCCCTCAACTCAGATACCCTCCTGGCTGAGGTGATTGCCACAATGCTGTTTTGTAACTCAGAAACAGCAGGGAGCAGGTAGCCAGGGGCTCAAAGGGGGCCCCCATAAGCTTGGTTAATATCAAATTGAGAACCCATGGGGGCAGTGGTGCCTGAACCTGGGGCTTGATTCTTTCTAAACCTTTCAGAAACCTTTTGACTATGGGGTCTGAGAACACAGAAGACGTTCCATGACCTGGGTGAAAGGATGCGATAGCAGCTAAGTGCACCCTAACTGAGGAGAGGGACAAGCCCTCCTGTACCAGATCCCATACGTAATCTAAAATCAATGGAATGGGGGCTTGCAAGGGAGATAGCCATCTGTGAAACACCCACACCGAAAACTTTTTCCACTTAGCCAAATAAGTCACCCGCGAGGAGGCTTTTCTACTCTTTAACAATACTTCCTTTATGGGACACGAACAGCCCAGCTCCCCGTCCCTCAGCAACGGAGCATCCAAGCTATGAAGTGCAGTGACTGGAAATTTGGTTGCAGTCTGCTCTCTTGCAGCAGCAGAAGGTCCATCTGGATTGGCAATGTCATCAGCTTGCAGGTTGAGAGGTGCAGTAGGGTTGAGTACCAGTGCTGACGGGCCCATGCCAGTGCCACCAAGATGATCAATGTCCCTTCTGAGCGAATCATGAAGAGGACCCTGTGAACTAGTGGAATCGGAGGGAGCTCATACATCAGTCTACCCAACCAGGGGACAGTGAAGGCATCTGCCCAGGACCCCAGGCTTTCATTGCAGTAGGGGCAAAACATCCTGCATTTCGCATTGAGGTGGGAGGGAAACAGTGCTGTCATGTTGTCTGCACTAACTGACTTGCAATGTCCTGTCAGATTGGCCTTGAAAGTCACACATGCTAGTCTGATGCCCCGAGCGCTCTCACATTTATGTTGAGCTGAAGGTCTGACACACTCCAAAGAGCCTGGATTCATAGCTGACGCAGGTGCACTCCCCACCCTCAGTCCAATGCATCCATTACTAGGGAAAGCGAGGGCTGCTGAGAGGCAAAGGGGACTCTTGTGAGGATGACACCCTTGTCCAGCCACCAGTGCAGGGTCGACAAAGTCCGTGTCAGCACCATAACCACCAAATCTAAACTGCCTCTTACAGGGCGATACACCGATGACAACCATAGCCGCAGAGGGCGCATCCTTTACTTGGTGGGCTGTACCACGAAGGTGCATGCTGCCACGTGAGCCAGCAAACACAGGCAGCACCTGACTGTCGAGGTGGGAACTACCAGGATATCTCGGATAATGGTCCCTATGGACCTGAACCTGTCATCTGTCAGCAACACCCTGGCACACCTGGCGTCCAGTAGTACCTCTACAAACTCTATTGACTGAGACGGGACCAACACTGACTTTGCCTTGTTTAAGAGACTGAGGCTTACAACAGTTTCATAGATCAACTGTACATGCTGAATCACCTGCTCCCTGGAATGACCCTTGACTAGCCAGTCATCCACATATGGGAATAGCTGCATCTCTTGCTTGCATAGGTGAGCTGCTACTACCGCCATGCCTTTGGTGAAGACCCTTGGGGCGACAGACAGACCAAAAGGCAGGACTGTGAACTGATAAATGTTTCCCATCTGCCATGAACCTGAGAAACCTCCTGTGAGGAGGGTAGATTGAAATATGCATCCTGTAAGTTGAGAGCTGCGAACAAATCCCCCCACTCCGGCATTGGGAGTGTGAGACCAAGAGATATCATACAAAATTTTATTTTTTTTCATGAACTCACTGAGACCTCTTAGGTCCAGGATGGGTCTAAAGTGCCTCTTTGGTTTTGGAATTAGGAAATACTGGGAAAAAAACTGCTGTCCCCTGAACCTGGGAGGAACTTCTTCTATGGCCTCAGAACCCAGGAGGGATTGCAATTCCTGCCATAACAGGATCTCGTGAGAGGGGTCCCTGAAGAGGGACAGGGAGGCGGGTATGAAGAGAAGTGAATAGCATATCCCCTCTTTACCATACACTAGACCCACCGGTCTGTGGTGTGCTGCACCACGTATGGTAAAAGGTAGATAGGCAAAATGAAAAAAGTGGGGATACTGGAGTGGGTGAGATTGACTTGACACTTCTGACCGTGACATCAAAATTGAGACTTGGGTCCCTCCGGGCCCTTTTGGTGGCCTTGAGGTTGTTGGCCTGAACGGTGCCTGCCTGTCCTGTTCCGCCTTCTACTGCCGTCTCTTTGTGGCTGCAGAAACTGTGTTTGCTAAGGACAGAGGTTAAAATGCCTGTGCTGGTTGGCAGGTGTATGCAGGCCCAAGGAGTGGAGGGTGGCCCTAAAGTCTTTCAGACTACGCAGTCTTTTATCTGTCTTATCTGAAAATAGGGTAGGGCCCTCAAAAGGGAGGTCCTGGTTCATTTGCTGGACCTGATGAGGCAGGCTGGAAACCTACAACCAAGCCCCCCTGAGCATTGCCACTCCAGAGTGCATAACCCTCATGACAATGTTGGCAGCACCCAATGCTGCCTGCAGGGCCACCCTTGAAATCAGCCTGCTCTCCTCCACTATGGCTGTGAAGTCCTGCTTGGCTTCAGGTTGCACCATCTCAGAGAACCTAGACAGGGCGCTGATTGTCTTACAAGCATACCTGATAAACAGAGCCTGCTGGTTAGCAATTCTTAATTGCAAACCTCCTGTTGAGTAGAGTTTTCTCTCAGAGGTCCAAGCATTTAGCTTCTCTATTTTTCGGGGAGGGACCCTGGAACACTTGGCGATCTCTCTGGTTAGCAGCATCCACTATCAGGGAGTTCATTGCCATGGGATGGGACACAATACCGTCTCTCACTCCTATGGGCTATAGGAAAGGCAGAAGCAGGGGTCTGCCAAACCGTTTTTGCCATGGGGCAATTGATTTGATTATGGGTAGACCCATGTTGGTGGGGCGTGTGGAGGACAAAATGTCTGTGATAGAGTTCATTTCATCCTGGACCTCCTCCACTTGCACCCGCAAGTTTTGGGCCACTCTCCTAAGGAGTTGTTGAAAAGCCCTGCCATCCTCCAATACAGGTGAGGCCAAGTGTGGGATTGGCGGGGCCGCAGGCACTGCTAAAGGCACTCCAATGGCCTGGCCCTGCACCTTGTGAAATGCCCATGGGGTCCAGAAGGGCCACTGCTGAGTCACCTGCAAAGCCGGCAGCCAACCTGTATCATCCAAGCAATGACTACGGTGTCTGCAACAGCTATGGTGTGACTTTCTTGACCTCCCACTCCGTCTGGAGCTTGAGTAAAAGAAGTCTGACTCCGACGCTGATTCAGAAGCCGATGACCACGGTGGCGCCATCGGAATCAGCGCTGCTGCTGAAGTATAGGGCACCTGAAACTGGCCCACAGTCTGCTGGGTTGGCACCAGAGTGCTCGGCACCGAATACAGTGTCAGCATCAATGTGAGCGCAGGTGTTGGTGCCAATGTCACGTCCATGAGCCCCGATCGCTGTTTCAGTGCTACGGTGCCTGTCCTCCATAGACAGAGGAGAACCTGGCACCATCATCTGCAGATGTCCTCATGCCGCTTGAAATGCCTCTAACGCGGAGGGCAAGTCCAGCACCCGCGGGCTCCCGCTCTGCACTGGCTTCAACGGATGTGCCTCCTGCCCTTTGGCAGTGTGTGCTGGAGCCTTGGACTTGAGGCTGCTCCACTTTGACTTTGTGCCTCCTCTTCATCAGCACTGGAGACTGACTCCTATGGCACTGAGAAGGTGACGGTGCCTGCACCTGCTTTCAGTCCTGGGAGTCCTTACGCAGCACCGTGGTTGACAGTGCTGGTGAACTTTGCATTGAGGAGACTCCACTCTTCTCTCCTGCTGGAGAGTCTTGAGGTTTAAGAGCCACCTCCACTAAGAGGAATTTAAAGTGTTGTGACCTACCTTTCAAAGTTCTGGGTTTAATGGCCTTACAAACTGGAGAGTGATCACGGAAGTGTCCTTCACCCAAGCAAATCCAACAGGCTGAATGGGGGTCACTTTTGGGCTTACATTTGCTGCATTTTGAACATGTCGTAAAGCCTGGGGAGCCAGGCATTTCCCAGCGCCAAGGTGCTGAGGTGGAGGGAAAGCCCCACCTCTGCTGTTAGTTAAAACACTAAGATAACTATCAAGTACTAAAACTACTTACACTTCAATAACTATTTATACTACAATAGGCTACCAGCTAAAGATTTGAGCAAAGAAAGCAAGAGCTCTAACAACCGGCAGTGTGGCCAGAAGGAAATGAGCAAGGTGGTGGGGGGCGGTCAGGCAATGCATATATTGGTCGCCATATCGGTGCCACTCCAGAGGGTGCTGCACCGACTCTATGGCTACTGGCCAGGACAAAAAGCTTCCTGAGACTGGGCGTGCGCCTGTGCACAACCCAACTTGGAATGGACATGAGCAATTGCTCAAAGAACTAAAAGGTTTCATTTCTGTCAGTGATGGCTGACAGCATCTGGTCTTTAGCAGCTGTAAAATCAGGTGCAGATCTGCATATCTAGTTTTTTTCCCTCAAGTGTCTTGTCTACTTGTCCATCATTATGGCTGTCATCGTAAGGACAGTTTCTAAAATTCCTGGGCAATGACAGAGCCCTTTTACTATAGCAAGGAGAAATCTAGTTCATATCTGTAAGTTCTGTAAAAGGAACTGATAACCACCCAGATATCATCTTGTTCAGTGCTACATGTTAAATGCTTGAAAAAGATCTCTTGCAAGTTTTCTTGACAGCTTCTACAATATGAGTGTTTAAACACACACACAAACACATACACAAATTAAAACCACCATTATTTTTGTTGCCTTTCAAATTAAACTCACTGTCCTCCAAATCTTCATAAGACCATGAGTATATCACACGAATTTTAATGTGTGTGAGGGGTTTTCATTTTTTTTGGTCTAAATCTATACATATTTAGTTTTCCTCACATCTACTCTTAAACCTTTCCTATTGTAAAAAATAGGAGTTGATGTGTCACTGGAACAACACTCTCTGGGATCTGGACATCTGGAACTAGAGCAATTAACTAAGCTAAATACAGGGGTGGGAGCTTCATATACAGAACAGACTATAAATTCCAGACTTCAGGAAAAAGGTGATGGAAGCATTTTTCAGGAAGGAGAAGACTCACTAGCTATAACAGACCTTTCCTGGCTGACCCCTACAATCTCTCTGGGAATGGCTCTGTGGCCCCATGCCCACCTAGATTGATGTGTCTGCTAGGAAATGATGGAGGAACTTATTTCATTACTTTAAACTGGCAAGAGTGACTAGTGCTGAGTAAACAGAGTGCAAGATTCAAAATTCAGGCCTCTTTGAGCTCATGGGTTCCTCTGGGAAGCAACTGGCTTGTTTGCATATTTGAAAATTCCAGAAGAAGGGTTTTTTGTTTGTGTTTTTTTAATTCAACATTCTAAATAAAAGTATAATTTGGTTATTAAATTTTCTGGCAGTGAACAAATTATTTTTGAAACAAAAAGTTTTTTTTTTTTTCGAATAACCCTAAGACAAGTTGGCTGTCTCTACACATGCCACTCCCTTTCAGAAGAGGCATCTTAAGGAGGCACTTCGGAACAGGTTAATGAGGTGCTGACATGCACATTCAGCACCTTATTAGCATAATGGCGGCCAGTCGCGCTTCGAAAGTGCTGCTTTCGAAATGCAGACTGGCTGTATAGATGCAGGTGCTTCAAATAAACCCTACACTTCGAAATTCCCTTATTTTCAATGGCCATTGCGTTATTCAGCCTTTCAGCTTCGTTTTAGCATGCCCCTTCCAGGATACTCTCACTCGCTCACTCCCCTCCCCATTTTTCCCTTTTTTTTGTCACATTGATGTGCATTTTACCAAGTAAAAAGGTGACTTTAAAAAACCCACAGAGGATCAATATCCTCTTCCCTCCCTGCCCCAAATCCTTGGAGGTCAAGTCAGTTTCCTGACTTCAGTTAAAAAAAAAGGCAATTATGGCACAAAAGAATGGAAATTAAATAAAAAAAATCAAATTTATAAATATTCTTCCACTGTACAAAATTTCACAGCCCCACCCTATCCATTTGTATTCACATTTTCCTTTTTAAAAATTCCCACCCCTATTTCTCTTTAAAATCATAAAATATATATATTTGAATCTTTGTTCATATTTAAAAATATTTACAGTAAAACACAAGTTCCTTCTATTAAGGTCATGAGGAGTCTGTACAAGGAGATGGCGGAGGGGGGTAGAGGTGAAAATAGCTTCGCTCTGTGGCGGGAGATGGAGGGCAGCTTTCTTCTGCTGACATATACTGGCTGCGAGGCGTGGGTGGAGGTGGGTAAGGGTCTGAGTCTGAATTTAGATCTATGTAGTATTTGTTGGCTTTCCACCGGCTCGTGGTGTAATCGCTGTCACACACATCGGTGCTGCATGGCGTCGTGGGTGGAGCTATCCCTCGTATAAGGTAGGGTCTAAAAAGTTAACAGCTCAGTGTTAGTCGTGTTCATATTTTTTTAAAAAAATACTTTGCATTAATTTTAAATGCAGGTGAAAAAAGTGCTGGAATGAAGACTTCAAAGCACAGGTACTACAGATGGGACAAACTAGGACCACGTATTTTGTTTTATACACAATGCCAAACTGTGGTCAGATGATAGACTATTTTGGCTGGATTATAACCAGCAACCTGCCAGTGAAATGCTCTCAATTCCATTTCTAATGCCCAACAAATCATTCATATAACATTTTAATTTTTCAGAAATGATCAGCCGTATTAGAGCAAGAGCAAATAAAGCAGAGGCTTAATATAATAACAAGAGTAACCACTGTCTGACATGCCATTTAATCCAGGAGGAAAAAAAATAACTCCCTTTTTTATTTAAAAGCTTTGAATAAGAACAGTTTTTTTCCCCTAGATACAAAACCGGAGAGACCCCAACTCAAGAAAATGCCAAGCTTTCTCTTTGGTCTTTACCTGTAAGATCGCGTTGAAGGAATGTTAGAGGAATAGAACATCTCTGTGTTATATAAGGAGCGATCGGTAGCTGGGGAAGGAGGTGGGTTCAAAATCTGTGGATGTTAAGAACAAATAAGGCAGAGGTTCAGTTTAATTCGTTATGTAACAATAGTTTACACACACACACACACACACACACACACACAATATGAGAGAGAGACCAAAAGTACAGACAGGTTGGACCTCTGTAGTCATTTGTCATCCAGAAGCATCTGTAGTCTAGCATCCCTGGGGTTGCTTCTGGGCTGGAGCACTCATGAGGAAAGAGTAACCCTGTGCTCATCAGCTCTGCCCCCCCACCCTTCCAGAGTGCCACATACAGCTCATTGGCAGTTCTTAAACTCAGGGAGAGAGGGGGAGGAGCAGGACCGCGTGTACTCAGGGAAGAGGCAGGGTGGCTGCAGAGCCCTGCACCTGGAGGCCAGGAGCCCAGCCCAGCGGGTGCAACGCTTGGTGCACTCCTGGCCCCTAGCAGCTGGGCTCCAGAGCCACCCTGCCTCTGCCTCTGAGAACTCTCCCCGCCTGCCCCACCCCTTTTAGTCTCTGCTTGGTCAATGATGGCCCTGCAGCTGGCAATAGCAAAGAGGCTGGCATTGACCTCCCGGGTCCAGTGAATTCCCTAGTTAGGGCTGCTCATGTCTTGAGGGTGCTGGACCAGTGAGTTACAACCTGAATAAAAGTCTCTTCCAAAGGTCCTTATAATCTCCCCCGCAGTCTAGCCCCTCTTGTTTTTACATGTAGTTTTCTAAGGATTCATAGATTTTTTTTGTAAAGGCTAGAAGGGTTCAATATGCTCTTCTAGTCTATATGTAGAACACCCACCAGAATTTCAGCTACGAATTCATCCAGCAGAGGGAATTACTGTTCCCTGCTAGTTAACTGAGCATTTAAGCGATTTGTCCAGCGTTATGCAGGAAGGCTATTGGGGAGACTGGAACTGAACCCAGTTTACCAAATTCTCCGTCTACTAACTTAACCACATGAGCTCCCTTTATTTATGGTCATAAAGACAGATCTCATCCCTGTCAGATACTTGTGGGACCTGGAGCCTCTTCCACCCCTACTTTTTACCCTGTCCCAAATCAGTGCCACATCCAGGAGCATGAATTCATTTAACAGGACCACGTTTTCCCAGTAGCTTTGTTTCTAACATTATTTTTTAAATCATACTGGTTTTACAAGGTCAGCAATGCAAACAGGCTATGAGCCATGATTACTTAAAATCTCCCCCATCCTGCAAAAATGACTAAGCGTTTGCAGCCCTAACAAACCCTTTAGAAAACAGCATTTACTGTGCTTCAAGTTTAACAGAAGCATGCAGGGGACTTCTCCCATCCCCATCTCCCCCTTGTTATTTTAATATTCCAATCTATTCATTTTTACAGAGCTATAAAGTGAGCACTAACACTTCACATTTTTCATGTTCTTTCTAGCACAGTTCAACTTAACAACAATATGAATGGGTACATCCTTGACACCCAGGTCCTAAGGAGTTAAATGCATAAGTCACCGATCAGTGAGATGGGAGTGTGCCACTATGTATTCATTACCCTCTTCGATGTACACCCCATTCCTCCTCCCCTGTCAGTGGAAAGAGAAATGTGACCTTCAGTACTAATAAAACACAAACAAAATAACACCACTTTGTGCCTTTCATTGAAGGACCTGAAAGTGACTTATAAATATAATGTTAAACCTCTACACCCTTATAAAGTAGGTAAGGGATCACTCCACTCACCATTAGAATACAGCTAGTTCTGGAGTAAAAGACAGAAGTTATTTAGCAGTGCACAATAGGGAGATGAAGAATTATTTATCCATTGAAATGGCACGTATTATTTGAGCAGGTGTTTTAACAATATTTGTATTCTTGCTACAAATGTCAGAGGAACTTTAATTATCAAAAGTGATCAAGATCTCAGTTTTACGTTGCATCTGAAACACTGATTTTCCACTGGCACAGTGATCTGAACACTGGAAGCACCTGGGGTGGATACAAATGACTACATATGGATGCGGATATCCATGGACAGACTTGGGTATCTGTAGATCTGCAGGGCTCTACTCCCAGGAGAGACTATAGCCAAAGGAAGGGAAAGTGCTTCTACTGGTCCTGGAAGCCAATGCCCCAGGCAGGCAGCAACTCCTGGCCATGTGGCTGTATTGCCCCAAGCCCCACTATCAGTTGGGCTGCACAATCCCAGAAAGGACACACGGATGGCTCTAAACAGAACATTAAACAGATATAGTGGGTCAGGCAACAGGTCCATTTAGCCCACTACCTGTCTTCCAACAGTAGTGAATGCCAGGTGTCCCAGAAGAATAAACAGAACAGGTAATAATCAAGCGATCCATCCCGTCACCCATTTCTAGCTTCTGACAAAGAGAGGCTAAGGACACCATTCCCACCCATCCTTGCTAATAGCCACTGATGGACCCAACCTCTAAGAATTTATCTAGTTATTTTTTGAACCCTGATAAAATCTTGGTCTTCACAACATCCTCTGGCAAGGAGTCCCACAGGGTGACTGGGCATTGCGAGAAGAAATATTTCCTTTTGTTTGTTTTAAAGTTGCTACCTATTAATTTAATTTGGTGACTCCTAGCTCTTGTGTTATGGGAACAAGTAAATAACTTTTCCTTATTCACTTTCTCCACACCAGTTAATTTTATATATATCTTTATTGTATCCCCCTATTAATCTTCTCTTTTATAAGATAAGTCCCAGGCTTTTTAATCTCCATTTATATGGCAGCAGTTCCAAACCGCTAAGACTAAATTGGTCCAGCTATAGTGGTCTAAACCTTGTTCACAGACAAGCTCTTAGCCTTGCTCTTTCATATTTATGTACATAAATCATTTATACTTTTAATCAGTAGGCGACATGCATGTGTTCACCATTCATCTACCATAAAGTTGACCAGCAAATACTGGTGGTTTTCCTGCCCCTACCAACATTGAATTAAAAGGGATGCTATATTGGAGTTCCAAATATCTTTACAGATTCTTCATTCACTCCTTTGTTGGCTTTGAGAGTGGGAAACCAGGAAAAGAAATAAAACAAAGGTTTTCTATATTGCAGGAACCAACAAACAGGTTCAATTATATTCACAATTTTCCCTCATCCACCTACTCCTTTTAAAATGAAGATACAAGATTACAGTGACTGCCAGACACAGGAATAATACACACAGGCTTTCAAGTTCTTCTTCTGACTGATTATAATGTATAATCTGTTTACATGTAAACATTTGTCCACCCCCACCTTTTACATACTAATTTGGCTTCCACCAGCAGTACAGACCCTCGGAATCATTTTTGTCCAAGTACTACTAATGCCTCGAGAGGCTGGCTCTGAAAGCTAATGTCAACAGAAGAGTAAATGGACATATTGCTCATTCAGTGATGTTGGGAAACATCAAAACAACTGCACAACCTGTTGGTGAAAATAACCTCCTCTGCATCTCTCCCATAAGTAACCAATGCTCCTTCCTCATTGGGTTTTATCATGCATCTCTCCCTTTTCATTTCCTAATTTTTACATATTTATTTCCTCAATTCTGGAAATTTGGCTTAGGGACTAAGAATCTCATTTTCCAACACGTAAAGCTTGTAATATCCAGACACAGACTGTTAAAAAAAAACAACAAAACATGTTAAGCTTCAGCAACCCACAGAGATGCCACTTTATTTTTTCAGTGCATGCATCTGGTTTTCTGAACTGAAATTGAACACTCTGACAAACAGTGAACCAAGCTTAGTTTTTAAGTATTTTCCTCCCCCGGCTGTGTTTTGTTTATTTGCTCCCTCCTGTGCATGCTTGTGGGATTATGGAGTACCAAACATCAATTCAAGGACAAGCTCACCAGAGACAGAGAATTAGACATTTACATGTATTCAGGCTGTGTGAAAACACATACAAAAAAAAATTATACCGTAATGTCCCGGAAAAGCATCTTTGTAATAATACAACATGGTAAAGACCATGGGTACAAGGTAAGGCTCATTGGTCTAAGTGGAAGCCATTCTATTAAATTCAGTGGAAACTGGATTGCCCATGTGTTAGCTGGTGGCTAACACCATGGCTAAATGATATCATCCAACAGAGTATTTATTAGCATTTCTGTAGAAGTACCAGTTTTAATCTGTCAGTATTTGGACAGAAATGGGAGACCCTTTATCTCCTCTTGGACACATTTGCAAGACTTACCTGTGGATAAAAAGTGGCTTTAGTGCTGGACGAACTACTAGAAGAAGCTCCAGTAACATGGTTTCTGTCATACAGAGGTGCACCACTACTTCCTCCCATGAGGCTCATGGAGCTAATCATAGACTTTCCACAAGAGATGCCTACATGGAACCAGAAAAAGACAGGGAGACATGATTAGGTAACTGCAATCCTGTCTGCCATTGTTCCAGCAAGACTGATACTCAGCTGATGTGAATCAATGTAGCTCCATTGCCCTTCATAGTCTGAGGAAGAAGTCTTGTTAATTTAAAGCTCATTTACTTTCCTCATTAGGAACAAAGCCTTTCTTCTGCGACTAGCCAAGACTATAATTCTGTTTTATAGCTTCCTACTCAAGTCTTCTTGCCAGTGCATGGATTAAATCATGATCCTCTACTTACTTTGAAAGTTCAAGATACTGCCATGTCACAATCCAAAGCCACAACTTCAAAATAATTTAACAAATCACTCACTGTTGCACAGACATAGTGACTGACAGCAGCCGGACAATTAAGGAGTTTCCAATCAGGGCTTGGCCATTTCTTCTTCTTTTTTTTGGGTCAAAAATTGGGGTTTTGGTATTTTTTTTGTGAGAAGGTTCTGCTTTCTACATAAGATATCAATATTACATTGAAAACAATAAAAGCCTGAAAACCAAAATATTTCTATTTTGGATATTTTGCCAAAAAAGCAAACATTTCCCATGAAAAATTTTGATAAAAGCCATTTTTTTCCAGTTTTATTAACATTTTCCATGGGAATGTTCTGACCAGGTCTGGACTCCATAGGAACGTGAGAGGACTATTTTCATAGTGGGCATATGGTACATTATCAATCTCTTCAATGACCAGGGAAGTATTTTGGAAGCTTTCATCACCCATGAATAACTTACGGAAAACAGTGTTTCATTCATCGAGATGCAGTGTACACAACGTGCATTACTTTGACAATGAATCATATTAGATGGCATGTATCCCTTTTGGAGATGTCATGCTCTCACAGCCCATGTTTCCTCTTTCCTCCATAGTTCCAACACCTAGGGGCAGATTCACTTCTGACATAAATTGTCACGGCACCACTGGCTTCCCCAGAATCAGGAATTAAACTAGGAGTATGTCTTCACTGAGGAGTTAGCACGTGGGTTTGAACACTTGGGTTAGCTTATCCCAGGTGTAAGCAGTCACAGTGCAAAGCTATACCTGATGGGGGTTCCATTTGCCTGTCTATCTACAGCAGGGGTGGGCAGTCAGTGGCTCATGGCTGGATGCAGTTCACCAGGGTTAGCCCCTGGAAGGTCACCAGACTCTCTCTTTACCCGAGCATCTGCATATACAGCTGCTCACAGCTCCCACTGACTGTGCTTCACTGTTCCCGAAGCAAATAGTTGGGAACAGTGAACTGCAGCCAATGGGAGCTGTAAGTGGACATACTTGCAGATGCTCAAGTATAGAAAACATCTGGTGGTCCACCAGGGGCCAGCCTTGATGAACCATGTCCAGCCCACAGGCCACTTATTGCTCACTCCTGCTCTAGAGGACTTCTGGGGGCATACGTTATGGTTTCATGTGCTGCTGTAAGCTGAGCAGTTCTATTTTTTCCCAGTGAATTGTGAAAGAACTTGTCTCTTTTTCTATGTACTCCAGGCAGTCATGGGAAGGCAGTGGAGGATTATCAACACTCAGGTGATTTAGCCCGAGTCCTCACTGCAATGCAAGTAGGTTATCAGTCTGAGTAACAGTGGCACCTGAGCTCTAACCTACACCCTCAGGTGGGCCAGCAAGCTCTAGTCTGAAGTACTATCAAACTTGGATAACAGAGTTGTGTGGGGATAGTGGGGGGTGGGGGAGGGGAGAGGCAACACCCAAGTACATACCCATGATCTCCATAGTAACTATTAAGGGGAAGATTTTCAACACTTTTTAGGCACATCAGGTAATTTTTAAAAGCATTTATGTGCCTAACTTCCACTGAAAGAAACCCATCTGCATCTTCTGGCAACTAAAAACTTTTAAAAATATGTCCCAATGGGTAGATAAGTGCCAAAGTCTCACCAAAAGTCAAAGGACATTTGGCGTTTCACTTGCTTTGGTGCCTACAACCATTTGGCCCTCAGTTACTATTGTGTAAAAACAGAATCCAGGTAGCATAGTAGAACTGATGAAATGCAGGGTCCTTACCATCCTTACCAGTAAAAGTGCCATGCTGAGAGCTTCCCGGAGCTATAAAATTAAGAGGGACGTGAGGGGTTCCGCTGACATATTCATGAGGAAAAGGTCCATTGGGTCCAGCATAGCGCTGACATACCACTCGCTGGCAAACAAAATACATTCCTCCCATGACAAAAAGGGACAGTATAATACCAATAACAGGCCCAATCGCACTGCTGTGAGGTTGAGGTTCATCTGAAGATGGCTTTTTTTCTGAAAACAAAACAAAAAAATTAAGTACATCAATGGATATGATGCTGCTCTTGGAAAAAACACCATAAACCTAAAACCCCAGGCCCCAGGGAGCATGATAACATTATTGAACAATCATTCACACACAGACCATCAGGCATTCTACATTCTGAATTATTCAGCAGGATTTTACTTCTCTTCTCCCCCACTTGTAGTGATTAGGGACCTTCGCCACCTCACTATATTTTACCCTCCAATAATTTATGGGAAGCTACTTTTAAACTGATTTTTACTTACTCTCTGTTACTACTTTTAAACTGATTTTTCAAACTGACTAGATTTCAAACTGAAAGTCTCTTTCAAAGGTGAGATTTTCCTGACTGTTGTAACTGAAATGATATAAGCCTATGCAGTTGAAAAAAGACCTCTACCAGAAATATCTTCATGCCCTATTCATTAAGAACTTGCATACATGAATCACTTTACTCATCTGAGCAGTCCCATGCAGGATCAGGCCCCTCATTTATAAAAGAAAAATCAGAGCAGACTACAGCACAGATTAATATGGAGCAAAGCACACGGTGCCTAAAATCCTGACAACGTTTTAGATTAGAATGACTAAAGACCTGCACTGTAGAATTCTATTTATCTTCTGCCTTTTGATTTCATAAAACATTATCTGTGTCATTCCTATGTCTGTTATAGCTGAAGAATTAAATCCCCATTGGAATAAATGAATTCACTTATATTGTAAACTAACATGCTCGCTCAGCCAAAATACCACCACATGTGCTGTGCTTTCTGTTGAGCTTATGCAATAACATATTATGTTGGAAGAAAAGCCATTCATTTACAGAGCGGAGAGAATTCTGCTCATCTCATTCATTCAGTGAGAGAACTGTTGAGTGGCTATCCATGCATGGTTTAGAATTTTCAGTGTCCGACTGTATGATATCCACTAGTTACCTTTGCTCCTTAAAACCAAATAAATATTTAGGATTAAAAATGTTAATTTTTCGTACCATTTTAGAAATTATTTCCTCACTTCTATTCTGAGGGGAAGATGGAGTTTGTATGTCACCTTTGCATTTGTTTTTAAAAAAATTAAACTCTCCAGTGCAGTGTAATGCAAAAGTGGCATCATCATAAAATGCATTTCAAATTACTTTGTTTGATTATTGTTCATTTTTGTCATTGGCAGACAATTTCTTTTTAAAGGATGCTGATAGATCTCTTCAAGTTTCACCTACCATCCCAAAATACGTGACTTTTTGAGAGAAAGAACCAACACTAAAATGTGTTAATCAGTACCATAAGATTTCACAGTTAAGAGTGTGTGAAGGGCATTTCACACTTCTCCTTAAATTAATCCTGAACTGGGTCATGTGACTAAGTCAAAGACTTATGGCTTGCTCTTCAGAGGTGGCATAATCAGGAGCTGAGTCTGCCCAGCAAACTCCGAAATCTTTTTTAATTAAATGGAATTTTAAATTCTGCGGAATCTCTTATGTGGTCACAAAGGAAATGCTAGTTTATCATGCCAAGAAGTGCAGGGTGAATCAAACCCATATAGCAATCTGATAAAATTTTTTTTGCTGCTTTGTCACCTTCAATTTGGCATATCAATGATTTGTATTCTTGTTGCATTTTGACTGCAGCTGAAGGCAACACAGCTATTCTGATTTAACAGCTACTTCAGATTATACTATCATCATGTTACAATAAAGCTCAGTAAAGCTCAAGGAATAGTGTAACAGTGTAATTGCTGCTGCAGAGGCAGGAGGTGAGGGGAGTATACCACCCCTGCCATGGTGATTTGTAGTTTCAATTTCACTGATGCAGCCAAAATTAAAATACAAAAATGCAGCACAATCTCCGGACCAGATCCTCAGCCTGTGCAAATCAGGCTAGCACCACTGAAGTCACTGGCATTATCCCTAATGTACACCAGCTGAGGACTGATCCAGCCTTCAGTATTAGAGTTTGACCCATTCTACCTATGCAGTGCGATCATTTTAAAGGGATATTCAACTGGATTTATTTTAAAAATGGCAAATTAAAAAGAAAAATCCAGTTTCAAGAAAGCATCCTTTGAACACTATGTCAAGAATTTTTAAAAGATTATTTGTTGTTCCCTTGATGGACATTTTCCCATCAAGCAAGAAAACAACTGAGAATCTGAATGCAGGAAAAGTGAATTGTGTTTGAAGCCTTGCATTAGCATGGACACTGTGTCTGCACAGAGTTAATTGTTAGATCAGGACCTAAGTGCAGAAAAGAAAGAAAACTGATGACACAGAAGATAAACAAAAAGAAACTATAAACAAACTATTATTAAGAAGAAGGAATTGGGTGAGGGCTGCCAAGAGAGTTAAGGAGGCTGGAGAAAAAGGGACAACTGAGAATCAGGAGTAGATTCATCCTGAAATTTCCAGGGTTGGAGCCAAATTAATTCTTCTTCTATCATTGTTCTCCTCTCCTATGCCAACCACCTTTTCTGCTCCCACTTTGTTTTCTCACCTAATGAGGCATCTCCTGATTCTACTGTGTTTTTGAAGAGCTTCCTCCCACAAGAGTCCAGACCCTCATGAGCCTAGCTCTTCTTTCTAATGCTGCCCCGCTCCCACCTGTTCAACTACTACAGGTTGAACCTCTCTCATTCAGCACCCTTGGGACCAGACCAGTGCCGGACAAGAGAATTTCCTGGATCACAGGAGGTCAATATTCTCTAGCACATCACCTACACTTCCACTGCTTACTGGGCTCTTAGAAGACATTTAGAGGTAAATTACAGCTAAACAACAGCACAGAACGCTGAGAGTCAGAACTGGTGGTTGTAAACAAACTTTGTGGGATCAAGAGATACTGGGCCACATCCATTATAAATGGTTGTCCATTTAACTAAAATCGTGCCAAATTACAGATGTTGCCGAACGAGAGAGCTCTAGATTAGAAAGGTTCAGCCTGTACTAGACCTCACCCCTTATTTCCACTTGATAATGAAACACGCCTGCCTCTGCTGGTTCCCAACATGATATGGGTGGTCAGGAGCCAAGCGACAGGGATATGATGGGTAAGACAGTGCTGGCTATGGGAGGAAGGAGCAACCTGTCTCCCTCTCCCAACGACCCCTCCCCAACCTGGGACAACATCCCTTATCAACTCTCTCTCATACTTGAGAAACATGATGGCCCCCAATATATTAACTACCTGGCAATTAGAAAGCACTACATGGCTGACATTACATGATCTGTAGCAATCTCTATATAAACTCAGTGACCGGTTTTGTTTGTGCATTTGAAATTCCAAGGAGAGTGGTGCTTACACTTTTATCCCACAGCAACACTTCAGAGAGAGGAGCTGTAATCATTCAATTAATACAGCTCCCTTTGTAGCTGAAAGTGTCTGTCCTTACTCCTCCCCACTATCCAAAATCTTCAAGAGCTGCATGTTGAGGTGTGAAAGGCTGGGAGCGGGGGTGGTGGTGGTGGCTGGGTGAGTTCAGTTTTGGGCAGCACAGAATGGAATTTGCATCATGCTTTCCACGCTTGTCAACGAATTTGATAAAACTACAGGTCAACAGCAACCAAGGGCAAAATGAAGAAGACTTCATAGGCTCAGCCGTAACTACATACTGCTCTGGTCATGAGAACTTTTGATAACATTTTAGCCAAGAAATCTAAGGTTTCTCCTATGCTCTCTTGTCCTATCTACACTGTACCTTGCTGGGGCCTTGGTCACAAAATAGTCATCCCTTGACATAATTAATTGTAATGTAGCTGGGACTAAGACCTTTCTAAACCAGTATTCCTGAACTGTGCATCAGCCTTATGAATTCTAATGCTACCAATGATCTGCAATCAAACCACCAACAGGGAAGCGGTTACAAGGTAGACAGAAACTTAAAGCAGGACTGAGGACTTGTCTCCACTACTAATGAATGGGACTGATGCTTGAAGACCCTCTAAATCAATTGCTCATTGCTCACCCTTGACCCAGGCAGAGTGGACCTGGCAGTCAGGAGCTCTAAGATATGTCAACTTGAGTCACGCTACCAACATAGCTCAAACCGCATAGCTTAGATTAACTTTTCTCTGTAGGGTAAACCTGCCTTCACTTAGCTGCAAACTAGAGCAATGTCTCTTCTGTCTAGACTCAGGACCAGCCATAGAACCAACAGTCAATATACACACGTCAAACCAGTGCAGTAATATAATGCTTCTATGCATACAGACAGCTTTAATTTCAAAAGTAGACCTCTCACCACACATGAGCTCATCGGAACCATCGCGACAATCTGTGAAGGAGTCGCACTGCTGTTTTATGAGGATACACTGACCACTGGCACATCGAAACTGATTTGGGAGACAGATTACTGCAAGAGAAAAAGTAACTGCTTAGTTAGCACACACAATCTTAATCTAAATCAAATTATAGCTTGCTCTGTGAAGCATCAGAGAGGTAGCGGTGTTAGTCTGTAGCTTCGAGAACAAGAAGTCCTGTGGCACCTTATAGACTAACAGATATTTTGGAGCATAAGCTTTTGTGGGCAAAGACCCGCTTCATCAGATGCATGAGTGGGGGTGTGGTTTCAGAGGGGTATTTAAAGAGTGGGGTCCCAGTAAGAGGGAGGCCAGAGCTGACAAGGTCTATTCAGCAAGGTGGAAATGGCCCAGTATCAACAGTACTTATCAAAGAGGGAAAAACAAGTCAGATCAGACAGGGGGATGTGAGCCTTTGTCAGAATCTAATGGGGAGCTATTAGCACCCAAAGCAGAGAAACTGCCTTTGTAAGCTGCGAGCCACTCCCAGTCTCTGTTTAATCCATGGTTAATGGAGTCAAATTTGCAAATAAATTTCAACTCAGAGATTTCTCTCTCCATTTGATTTTTAAAAATTTTTTGTTTCAAAACTGTCACCCTTAAATCTGCCACTGAGCGTCCAGGGAGACTGAAGTGTTCTCCCACAGGCTTCTGTACATTACCGTTCCTGATGCTCTGTAAAGTAAGAAACCCGGACTTAACACATAAAGCATTGCTCTACAGCATACACTAAACTGAATAGCTGCATCATTGTCTAGTCCTTAGGAGGAAAATAGTCAGCGAAACACCCACAGTTTAGACAGTATGTAATTCTGGCACATACGAGTGGTTGGACTGCTGAAGTGAAGAACTGTTGATTAACTTGAAAAAAATTCTTCCTCACCAAACACAATATGCCATTAAGGCAACAGACTTGACAGGAAATCTATGTCAGCTCCCAACATTCCCAGATCTTCAGTCAAATTAGCCCAGAGCATTTGTTTCCGATAAACACAGACTGTATTTATTTTCCCTAAGGCTTACAACTAGCAGATCAGATAGTGTATGCAGTTATGGAAATCTGTGCTTTCAAGAATAGAAGAGGGGCTGAGGAGAAATAGAGAGAGACAGAGAAGGGCAGAATCAACACGTTTTAAGCTTTTCAAAACATATTTTTGTGGTTTGGTTTCAGCGTAAAAAGAAAGGTCTTTAAATCATGGATGAGCCAGGCAGTCAGGACAATGCATCTTACTATTGCAATCTGCTTCGTCGGATTTATCTTGACAGTCAATTTCTCCATTACACCGCAAGCGCGCATCAATACACTGTCCTTTCTCACACTGAAACTGGGCTGCTGAGCATATAGGGCAGCTATCTTCATCACTGTGGTCATCACACTCTGGAAATCCATCACACCGCCATGCCATTGGGATACAGTCTATCTCTCCAGTTGCACAGGTAAACTGATCTGGGGAACAAGTTGGAGGCTCTGGAGAAAAGAAAAAACACACACTCATATTAGTCTTGATAAAAAGATAACAAAAAAAAGTGAAAGACACTTTTCACAGATGGAAAACTTGTTAGGTCCATGCCGGAACGCCTCTGTTAAAATGGCATGTTTTCATCAATAGATAATTAAGAATTTTGGCCAGGGAATACACTTTCCCCAATGTTTAAAAAAATCCCCCCAAAACCACTCTCCCCCCTATATGCTGACAGAAAGGCATGATTAAGTTGTCTGAGAACTGGACTGGTGACAGGGAACTCTGAATAAATAATCTTGTGTTAGCAACTTCTTTTTCAAAGTGATTTTCACATGGATTTCATACAAATAAACACTCACAAAACATCAGTTTCCACTTGCAAAGGACAAACTGCTAACTTCAGGCGACTGATCCCTTAACTACATTATCCTAGGGTATTTCTCATCATGGGAGAGTACAACCTTTATAACGAAATTGGTATTCTGGATGAGCCAGTCACTAGTTTACCTAACCAAATGTAACCCATTTTCATTTAGAACAGGTTCAATCTCCCTTGTCTGGCACCCTATGGGACCTGAGCAATCCTGGATGAGGGATTTTGCCAGACCAGGGGTGGCCAATTCTGCCCCAGTCCCTGGCCTCAGCCCCTGCTCCTGGGCTCCCCACCCCCAGCTCTCACTGCGGCTTCCTGACCTCTGCTCATTCCTCCTGCTGGCTCCACAGCCACCAACTTGTGGCCCCAGCCATGCCTCTGCAGCCTCCTCGAACCACAGCTTTCTACCCACCACCAGCTGAAAACCATAGGCTCAGACAGTGGACTTGTGAGAACCAGGCTGAGGTCCCTTTGAGGAAGCAGGTCCAAACTAGCCAGAAAGAGTCTTCCAAGATTCTTTCAGGAGCCTGATCAACATCTCATGGGAGAATACTAATTTACCCTGGATGCGATGAAGGGAGGCAAATATGGTTGCCAGGCACACCTTAATCAAAGAGAAGGTCAGGCCTGGGTGCTTTAAAATAAGCCTGTGATCCAGGATGGACTGCAAAGATGACAGGCTTGAGGAGATTTTCCACTCTGATGTCCAGCAGGAGAAATGCCTTCCCTTGGCAACATAAGCTGCTCTGGTAGAGGGCTTTCTGTCCTCCAAGTAAATCTGCTGCAACTGACTGAATCAGGCTTGTTCCTCAGGATTCAGCCATGCAGTATCTAAACTATGAGATGAAAAGAAGTAAGGTTCAGGTGCAGAAGCTGACTGTGCTCTTGCAAGAGAAGGTCCAGCTGGCTGGGAAGTGGCCAGGGAACCACTATGACCAGGTTCAAGAGTATGACGAACCAAACCTGGCAAGGCCATGCTACGGAGATAATTGCCCCTCTTGATTTCTGAGAGGACACTGCTGATGAGAAGAACTGATAGAAAGTGTATATCCTGTCTCTTGACCATGTCACTGGAAAGTGAAACAACTCTGCTGAAGGCTTTTAGAGAACAGAACTAATGATACTTTCTGTTCTGTCTGGTGGCACACAGACCCACTTGGGGAATCTCTTCACTTCCAGAAGAGCATTCTGATGGCCTCTGAGTGAAGGGACCAATCATGGTGAGTGAGAAAGGACCTGCTGAGGCGATCTGCCAGAGTGTTCAGGACACCGGGGAGGTAGGTTTCCAGGCAGACTGCATGCTGAATGCAGAAGTCTCTCAGATGCAGACCTCTGACTCAACAGACAATGAATGAGCTCCCTCCTGCCTGTTGACACAGTAGATGGAGGTCACATCTGTCAGCAGATGAACCGCACGACCAGACTCCTGGGGAAGGAAGACAGAGCAAGCCAGAGGAATGACTTTGAGCTCTCTGTCATTAAATGTAATGTGAGGTCTTCTCAAGTCCTAACCCCTCAGTCCTCAGTGTACTTATGCCTGCGTCGCAGGGGAGGTCAGATGCATTGGAAATCAGGAAGACTGTGGGATGTGGGCTTGCAAATGGCACACCTTCCAACACCAGAATCGGGTCAGACCACCACTGTGGGGAAGCAAGTACTTGTGGCAGGATCCTGATGAGCTTGTTTAGGAGGTGCCTGCCTGATGTCATCCACATCTGGAAGGGATGCCTGAGGCAAGTTCCAGCACCGTCATCAGTGAGTGCAGGGCAGACCCATTAGTGCCCTTGGTACAGGTGCATAGTGCACCACAGCCCATAGGACACCCCGGTGCATGGGGTGAGCACACCCATCTACAAACAGAATGGGCATAGGAAATGCAAGTTCTTGAAGTGCTTGCTTGAGTTGCAGTCCAGTGACCTAGCAGTTAGATACCACTGCCTCCCTAGAATATGTAAATCAGGGGTGTTAAAGAATGACAACAGATTATCACATTTGTTATAGTGAATATATCAGGTATAGTCTTATGTTAAGTGATAATGCCATCCTGAAAAATCTAAGGAAGTTTGTTAGAATTCTCATACTGATGTTCCAGGAGGAATACACAGTCAACAGCAACAACATATTCATACAATGACTCCATAGCAACACTATTGCTGTACTTGTTATGTAACAAATGCCGCATAATACTGAAAGGCCCAGCATGGCCACCTTGAAACACAAAATTGTCTTTTAGCACCCTGCGTCAGCAAAGCTTCACTTTTGGCTACAGTGGGAGAAGAAATAATCAATAGCCATTTTTCTTAAAGTCCCATCCCTCAGAGCCATACAACAACATGAGAAATTTGATCTTTCAATTTAAATAAAGTTTCTACTCCCTTGGTTGTGGGAGAAAAGCTTGAAAATGTTCCCCATGTGTATCCCAGAAATTCAAAAACCAAAAGGGAAATAACACAAACTCAACATTTCTTATTTTTAGTAATTTCATGACGTTTAGGCCAATTGTGATTTTTGAGATCTAAGTCAAAACTTTTGATTGCTTGGAGTGGGGCAATAGTGAGTGGTGCAATTATAAGCAATGAATTAATAGCTCTAAATAAACTTCTATGTCACCTACACAAAGAACCGGAAAAAACTCAGGAATTAAAACGAATGTGGATTTCTGATTGAGAAAAAAAACATTTCTAGCCAATTCAAAAAATGCTCTTCCCTGGATTTGATTTTAGCCATTGAGCCGCATTTAACATTGTACCTGTTACAATAAACAGAAGCAGATTTGGGCCTAAATCTCATCAAAGCACCTGTGGGGAACAGGTGGGCAGATACACAACAAATCATTTTTATGAGACTACTGAAAGATGTTGGCTCTGGGTTTCTAATGCTGCAGACAAGATGTGTCAGAAAGCCTTAGCAGGCTCTGGATAAGATTAGGATAAAAAGGAATGAAGACCAAAAAGGGGGACCTAAATTTGTTAGATTTATAGCAGAATATAATGAATTAGTGGTAGGTAAGAAATCTGGCACTGGCAATGCCTTGCAGGAGCAGCAGATTTAGAAATATGAGTAGACTGATTGATTTTTTTTTTTTTTTTTTGCCTACAGAAGTAACTACTACTACTCTGAAACCACATAGCATGTTGTGGTCATGGGAAAGAAAACAGTTTATAATGGAAACGACTTTCCCGGGGGAGGTCAGAGTTCATCTAGCACATGAATTCTAGTGAGAAATGAATACATTTAAAAAACGTCAGTGGAGCAATAAAGCCAAAATACTGAAGCCATGATGTCTCCCAGAAGGAGAGAGAGAGAGAGAGAGAGAGTGAGAGTGAGAGAGAGTGTGTGTGTGTGTGTGTGTGTGTGTGTTTTGGTTTTTTTTTTCCTTTTAATTCACCCAGCAAGTGCAAGCACTACTAACAGTGAAAACTCCTGGGATTGTGAAAAAGACAAGAAAGCATAAAGCAGGGGATTAAGAGAGCTACTATAATGAATAGGGTCACAACCCATCTTGTGATCTCTGGAACAGTCTTGATTTTATGAGTAACAGAGTACATCAAAATCATGCCCTGACACTGACTGCTGGATTTGGAAAAAGTCACATTATAGTTTTATGGGTTGTCTTCATTGTTTTGTGCTACACTGTGTTATTATGACCCGATGCAACATGGTCACATTCAACTATGCAGGTTTACAACACAACAATCAAATCAGTCATCTCAGGCAAATATTAGTAAGTACAAATACAAGTGCTAAAGCTCCTAAAGTATTTGCTGGCCACCAAGATAGAAATGGATTCAGAGATCAAAATACCAGACCCTATGAACAAAGGGCCAAGTTTGACTATGGATGCACCAGTTAAGTCCATGGGAACTCTGTGCATACATCCAAGCATTGAATCTGGACCAGGTCTCCTACAAAAATATGTAGGTAACTGCACTCAGAGCCTACATATGTTCAAGAAAGCACAGCTGTAATGACCCGGTTAACACTTATTACAGAGGAACTTGTGACCACACATGGCGGGGGGGAAACAAAAGTGCACGTAAGCGGAGGCGATGAAAGGAAGCACCCTATGAAGGATGCAGCTTTATAACTCAGCAGAAAGGCAAGTACATAACTCTTTGTGTTCTTCATTTTCTCATTTTCTCTCTCTTCTATAGGTTCTCTGCACCAGGAAAAAAAGCTCTGAGTTCTCATACTCTGCTCTTTATGAGTGCGCTTCCTGTTGATTCAGACAGAGAAATTCTGGACAGGGATAGAGATCAAAACAGAGAAGAAGAGATCCAGCAGGCAGAGTGAAGATAGAGTACCTGTGCATGTTACAAACACACAGTTTGAGTAGGAATTTCAAAAGCACTCAGCATTGGCTTAACTGATCCTCCACTGAAGTCAGTGGGAGCTTTACCATTCACTTAAATGACCGTAGAGTTGACTTCTGAATCCTTTAAAACCAAAGATAGTTAAAAATAATACTTACTAGCACCTTAAACATACAACAGCAAGTCCAAACCTGACTATGCAGCTTTTGGACCCCAAGAGTTCTAAGAGTCTTGATGGATATGTGCACACTATATAAAAAAAAAAAACTCTATTAAATTAATTAACTTACCTCCACATGTTAAGAGGTTCTGTAGAAGTACAAGGTGATCTGGGCATGAGCATCTTGGGGTTCCATCTCCTTTTGCAATGCAGATGTGTGAACAGCCACCATTGTCACGGGAACATGGATGTGCAGCTGCATAAACAATACATAGAATGGAAGATTGTACACTACAAATACCCCAGGATATTCATCTAGTGCAAAGCTGGTTTCTGTAAGAAGTACCAACTTTCTCTAGACAGGAATACAGTAAATGCATGACTCCCTGTGTCAATGCTCAAAATTTGATTTATAGTCCCTGTACAAATATTGCTCCTGAACACGAAGATTCACAGACTTCTCAGAAATAAGTATTCAAAACTTGGATACAAACTAGTAAAAGCTTATTTTAAAGGCCACATGTAACGAATGAGTAGATTTCATGCATGTTTCACTAGCTACCCAGACAACAAAAAGAGATATGTTTAAACAAAACAAAAGGTCTCTTAAGCACACCATCTCAAAGGACTCAAAAATTGTCTACAAAACTGAAGTACACATAGATACACACACAAAAATACCTATATGAGTCAAGATTTTAAAAAACAGGTACAGTTAGGCTTCTAAACCCACAATGAGCAACCTAAATAAGCAGCTTGATTCTCAAGAGTGCTGAACACCATCCTCTAGTGGGCAACTTGAATAGACAAGACAGACTAAGAGTAGGAGCAAAACCAGAGGTAATGTTACTTGTTCAAGGTCCCCCAGGAGATGGATGGCAGAGCGAGGAAGAGAAGCCAGGTCTTTTGAGTCCTACTCTGGTACCCTATGAACTGGATGACATCACTTCCTGCATGTGTTTACACTTAAGGGCATACTGAAATGTCTTCTTGGAATGGAACCCATATTTGTTATGTCATAGAATGATGCATTATAAGTTCTAAGATTTTTACGAGTTGCGGGGGGAGCCACATAAAAACAGTTCATTATTTCTGTACCAAATGTGTGCTCCATCTGCTCAGACACATTAATCAGATAGTCAGCACAGAAATGTGCCTTCAGTTTTAACAAACGTATTATTTAAATGCATGGTCTCAAGATGCCACTGCATGCAGCATGAACTATTGGAAGAGCAAAAAAAATGTAATTAGTCTGTTGCAATATACATATACAGATTCACTTTTAAAGGACAAGTTTTAGATTTCAGCCCTGAAGGGTGATTCTTTTCAAGTATGACTCGAAGTAGAAACCAGGATCTCTGTGATAAACAAAACAAAGCACTTTTTAACCATTCATGAAGAAGCATGTGAAAATTATTTTCTAATTCTCTCAATAGTGCTTAATTTAAAAAAAAAAAAACAAAAAACTTTTGCAGCAGTAAAATAATGGTGCATTTTACAAACACTGGGAGTGGGGCAAGGAGATACAAGAGAAAAGGCCAGGAATGGTAAATATTACAATTTCTGAATTTTTTTTTTTTTGTTTTCAAAATTTTGTATCAAAAGCTTTAAAATTGCTCCAATCCCTATTTTTACATTAATGACCCCCACACTTCTATTTTCTCAATTCTGAGATTTTCAGTGCTTATAGAACAGAGATTAGCAAGAGTACAAGCAAATATCACACAGGTTTCCCCTTTCACAGTTCTGCTGATGCTGCCACCTCCTACTATTCTATTTAATGGCTTTTCCAAACTGTAGAGGTTATGGGTGGGTGGAAAGAGAGATTTGAAAAATATCAGGACATTTTCTTTCTATGTATCCTTCAACCTCCAGAGAAATTATCAATCATAGGGCTATACTATACTAGGGAAATCAGTCAATTTCAGATCCACACTTCTAGCTGTGGCAATTGTGTAGCTAGAATCATTGTACTGAATTGACTTACTTCCCTCATGAAGCCTGAGCCTCTCTAGTTTTGCATCAACATCCCTTACTCCCAGCCTGTTATAAAGGGCGCTGCATACTCCCCCCACTCTCAGCTCCTTCTTGCTGGAGACTATGGACATAAGCAACATATCTCGAAGAACACCCATTATCGACCAGGTAACTGTCTTTTCTTTGACTGTGTGCTCACAACCATTCCACAATAGGTGACTGCAAGCAGTATCCACTCAGAGGTATGTTGGAGTCATGAATGAGAAGCCTGAAGGATTGCACTGCTGAACCCAGCGTCATCTCTAGCCTGGGAGATGACGGTGTAGCAGGTGGCAGAGAGGTGCATGGATGACCACACAGCCACCCGCCAGGTGTCCTGGATAGGCATGTGAGCCAGGAACACCAATGACGAAGCCCACGCTCTAGTCAAATGTGTCCACACAGTCAGTGTTGGGGAATGGCAGCCAGGTCGTAGGACGGGGTCCTCTGCTCTGCCTGAGTTTGGCCCCTTGAGCTCGACAGACTGGAAGCTGCCTTACACAGTCTGTGCTCATCCCATGCCTTGCCCCCTTTTTCTGAGGTGGAGGCAAGCAGCCCCTTGCTTCCCTTCTTGCTTCTTTGTTGGGGCCATGGAGGAAGAGTGGTACTGACTGGAGGGCAGTGCAAACAGGGCTATGCATTGGTGTTCTGGGGCCAGCGTTAGGGACGAATCCATGAGGAGTGCACCAAGCTGAACGTCCCTCTCCTCTTAGTCCTAAGCTTAACAAACAGTCTGTGCATCTGTTGCTAATGTGCTTTACCGAGACGGTACGGGCAACTCCTATGCGGATTGCTGACTGGCACAGACTGTTTGTACGAATCATAAGGTTTAAACCCTGAGGATGGAGACATGTCTAGATCTGGGATGAAGTCCCTAAGGGGACTGGCTACGCTAACTATACTACACGTAAACTAACTACAAAGATGACTAACAATGAGGACAAGAACAACAGCCAGTGTTGGAACAGAGCTGTTCCCATGCACCATCATTGGCAGCAAGAATTGAGTGTGTGCAGTTCCCCTTATGGTGTGTCAGGGAGCGTCCTTCCAAGGGTCACCAGAGATTTCCCTAGTGGTACCTGTAGGGGGAGCAAACACTTCCAGCACCACTGCACATGGCAAGCACACACCCCAACTGTGGAATGAGCATGAGCAAGCACTCAAAGAACTTATCTGAAGTCAGTGGAGCAGATCACATGCTGAAGTGCTTAGGTAGATTGAGGTCAATGTTCTGCACCCCTCAGAATCAAGTCCTATGCAAATGTTTTGTCTACAAATAGTAATTGCGTTAGAGCAGAATCTGTCTTACAAGTCTGTAGAATGCCTGGTATATTTTTAGGTGTCACATTAATAGCCAAAATGATATGCATTATTTTTCATGAGCAAAAAGACTACCTGGGTTCAAGAAGGGCTGATTACAAAACCCTGGTACATTCTTTTAAACAAGCACAAGAACTCAGAATAATTCTGAAACTGAATAATCAGAAATTCCCATGCCAGGCTACACACTGGGTATCTGATTCAGAAGTTTAAGAGAAACCAGCATCAGTGTAATCAAGAATACATGGCACTAAAATACACTTACAAAATTCATCCATATCAACCTCTTCCACTGCATGAATGCCTGTCAGGTGAGCAATTCGGCCTTGGATTCTAGTCCTCTTGTAGCCATTGGTTTTCTCAACTCTCTCAATCATCTGCTGCTGCCGGTCAATCCAGTACAAGTGATTCCCCAACACAGTCAGTCCCATTGGCTGCAGGATGTTGGAGTCCTCCAGAGTCACACGGTTAGCTCCTGAAATAATCAAATCTAGGTTTTACAAAGACAAACTATTTTCTCAGCTTTTCTTTTCACCATTGTTTTTTTTTTTAAATAAAGTGTACTTGTTTCCAAAACAAGTTTTATTCTTCAGTCTTATCATCTTACTTCCACAGGATATAGTTTGTAGGCTTACTTTCCAAGCACCTGCCACTCAAAAATAGTAAAAAAAACAGCAACATATTTAAAAGATAACATTTCCAATCATCTAAGCCTGAGCTGTTGGTACTTCTCAAGCCTTTCATGATCATTGAAAATGGTTATTAACTGACGCCACAAACCAGGGCACATCACATTAAGCATCATATCAGCTAACCACGATTGAGCCCTCAATCCAACAGAATTTAACTGTAGTTTGTTGATGTCATGCTGACCATGACTGGTCCTAGTCTACACTGACCACCAGTCTGCTGTGGTCAGTATCCCACCAGTTAAATCAATTATTTAATAATTGTGTGTTAATGCTATAGCATTTATATTGCAATCTAGTCTACATTTAGACTGTAAGCACTGCAGGACAGGGAGAGTCCCTCTTCATTTGTAGAATGCCTTGCATGAAATTGTCCCAGGCTTGTCCAGGACCTCTACCTACTGCTAGACTGCAAGTTATTACTACAACTGCTACCATTAAACGAATGAGTAAACTCGTGAAAAGTAAAGACACAAGTCTTGTTGTATGTTAACAATGACCATGCGGCTCCACCTGAAAACTGAACACATGCTATTTCCTACCAATCTTCCCTCTAACCTTTTCCATCCATGTGTGGATTTTTTCCATCCACGCACGGAATAAATTTGTTATGTGCACTGAGGCATGTGTAAATATGCACCTCTAATAAAAACACAAAACTTAGCGGTAGGCGCTTTGCAAATCAGCTGGGTGCCATCTAAATTTCTGCTGGGCAGCCACACAAGCACACAGGTTACAGGAACACTGCTTCCTACCTCCACATACCATTTCCTTGATACTTCCTTTCACCTCCCAATCGTCCAGTAAACCTAATTTTAGTATTTAGAAGAACCAGGATACAAATACAGGATACACCTCTAAGCAACAACAAAAATTAGATCATCTGTCCTATTATTCAAAACACTCCAAGCTAACATTTAAGATTATGTAAAAGAAAAATATATTTATGGTTGCTTTTAACTTTTACTATTGACAGTCTCATAGTGGTCTGCTGTACCATTTTTGTGAAAGGTGATGAAAAAATTGTAATTTTTATTTAGTTCTTTTGCATAACGATAGCCCCTAAATTTCTCTTACACCAGGTAAACCACCTGCAGGCAGCTCCTGCCTATCCATACCAGACGTAGTCTATAAAAAATTAGAAGTGTAACAGAAGTTATGAGTCAGTGGTATCTCTCTGCTAAGATTTAATTATAAAATCATGATAATTGTGACTCTGGTATTTAAATTTTTTTTTAATATCCACAAAATAAGATTACAGAATTTGGATATGCAGTACAAATGTTAATCAGCACTAGATTTAACTAATCTGCTGAATAAATTACTTGAGAACTCAGCCATGCATGCAAATATGACGTTTCTTTCAATTACAGATGCTATTAAATTTGTTCAGAAGATTACAGCATACAAAGACTCGGACTATACTGCAAAAAGAAGCACTGCCTGTTACATCAGATTATATTAAATTAAAGGAAAAAATGTATGGGGGTCAGGAATTTACTAGCTCCTTGTGACTAATTCTAAAATTAATTTTCTCACACGTTTAGGCAATAGTAGCCTTGTCCACTGGGAAATATACTCATGCTAGTAAGGAGTACAGAAGAAATGCATTCAAGTTGTTAGGCCTCTGAAAATGGGGTGGGGGTAGGAGATCTCATGTAATGCAGGCATATAGGTCACACAATGAGCAGAGAATGGAGAGCATACAATAAAACTGATTCTGAAACCACAGCTGGTGCCGGGTTGGGGGGCGGGGGCGGGGGGAGTCCATGGAAGGCTGAGGGCTTCAAAGCAAACAGCCACTCCATTAATTTCACTTGTGGATGGCTCATACTCAGAATCCTGATTTTTTGCCCTAAGGCTTTCCCCACCATAAACATACAGATTTGAGTGATTCAGAAATGCAAAAGTATTAAGCACAGGTCCCCTGATACTGCAAGATGTGGAGCACCCTCAACTCATACTGTGGCCAAGGAACCGGGGTTCTCAGTGCCTCTCAGGAAAGCTTTGCATCTTGCAGAACTTAGCCCTGGGTGCTGAGTCGGCAGAATGAGATTCAATTGTGCGCAGATACCATAGTGATGAGCTATACTATAAAACCCCAGAGAGGTTAATTTATTGATGGAAGCAGTAATAAACTGAAGAAAACTTTTTATTCTATTAAACATTTATATTTAAAAGCATTAAAAATTGGCCAAATTCCTTCAAAATTAAAAGTAAAGTTGATACTTCCTGTCCTGAAATGATGACCTGTATGTTACAAGGTAACAGGCTCTGTGGACATGGGGAAGTCAGTGGATGTGATATACCTTGACTTCAGCAAAGCTTTTGATATGGTCTCCCACAGTATTCTTCTCCATAAGTTAAGGAAATACGGATTGGATCCTTGGACTATACGGGTAGTGGTCAATGGCTCAGTATCTAGATGGTGGTCGGTTTCAAGTGGAGTGCCGCAAGGCTCAGTTCTGGGGCCGGTGTTGTTCAACATCTTTATTAATGACTTGGATGAGGGACTGGATTGCACCCTCAACAAGTTTGCAGATGATGCAAAACTAGGGGGAGAGGTAGATACGCTGTAGGGTAGAGAGAGAATCCAGAGTGACCTGGATAAATTGGAGGATTGGGCCAAAAGAAATCTGATGCGGTTCAACAAGGAGAAGTGTAGAGTACTGTGCCTGTGGCAGAAGAATCCCACACATTGTTATAAGCTGGGGACCGACTGGCTAAGCAGCAGTACAGCGGAAAGCGACCTACGGGTTATGGTGGATGAAAGGCTGAATATGAGCAAACAGTGTGTCCTTGCAGCCAAGAAGGCTAATGGCATACCAGGGTGCATTACGAGGAGCATTTCGAGCAGATCTAGAGAAGTGGTTGTTCACCTCTATTCGACACTGGTGAGGCCGCATCTGGAATACCGTGTCCAGTTTTGGGCCCCCCAGTATAAAAAGGATGTGGATGTGCTGGAGCAGGTTCAGTGGAGGGCAACAAAAATGTTAAATGGGCTGGAGCACAAGACCTATGAGGATAGGCTGAGGGATTTGGGCTTTTTTAGTTTACAGAAGAGAAGACTGAGGGGTGATTTAATAGCAGCCTTCAACCTCCTGAAGGGGAGCTCTAAAGAGGAGGGTGAGAAACTGTTCTCATTGGTGTCAGATGACAGAACAAGGAGTAATGGTCTGAAGTTGAAGAGGGAGAGGTATAGGTTGGATATTAGGAAAAAGTACTTCACCAGGAGAGTGGTGAAGCATTGGAATGTGTTGCCTAGAGAGGTGGTGGATTCTCTATTCCTCGAGGTTTTTAAGTCCTGGCTTGACGAGGTCCTGGCTGGGATGACTTAGTGGGGGGTTGATCCTGCTTGAAGCAGGGGCCTGAACTAGATGACCTCCTGAGGTCTCTTCCAGACCTATGATTCTATGATCATCAACTGCATCTCCCACTTTCAAAATCTAGTAAGAGGTTTTTTGTCTCCCAGGCTACAGCTACACTATAGCCATGACTCAAAAAAATGTATGCAATTTGTGCAACGCGCATTGTGGGTTACCTTATTTCAAACTTGGTGCCAATTTTTTTAATTAAGGGGCTACTTCGAGGTTTCCACTACCCCACTCATGAAAACAAAAGTATTTCTTCTGACCTCAAATAAAAAATTCAACTCTGCTAGCTATTTAAAAATAAAATAAAATGTATTATTCATCCAGCAGCAGCCTGAAGTTGTTTGCAAACCTTATGAAATTCCAAAAAGCTTTAATAACTCAAAGCTGAAAGTGGAGGAGGAGAGGAGGACAGGGCATGAGAGTAAACCCTGGGTTATGAAAATGGAAGTTCTGCAAGCAAGACCATGTTAACTCCTTCGCTGAAAATTAAACACTGGACGTTTTAGCTGCTGTTCTGCCATTTTCAACATGCTGCTGTAAAATATCTGGATTTGGCCAAAGTTTAAAAAAGTGTCATCTCCCCAGTTCTACAAGAGAGGAAGAATGCCTCGCGCTGCCCCAGTAAAAAGCGTCATCTCCCCAGCTCTGCAAGAGAGGAAGAATGCCTTGCACTGCCCCAGTAAAATATGCAACTCTGGTTTTTGATCTGAATTACATGATCACCTCAGTTTACAATAAAATCCTTTTGGGTATGTGTGTTTGTTTTAATGTGTTTTGCCCAATGCCCAATTTATTTCTATGGTCTCATTCAAGCAAACATCCTTTAGGCTATTGAGTCTCTTCTGGTCTTGCAATGTGAACATACAAAGCATTTTTAAACACAAAAATGTGCTGTTCATTTTTCAAAAATCAACAGCTCAGTGGATTGAATTAGTTTACTCAGCTGCCTCAAATGTACCCACACCTCTCTGGCTATGAGATACCATAATCTGGTCAATCAACATTACAGCTTTTCTTTTATCCCTACAGTTTTCCTCTTTCATATTCTCTACAGCATCTTATTTTCCTCTAATCCACAGAGGATCAGGAGTGACTGACACTGAACTGGAAGGGAGAAACGTTATACTAGCACTTGTTCTGCTACTGACTTGCTGAGTGACCATGGCCAAGTAGCCCAACTTCTCTATTCCTCAATGTCTCCATCTGTAAAAAAGGGGGTACATCATGCTTATTCACCTTTGTAAAGCATGGAGATTTAAAGATAAAAGCATGTATAAAAACTAAGTAGTGGTATTATAATTGCTGCATTGCTAAAGGGGGAAATGGGATGACTTCACACAGCTCCCACTATTACACTAAATCAGTATTCCAGACAAACTAAATCGTCATCCAGTGCAGAAGGATTAACGTTTTTGCTATAGGCTCTTTTTTCGTGGGGATGGGGATGTGCACATGTGAATTAAATGACTACACAAACTTTCAAAGCAAACACAACAAACCAAAAGTGCATTAGATGTTTGGGCCTCTCAGTTTTGGTAATGCTCTTGTAAATTACTCTTACTACAGTCACCTACCGTGGTCTGCAGTCTGACTGACGAGTCTTCTGGCATTTAATGCCAATGTTAACTACAGTGATCGAAAACCAGAACACACAGTTATGTTGCTATTGTCCTTTAAGAGGTTTACAGGCTTTCTCCATGTATGCGCTGCAGAGGAGGGAGCCCAATAATGACCATTTCTACAGCTGCCTACACACAATGGGCATTGCTAGAATTAGAAGAAATCCTTGGAGACTGTCAGAGAAGGTCTATAGACACTGCAAATTCTCCATGCTCAGCATGTTTTGCTAATGCATACCTGACAAATCACAGCTTTCAATGCGTTTGAGATCTGCATCCACCCAGAAGAGTTTCCCCAGCTTGTTGTCAATTACCAGCGCAACAGGTCGGATCAGCCCAGTACTAAAGAGCACTTCTCGCTCCGTGCCATCCAGGGCTGCGCGCTCTATCTTTGGGGCTCGCTCTTGCATGTTGGTGAAGTACATGTACCTGGTAATAAAACACAGACACCAGCCTTTTAGGGGTGGGGTTTAATCATAGTCACACTGTCCTTTCTTTTTAGCCTAATGAGTGCTATTGAGCATCTAATCCCCAGACTCAGTTCTCAGCAAAGCCCACGCAAAATCTTTCCTTCTCCATATGGCTCCTTCCCTCTTTTAGGCTATCTAGACTTCCAAGAAGATCAATGCACTGGTGGTCAACCTGGGTTCGATTTAGCATGCTTAGGGGGTCATGCTAAATCAAATGACCAGGGTGCTGGCAAAAATCGATTTACGATATGTCGACTATCTCGATGCAATTCTTGTAGCTGGATTTGCATCTCTTATATCAATTTTATCTCCTGGTGTAGACCCAGCCTAAGCGAAACAAATCCCAATACAGTAGATCCTTGATTTATGCCAGGGTTATTTTCCCATACACTCTCATGTAATCCGAATTTTGCATACATCGGGGGAGGCGGGGGGACATTCTTCCCTGGTGGAACACAAGTTCTACAGCCAGGGAAACAGCAGGAGCCCTGGAGTTCCTTTTGAAAGGTAAGTCCTGGGGTTGGGGATGTGAGTTGGGGTTAAGCCTGGGGTGGGTTAGGGCTGCAGGCAGGAAGGGAGAGGATGTTGAACCTGAGCCGTGCGTGGGAGAATTTGAACCAGGGCTGACAGCGCCCATGGCTGCAACTTCCCCGGGGCTCCAGACGGAGAGCGTCTGCGGCTGCCACTTCTCCTGGGCTTGGCTGCTGCTCGGAGGAACTGCCCCCTTACCTTGGTGGAGTGTGAGCTGGAGCCAAGCGCTGGTGGCAAGCGGGGGTGTGGTGTGGGTAGGGCTGTACTGGTGCTGGGTGGCGCAGGGGAGTGGGGAGATTGGGGTTCTGAGTTGTGCTTAACTCTTGTTAATGGCCATCCACTGAATATCCCACCTCCCATGAATATAATAGAGGAACCCCAAAGAGCTTGAAGAGAGAGAAGACAGGACAGTTTTTGAAAAAAAAGAGTTGCTGAGGTGAGGGTCTTTGGCCTTCTGGTGCAATATAAGGCTTCTGAGCACAGGCTGTGTTCTCATCTGCCCATCCACTGAGTGTCCCCCCCTCCCATGACTGCATCCAATCCCTGAAAATACACATAGGGACAGACTGTATTCTCAAAGTTACAAAAAAGAGGATAGAAAAGTCTAGGAAAAAAGATCTCTCTCTTCCCTCTTCATTACACAGACATTGCCAACACAGGAGGTGGCAGTAAAGTCTCATAATGAACTTATAACAGAAAGAGGAATCTCAACTGGCCCTCCACCCTGTGTTTTGTTTTTTTTTTGGGGGGGGGGTGTCAAAGTATGAAGACAGACAGGAAATGTTACGAAAAAGTTTATATAACAGAAATATCAAACCAGCAGATGTCTGCAATGGACAGCAAGCCCCCAAAGATATTTTTGGTGGGGGATGTGGGAAGGGATGCTGTGTTCTGTGGCTGCAGAGCTGGTTGAAATGTTGAAGCAGTTGAAGTAGACCCTTTGACTATCTTAGTGGCTGGGGGAGATTTCCCTCCAGCAGCAGCAAGCCCCTGGTCCCAGATTGAAATTCACGGTCTTCCTGTTACCTAATTCCAGTATACCTGAAGAGCAGTGGCCAGAATGGAGCACTGAGGGGCATTGTGGGTTACATACGGGACACCGCTAGAGGCTAATAAATTCAATTTTAAGACATGGCACTTCCACTCTGGCCTTTAATTGAACTTCTGAATTTGAACTTGACACTATACCCAACAGGTACTGACGATATTGTAATCTCAATATTAGTGCTCCCTAAATCAAGCTAATTTACAGTCAACACAGTCATGTAGTAATATCTGCCTTACATTCAAACTTATCTCATAGCGTAGATGCAGCCACTATATACCATCATATGTACCCTAGCGAACAGTAAGCAACAACTCTGAAAATGTTCCACAGATTTTCTCAGAACTGCTGTCTCCGCATGGATATGGAACAGCGTCACTCAACATCTGTCAGACCTTAAGTCATTTTAATAGCAAGAAAATTTAACTTAGAGAATGGTTGAAGGGCTCATTCTTTACCTACGCCATGCCCAAAGTGAATGATACCCTACAACAGAAGTGCAGTACCCTGAATATAACCACAACAGCTATACAGCACAACAATTCCTTTTATTTCAGTTGCTCTCCAGCATGTCCTCCTATTTTAAATTTACGTCAAGAGTTTTAAAAATATAATTGTAAAACATTCTACGGACAGAATTAGCCTCAAAATATATATTTTCAAAACAAAAAGGAAGACATCATCTTTGATCTGATTGCACTAGTATCTGATAATGTGATGTGTTAACATGGCAGAGGATTGAATTGTTTCCGAACATACTATTTCCTGAACAAACTAAACGTTATAGGCCAGATCCTCAAATCTGGTACAAAATCTACAGAGGTCTGGCTGATTCACAGTAAGAGGATGTGGCCTTAAACAAATAAGCACACTACATGTGTGCATACACACGCGTGCATGCTATACTATGGATACACAAGAACACATATGCATTAGTCACTCAGGCTATGTTTACACTGAACAGCTATTTCGGGATACTTTGAGAGCTACTCCCCATCTATGAAACACACCCAGTATTTTGAAATATTCCTTTAATTAGCAGTTGCACTAGTATAGCATCCCTCTACAATTCGTTGCAGGAGGAGTAAGGGACACCTCAAAATAGTGCAGCATTTCGACATTTGGCGCTGTGTAGACAGTGCAAAAATAGCCTATTTAGAAATGAATTTAAAATAGGATACACAATTTCTTATTGAGTTAAGAGTGCAGTGTAAATGTATCCTCAATCTCAAAGCATGGAAAAAGACTCACCCTCGCTCTGCATTGACTACTATGGCTCTTGGCTTATCATGATCTCCTTTCAACACCGTTCCAATTGGTTCTCCATTAAGTCTGTGGACAATAATTGAATTTGTGGCTTCACAGGTCCAGTACAAGGTATGGCTGTAAATGTCAATACTCAGGTCATGCGGCTGCTTCTCTGGATTTTGGCTTTGGTTCGGAGCATTCATCACAGTGAAAGGCTACAGGACAACAACAACAAAAAAGATGACCTATTAAGAGAACTGTGAAAAAATGTCATTTTATTACAAAGCTGATTTAAATTTACACGATCAGAAAGGAAATTTAGGGAGGATAAACTGTAAGAAATAGAATGAAGTTGAGTGAAAAAATATGCTATGGGTTAGGGAGAACTTGAGATAGCAAAATTCAGCAAAATAAAATTAAAGACAGTTGTAAGCTAGGAAGCCAAATTTCTTGGGGAGCCATTGCTTCAAAGACCGTAATATCCTTTAATGAGTGCAATACAAGAAAAAAAAAACAAACAACAAAAATACAGCAAATTAATCTCCAATGCAATTTGCACCTGGCAATTACCACCAAAGGGAAGTTACACTCCAACAATTAACACCTAGTATAATCCAAAGAGCACATTCAGCACTTCTTCAAAACTCCTCTGCCAGCAGCTAGTAATTCATTTTGTCACACACTCCTGTCCTGCCCACCCTCACCCCAAAAAAAAAAAAAAAAATCAAAAAAAAAATCAAGGGCATTAAACAAAATAGCTCAGAATGTAAATTCTCTTTCTTGTTTGAAGTACACTAGTCATTTACAACAGGTTCTCTGAAAGCAAGAGAGATATGAAAAGGCAGTGTCAACTCCATTTAAATTATGTCAGATGTTACAGAAAGTAAAGAACAATGGAAGTTATATCAAGTCTACCTAAAATTAATTTCATTCTGTATTATTTTAATTATATGTTTAGGAATCTATTGAACTCTCAAAACTTGAGAGCCTGTAACTACTAACATTGTCTCTGAGTACCAATATACTTTATCACCACTGTGCAAGCAACTGGACTAAGAATTAAAGCCCTGACTGAGCAGTTCTGCTCAGTATCTCTATCAAGTATTTAGATAATGATACAGAGAGACAGTACACTTACAACACTGGAGGACAATAACAAGCTGGGTGGGACTGCAAATACTTTGAAGGAGGGGATTAAAATTCAAAATGATTTTGACAAACTGAGAAATGATCCGAAGTAAATAGGATGAAACTAAATACGGACAAATGCAAAGTATCACTCTTAGAAAGGATCAAAACAAAAAGCAGTCAAGTAGCACTTTAACAGAATAGTTTATTAGGTGAGCTTTCGTGGGATGGACCCACTACTTCAGACCATAGCCAGACCAGAACAGACTCAATATTTAAGGCACAGAGAACTAAAAACAGTAAGCAAAAAGGACAAATCAAAAAAAGATAATCAAGGTGAGCAAGGTGGGGGCGAGGTCAAGAATTAGATTAAGCCAAGTATTCAGATGAGCCCCTATAGTGACTCAGAAAGTTCCCGTCCCGGTTTAACCTTGTGTCAATGAATTTGAATATAAAAGCCAACTCGGCTGCTTCCCTTTGAAGAACGGTGCGAAAGTTCTTTTTCAGTAACACACAGACCTTTAGGTCATTAATAGAATGCCCCATTCCATTAAAATGTTGACTAACGGGTTGGTGGATCTGGAGTGTTTTGATGTCTGTTTTGTGCCCATTAACCCTTTGTCTAAGAGAGTTAGAAGTCTGTCCAATATACAAAGCATCTGGGCATTGTTGGCACACGATGGCATATATGATGTTAGCAGAGGAGTATGAGAAAGTGCCCGTGATTCTGTGAGTAACCTGGTTAGGTCCAGTGATGGTATTTCCAGACAAGATATGTGGACAAAGCTGGCAGCGGGCTTTGTTGCAGGGAAAGGTTCCAGGACTGGTATTCCTGGGGTATAGACTGTGGCTGTTAGTGAGGATCCTCATAAGGTTGGGAGGTTGTCTGTAGGAGAGAACAGGCATGTCACCCAGGGCCTTCTGGAGTGTGGCATCCTGATTAAGGATAGGTTGTAGGTCTTCAATAATTAGTTGCAGTGGTCTGAATTGGGGGCTGTAGGTGATGACCAGTGGTGTTCTGTTCTTGGCTTTTGTGGGCCGATCTTGGAGTAGCTGGTCTCTGAGTATTCATCTGGCCTTGTTGATTTGTTTTTTTACTTCTCCTGGTGGGTAACTCAGGTTTATGAATATTTGGTAAAGATCTTGTAGTTTTTGGTCTCTGTCAGTTGGATCAGAGCAAATGTGATTGTATCTAAGAGCTTGGCTGTAAACAATGGATCTAGTCATGTGTGCAGGATGGAAGCTGGAAGGGTGCAGGTAAGTATAGTGATCAGTAGGTTTTCGGTACAGTGTGGTACTGATCAGGCCATCCTTGATTAGTACTGTAGTGTCCAGGAAATGTATCTCTTGCATGTTGTAATCGAGGCATAAGTTGATGGTGGGGTGTAGATTGTTAAAGTCCCTGTGGAATTCTTCTAGAGTCTCTGTACCATGGGTCCAAATCATAAAGATGTCATCAATGTATCTCAAGTAGAGGAGGGGTAATAGGGGACGAGAGCTGAGGAATCATTGTTCCAGGTCAGCCATCAATATATTAGCATATTGTGGGGCCATGCGGGTGCCCATAGCAGTTCCATAAATTGTCCTCAAATCGGAAATGATTGTGTGTGAGAACAAAGTTACAGAGGTCAGACACCAGATTGGCTGTGGTGGCATCAAGGATGGTATTCCTGATTGCTTGTAATCCATCTTTATGTGGAATATTAGTGTACAGAGCCTCTACATCCATTGTGGCAAGGATGGCGTTATCAGGAACTTTTCCGATGTTTTGTGATTTCCTCAGGAAGTCGGTGGTATCTCGGATATAGCTGGGAGTGTTGGTGGCATAGGGTTTGAGGAGGAAGTCCACGTAACTGGATAGTCCGGTGGTAAGGGTGCCAATATGATCAACTGCACACATACAAAATGGGAAAAAACTGCCTAGGAAGGAGTGCTGCAAAAAGGGATCTAAAGGTCAGAGTGAACCACAGGCTACATATGAGTCAAGAGTGACACTGCTGGGGTGGGGCAAAAAAAGACGACCTCATTTTGGGATTTATTAGCAGGAGCGTGTAAGTGGAGTGTGTCCAGTTCTGGACACCACGTTTCAGGAAAGATGTGGACAAATTGAAGGATGCCCATGAGAAAAGCAACAAAAATGATCAGATGCAGACAAATTGGAGGATGCCCAGAGAAGAGCAAAAAAATGATTATAGGCCTAGCAAATACTACCTATGAGGAAAGATTGAAAGAACTGGTTGATTTTACTCTGGAAAAGTAAAGACTGAGGGAAGACAGGATACAGTTTTCAAGAACATAAAAGCTTGTCACAAGGAGAAGGGAGAAAAATTAGTTTCCTCAGCTTTTGAAGATTGGACAAGAAGCAATGGCCTTAAATTAAGCAAGGATGGCTTAGGGTGGACACTGGGAAAAGCTTTATAACTGCCAGGGTGGTTAACTACTAGAATAGATTGGTCAGGGAGGTTGTGGAATCTCCATCACTGGAAATCTTTAATGGCTGCTATTCTGAAATAACTTTGTAAGTGTCAACACAACACAACCACTATTTCGAAATAGCAGACAGCTTATTTCAAATTTGGTAAATCTCATTCCACAAGGAATAGCACCTATTCAAAAATAGCTATTTCACAATAGAGGCTGCATAGACAGGGAATAGAGGTCATTTCAAAATAAGCTGTAGTGCACCCAAGGGCTCTAATACGAAATAGACTCTATTGTGTCTGGATGCACTTTTTCAAAATAGCTGAGTGTTATTCTGATACACATTTTGTGTGTGGATGCACTATTTCGAAATAAGGTATTTCAGAAAATCTCTTCCGAAAGAGCTTATTTTGTAATGTCTCTGCTGTGTAGACATAGCCTTACAATCACAACACTGTAGAACTGAATGTGATGAATGTTAAATTGAATTAGGACCCAAATGTGATTTTGACGGCTGAGACTGAGGTTTTAGTCCCAAGGACCTTGATAATGATATTACGCTTGCCAAACTGGCATGTACAACGTTGACTATGAAAAGTGTAATTATTGCGAAATAAACTAGTGGTAGCAGGTATAAGAGGTTTTTTGTCTCTGTACAACTATTATAGTTTTGAAGTTTGTAATATATAAGCCACTTGGCAACATGCCTTATGAAACGGTATTCAATTATTGTTTTTTGCATACAAATTAAGATCCCGATTCTGCAAATTTATAGGTACTACTCCCAGTGTGTGAATTTAAACAAATTCATGTGTTTTTGTAGGTTCAGGGCTTAAGTGTGGGTTGGGTCCTGACAGCTTGTGCACTGGATCCAGCCCTGAGACAGTTTCTAAGTCTCGGCACCTCCCCAGTCCTCACAGGGCTGCAGCACAAGCATGGGCTTGCTCCAGTGCTGGGGAAAGCCCCATGCTTGTTGTTAGCCAGGTGTGTGTACTTCTCACTTGTGTGTGGCCCCTGACCGAAAAAAAGGTCATCTCTCCTGGCATAAGATGACAACTGACTGCAAAATACATACTAAACAAGATAATACACTAAACACACACATATATGCATACGCACAGACTATACATAAACTTGCCTGGGTACCATCATCTTTGGCTCTTTTAATAATGTTCTGACGTCCATCCACCCAATAAATCAGTTTATCTAAGGGATCATAATCAATGGCCTTGACATTTCTTAGACCATGAACAGGAAGGATGATATCTGGACTTTGCTGGTCATCTGGTATCATCCGACTGATTGCAGACTTCTGACTGAACAGTAAGAAGCTGGTGGGTGCTGAAACAAGTCCAACAAAATACATGAGAAAAGAAAGTACAACAACCTTTGAATACGCTGGTAGCAATCATTAGCTATGTAAGAAATTATTCAAAAGAATAATTCTACTGGACTGAAGGGGAAAAAATGATCACAAAGAAAGAAAAATTACTCAGCAGTTGAAATGCTTGCTAGTAAATCTAAAAAAGTACCATTTGTGCTCCAAGTTTCAACATTTTGGAGGATGAGTCTAATACTATCTCACTGAGCTATTATTTCCCTTGACTGTCACGGAATACTTGAAGTTACACAGCATGCAACACATTTATGTCATGTTAACACAATCAGGCTAAGAACAGTGAAATTGGGAATCAGACTGCAGTCTTAAACACAAATACTTTATGCATCATCCCAGACTTGTTAAGAGAGACATGATATTCCCTTATTGAGTCTTCATGAATCTGCACTTTCGGTAGTGAGGAGGTGGTGAGTTTGCTTGTTTTTCCCAAGCAGACTCTCTTTTCCTGCTTGGTTTTTTCATCAGAAAGATAGGACTTTCTTGTCTGAAAAAGCTATATGACACTGGATAACTAGCAAGCCCATATCACACCACACATACTGATAAAGTATTAATTGGGAGGGGATAAGACTATTATCCTGAGGATTTAAAATCCTTTGATTTTGCTTTTTGCTAAAATGTGTAACTAAAATACTTGGGGGAGGCGGGGGGAAATGCATCCAGTCACTTAAAGGCTGGGAAAGCTTCTAAAACACATCTCAGTCATCTGAGAAACACATCCAGCAGAACAAGAAAGACCAGATGTGAAAATGCTGCTATTTTTATGGCTGTAAAACACAAATCATCCTTTCGTCTCTTTATTATGCCCCTTTCCCTCGTCTGCAGGTCATCTTTAAAACCAAACCCCTTGAGATGTATGTATATGAATTGTTCCCTTTCTATAGAAAAAGGCACCTCAAACTGCAAAGAGCTGTAAGCGCTTAAAAATATCATAATAGATACAAAAACATACAACTGCAGTTCCTGCTGTTGGGATCCAAGGTATAGTGAGAGGCACAGCCACATCTATACCCATTTGGTATGGCAAGGCACAATTGTCCACATTGCCCATTGTTCTGCACGCAGTCATTCAAGCCATCCTGGCGTGAAGAGTGGAAGACCAATATATCCATCACAAAATCCAGATGTCCTTGAATTAGTGTCCGATTTTTCCCACTGGTCTTGTCTGCTCTTTCAATACTATGAAGGTTCCAGTCTGTCCAGTAGATGTAATCACTGTACTGTGTTAACCCAAATGGATGAGGTAGATCATCTGCTATTATTTCCCTTTCTTTACCTGAAAAAAGTAATTTCCTACTGTTAGCAATAATCATAAGCAGTAATCAAATCTCAGCTGTGGGCAAAAAGGTTATTTATTCCTGTGTGAATAAAATGTAATTTTAATTTTTTTTATTTTTTCAAAGATAATTTGCTAAGAACCAGTATCATGGAATTTGGGGTTCACAGTTACTCAGTATCTTCCCACTAAAAGGCAGCCACTAAGATCCAAATTCCAAAACACTCCTACTAAATAATATCTTACTTCCCACAGGACATTGCTTAACTACTGAACCTGAATTTGGATAAAAATTAAATTCATAACACAAAGGAAACTATAAGGCATGAACAACTTGCTCCAAAGTACTGCAAAGATAATCTGCAGGATCCAGAGATAAAGCAGATCCAGAGAAGTTCTGGAGTTGGATTCAAGTTGTAAAAAACCCACAGCTGGCATGCAATTTAAGGAAACAGATATTCAAAAATAATTTCCCATATTTGTCCAGAAGGAATCCTAACACACCCACATGATGCTGCTTAACAACTGATGATCATAATCTAATGTTTTATGACCTTCTGGAGATCACGTACTGGCCATAGCAGACTAAATGAACCATTAGGGAAAACCCTATTACACCACTGTCAAAGGAGCTATGACAGTTTACACCAGGTAAGGATGTACCAATAAGTGACTTCATTGTTCAAAATCATCTTTTTGATTAGAGTGTATGTAGGTGTGTTGTAGGGAGCGGGTTTAAACCACCCACCCAACCACAGGCCTAAAGTCTTCTGAAGGCTCTGCTTTTTTCCCCCCATAAGTTGGCCTAGGCCAGGGGAAGGAGAATCAAAAAGTTTAGAGATCAGAGGAAGAAGTTGAAATTTATGCTGGTTTTTGCTAGTTGCCGAGTTAAGTAAACAACCCCCCCCCACCCCAGAAAATACAGTTACCTGTTCATAACTGGTGTTATCCATGACATGTTGTTCACATTCATTCCACAACAGTTGTATGTGCTCCCCACTGGTGCCAGTCGTTTTTCCCTCAGCATTAGCCATAGGGGAACAGCCCTAGAAACACCAGGAGTGGCACCGCCATGGCACAATATAAGGGGCTCTGTACACTTCCCCTCGCCCTCAGTTCTCTCTTGCTGGAAACTCTGACAGCAGGGAAAGAAGTGGGACATGGATGAACATGTGCCAAAAAGGCTGCTGACAAGGCCTGAGCCCTAATTGAGTGAGCTCAAACGATGGGTGGCGGGGAAAGGCATTTGCCATACGCTTGTGGCAGAACAAGCCAGATTGGACAGGAGCAGAGGACTGACTCAGCCTGTACTTGTAGCCCTTGATCTTTCTGGTAAGGCGGTCTTCTCAAGGTTGGCTTCCCTGACTTGTGGGAAGCGAGGGCTTGAAGTGCTTTTGAGCTGGGATGGGAATATACAGCCACAGGGTGTTAAGCACAGTGCTAGAGTCCATAAGCCCATGTAACTCCGAATCTGTCTGTTCAGCAGAGCACGGCTGCCAAATGGGAGTGCTGGAGAGACTGCTGAGCCTCCGAGGATGGACTGGAGAGAAGCAACCAGGATGCCTGACGCATGGCAACAGCAGATGCCATTGTGCAAAAAGCTGAATCCACCCCATCAGGAGCAACTTGCAAGGCTGCTGTGGCTGATGATGTTCCCTCTTCCCAGAATGCCTTCCTGGAATTCTCTGGGAGCACTTCATTAAACTTAGTCATGGCCTGCCACATGTTAAAATTGTAGTGGCCAAGAAGGGCTTGGTGGTTAGACACCTGCAATTGTAAACTGGCAGAGGAGTAAATCTTTTGACCAAATGAGTCCAGTCTCCTGGAGATTTTGTACTTAAGTGCTGCCTTCAATTGTTCCTGCCTCTCTTTGATTGACTGCCTCCACCACCAGGGAGTTTGGAGCAGGGTGGGAGTAAAAGTAGTTGTGGTCCTTGTCTAGGACAATGTACTGCCTCAGCCCTTTCAAGGAGAGCTTTGGTGATCTTTTGGACCCCTTTGTGCAAGGGCATGGATGCCTAAGCCGGTGCAGAGGAGTTCAATATGTCAAAGAGTGCATCCATGAGCTCATCTGCCTGAAGCCCCATGCTAATTGCTATCTGCTTCAGGAGCTCTTGATGTGCCTTGACATCCTCCTGTGGCATGGGCTGCAGGGGAAATGCAATGGCTTCTCACAGGGAGGCTGAGGTGGATATGGTGCTGCCACAGCTGTCTCCTCCTCTTGCACGGAAGACTGCTGGCTTGTCCGGGTGCCTGGTGCCAGGCCTTTCTCTGGAGCTCACCTTTTGGGGATGGTAACACAAGGTTGAAGGACACTTCAAAATCCACCAGGTTGGGTGCACCGTCTGGGCAGGTTGTGTGAAATCCCACATATTTCCAGGGAAACAGGGCATTAGCCATTGCCTTTACAGCCATCCCTCAGTGGGTGGCACTGTGGAGAGGGGCAGTTGCACCAGTGCTGGAGCTCAGTCCAGAAGCAAGGGCTCCTGCTTAGTGCTAGACCCTGAGGCATCTCCTGAGGAGGTATCTGGGTAGCCGATGACTGGCAAGAGACATCGGTTTGAGAGGATCTGTATGAAGAGCCTCTTTCTCAGGCCCATGAAGAGTGCCAAGAGTTCGGCTGTCAGACACTAGAGTCTAGAGATCACCGCTTCCCTATGCTCATTTGATATCAGTATCTGGAGCAGGACCTGGACTGTGAGCTGAGGCTTGAAGACCTTCTTGAGCATGATGTTGACTAATGCCACTGATGTATGGAACAGCCCCAAGGTCTCTGCATTACTGAGTACCGGCCCCAGTGTGATCTATAGGAGGCGTGGGAGTTCATCCACGGCCGTTGGGGCCACCACAAGTCCTGACCCCTGTGCCCAGAATAGGGTAAATGGAAAAATGCTCACAAAGCCCTCCTCTCATTGTCTCATGTTGAAAGTTGTGCATCGGGGAAGGCTGGTGGGATGGTACCTGGAGAGGTGGCTGGAGCCACTGGGAAGGTGAAGTCTGCACTAGCTAAGTCAGTATGTCCTGTACTGCCCAAAAGGCCTCCAGAGTAGATGGCTCTTCCACCTGCTGGAGGCCTTCATCACTACTCAGCGCTGCTGGAGCAGAATGGGAAGGGCTTGGCCAAGCCGCCTGAGCCAGCTGCCTGTTCCCTGACGGGACTGTCAATCTACCCACCACAGGTCTCAGCTTACCCCAGATCTTCTCCTTGACCCTGGAGGAAGTCAGGGAGCTTCCCCTCACCAGTGTCTTCATTTTCTGAGTTGGATCCTGTGAGGAAGAACAGTGCTGACCTGATGGAGGCATCAACGGAATGTCCTGCACCAAGGTCACTGCACTTGAAGCAGAGTCTTGACTTAGTCTCTGGTGCCAGGGCTAGCGCCTATTCCATTAAAAGCACCTTGTGACAAACATTTCTTTCTTTTTTCACCTGAGGCTTGAATGATTTGCTAATACGCTCCTTGGCTGGACACCTTAGGCAGCAATTTTGCAAGTCACTACCAGCATAGGGTATTTGCATTTTAAATATGGCTTAAAATCTGGGCATGGCCCACCTTTGGGCTAAGCCACATCTGGGACACTAACTAGCTAACTAACACTAACAATTAACCTTACTGAGAGAACTATCTACATGAAGATAGCTGCCTTTACAGCAAGAAATGTAACTGTCCGGAGCACAGCAGTTCTGATGCACTATGTCTGGCAGCAAAAAGGAACTGAGAGAGGGGGGAGCAGGCCACGTCCCTATACCATGGCAGCGCCAGTCCAGGAATCACTAGGGCTGCTCCCCTACGGGTGGTGTTAGAGGAAAAACTTCCAGCATTGGTGCATGTGACGAGCACATACACCTACTGCAGAACAGACATGAGCAAGCATTCAAAGAGAGCATTTCCACACTCTGTGTAGTATCTGAGTGGGCTGGGAGCACCCCCTGCTCAGAAATTTAAGATTGCTTTATCCTCTGTTGCTGTGCACTAGGATGACGTGTTCTGTGCTGTTATTTAGCTGTAATTTACGCCTAAATGTCTTCTAAGAGCTCAGAAAGCACTGGAAGTGTTGGTAATGCTGTTAGACAATATTGACCCCATGTTGTTCGGCAAACTCTCTTGTTCAGAACCAGTCAGGTCCCCAGGGTGCTGGACTAGAGAGATTCAACCTCTCCAGAGGCATCTTTTGGTTTGAATTCTATTCCACCAGAGCTAGTCAGTGGATGGAATCTGCCTTGGATAGAAAGAGGGTTGTGGAATTGGACAACAGAAGTACGTTTCCATAATCAGAGACTGGGGCCAATTGAACTGGACCAAAGGCAAGAAGGTTCGTTGTCCTAACCTGGAGAAACAAAGATACTGAGACTCTGTCTTTGTGCTGGTTGAGGACATGGGTAATTTAATACCAGAAAGAGAAGAAAAGGGATAAAATCATCTCTCTGGTTTAGGATTTCAGTCAGAAAAATGGAATGTTTTAATTGTCCCTGTATTTATAATTTTGAAAGTGTAATTTCTTTGTTATCTTATGGAAAATGCTTTGGAAAGCCTGGTCGTTTTTTATAATTTCTTTACTGTAAAGGTTTTAACCTCACAAATTTGTTAAAACTTCAAATAAAATTTATGAATGTTTAATTTAATTATCATGCGTATTTTACTCTACTACCCTCCAAAATATTAATTATCATACCTTAGAATGGTAATTTAAGTCTAATTTAGCCTCTTCCAAAACAGATTATACGTCTTGGAGAAAAAAAAATATCAATGAGTTAAACTTTAGCTGCAAGCCTGTCATGCAAGAAGAACAAAGAACAGTTTGGAGGCAACCAGCTCCAGTTTTTAATTGAACCCTCAAAGAAAAAGCTATCAAATTCTCCTACAGGGGCTCAGTTCATAGTTCTGAACATGATGTGTGTATCTGATTATAACTGCAGATTACCTAGCATGTTTGATGACTCAATCATACTTGTGTCTAGGTCAGTCCAATATAGTCTTTGGTCTGCGTAGTCAATGGTTAAATCATTGGCACGTCCCACTTTGTCAACCAAAGTGATGCTGTTTGTCCCATCCATGTATGCCCGAACAATCCTTGGTTTACCTCCCCACTCTGTCCAGTACATATACCTGAAATCAAAAAGAGAAGAAAATAGGTACGAGTTTATGATATGAAGTCAAATCCAGGTTTGATAACCAGGGTGCTAGAGACTTCAGCTGCTACGCTAACTGGTATGCTATCAATCAACACCATAAATGCATAAATATTTAATGTCATTGAGTTCAAGTTAGGCATGTACGCTTGGCTGGATTGGTCCAGAGTGCTTAGCACAGAACTGTGTAGGGCACTGGTGGAAAATCTGCAGCCTGTGGCCTGCATGCAACCCACTGGGGCTCCATCTGTGGCCCAGGGACCCACTGGCTGCTCCCCTTCACAATACGCCTCTTGTGCACTGAGGCACCAGAGCCTCCACTTTCTATGTCTCCTCATTCCCTCCCAGCAATTTTGGAGGAGCTGCATATTACCTGATTTGTGCTCTGTCCCTGCTCCTCCCCAACCCTCCCAGAGAAGGAACACTGTGGAGGGAGGGAGAAGTGTAGGAAGTGTGGTGCTCTGGTCTATGTGAGGTGTGTGTGTATATAGAGGCAGAGAGAGGGGCTTCGGGGCTACAGAGGGAGGCACAGAGGGCCACCGGCTGTTGCAACGCACTCAGGTAAAGGAGGGCCACCCATGCAGCCAAGCCACTTCACCTAGTTGCTCATCCCTGGTGTAGGGTCAAGCCCAATACTCCTTAAATCAGCTGTTATGACTGTTACTGCATGTTTCCTTGGGACTAAGTGCTTAATTCATTCAGATGAGAACAAAAACCAGAGCCCTGACCACTTGTGGGGCTGGAAAGTACTGTGGGGTTCTCAGGGCTTGCAACTTAACCAAATTCCTCTGCAGTTACTAGTGAATAAAAGTAAATGCCACTTTATTTCTTGCCCCTCCTATGAATTTGTTTGACATTTAAATTACACCCCAGATGTAACCAGTTTTCAGTGGCTAATCTACTGTTACTGCAAGCTGGAACTTCTCATGTAACCTCATGAAGCCAATTAGCGTGTTAAATTTTGCTTTTGGAAACAGTAGACAGCAAAAGTTAATTGACAGTTTTAAATTTTGCACTATACTTCTCATCCAAAGGTGCTATGGTGATAGCTATAAAGTGCTTTGAGATTCTCTGATGAAACAAACATACGAAGTAAGCTGTAATATAAAATTATATGTTGTTAATTATCGTTACAATAAATAATGCTCCTTACCCTTTAGTAGGATCAAGAGCCAAAGATCTTGGATTATCCAAATCCTTCCACACAAGAACCTGTCGGTACTGTCCATCCAGGCGTGCTACTTCAATTCGATTGGTTCCAGTATCTGCCCAGTAAAGGTTCTTTCCCATCCAGTCTACTGCCATTCCCTCAGGGTAGTCTAACCCAAACTCAATCACATGCTCAACAGAGCTCCCATTCATGAAAGCCCGGCTTATGGTCTGGAAAAATAGTCATTGGAAAATATCACTGTACCTTTTGGACACACAGTACATTAATGGAATCAAAATTCCATAAAGGTTATTGTTCTAGAACTTCTACAATTTGTGATGCATCTATTAAAATGCTAAACAGAGGAGTTCACTTCCCAGTAATATCAATTTGACACTTCCACCCCTACTAAATTAATTTAAAAGAAAAACGATGGATGATACCACACTCTCCTTTGCCTATACCTGGATAGAAACCAGAAATGTCTTATACCAAATTTCAAACTGTTACAGAAACACATTCCTACTGTATTTTGTTGCGAAAACTTGGTAAGCTTCCTCACTGAAATACAGCAAGTGGGAGCCACAGCTAAGGAGAAGAGACCCAAGTTTACTTGATAATTCTAATACTTTTACTAGACCGAGGGCATGTTAGTAAGTTTAGTAGAGTGCCAATTTTGGAATTAAATTATCCTGATATGTGGCGTGCAGAAAGCATGTCTGAAACAGATAAATTTATGGATTCACTGCACAGGGCAGCCAAAACACTCATTTTGGCCAAAGTGTGTATTTACAATGCAACTAGCTCTGTTTCTTCAGCACGATTCAATGCCAGTATCAGCAGCCACGTGCTACGTTATATATCAAGCAGGTCTTTGTTAAAGGGACTATACTCTGGCTTCATATTCAAGGAATTCAAATAATAATACCTTTAAGCTAATATCTGTCCAATAGATTCTATTATCAGACACATCAAAATCCAGAGCAGATGCCTCTTTGACACCCGTAAGAGGAATAGCTACATCGTTATTGTTAGTTTCAAGGGAAATCCTATGAATCGCTGCTCTGCTGGTGAAAACAAGGAAGGCTTCAGGAATAATGCAAGTCTTCATGTCGCTTAGTAACTCCAGTCCTATGGGACAAGCACATCTGGTCTCCAGAGGTGTGAAGAAACACAGATGGCTGCAGCCTCCATTATTCTCAGCACAAGGATTGGTTCCTGAAAAGGAGACAGTGGTACATTAAACTGTCAGGGATGGAATCACATGCAATGTATTTACAGACTCAGGAGACAACATATTGCTGTGAATGTCAATATGTTCAAACATCAACTCTGATCTTTTCCTTTTACCCCAAGAACTTAGAAGCTAATATCAGTCTTTTTATAATACTGACACCTTCTCCAAATATTTTCTTTTATTTTTCTCTACAGATTTAATACCTGTACTAAGAACAGATAGTTGTATTTGCTTTCCCTGTTTGTTTTCGGCCAGGCAACTAATCTTCAGCTCAGATGAATCTGTAAACTGTTTTTTTTTTTTTTTAAATGCCTGAATTCCATGATATGCACTGTTGAAAACAGAGCTGAACAACTGCAGCTCTTTCTCCCAGTGGCTCTATCCAATCAACTGCTGGGAGTCACAATGAAGCACAATTCCTGTAAGACCATCATGTACCCCCATTTTGTTCAAGCGAACCACTGTGCCTATGAACAAATGCTGAGGGGTCAGCAGGGAGAAGGATGGGGTGGAGATGGGAGCAGGGGACAAAATGAATGTTATTCTCCACCAGTTGCAAACAAAAGGTTAGCCATTAAATAAAAACAAAAACAAAACAAAGTTATTATGGTTAAGTCTCAAGTCAGTTCAGACCAAGTTTAGCTTTCTTTTATAAGGGACAATGAACCCAGACCTGATCCTCAGTTGGTGCACCTCAGCCTAGCTCTACTGAATTTGGCTGAGCTATTCTGATTCACATGCACTGGCTGATGATCTGGCTCTCATCATGTACAAATATTGCCTCTGTGACAGTTACTTTGTGTGTGTTCCTTGAAGAACCTTGTACCCTTCCAGGCCTATTTAAAGTGATTGACACTGATAAATAAGCTAATAAGATTTTTTTTTAGGTCTGTATAACTCAAGTAAATATTCAAGGCAAGCTAGAGTCATACTGTAAAATGACCACAAAATATTTCTGTAAATCTATCATTTTTATGGATACACTCATAGGCTTGGATAGCTTAATTTGCTTGCGACAGGGTTTATCAGCCCCACACTAGCTCACCAGGGGTTAATCTATCTGTGTTAGCGGAAGAGGCCATGCCCCTTCTACTCTGCTGGGTATGCATCAGTTGGAACCAGGGTACAAAAGGCATGAGAGCAGTTCACTCTGGGTTGGTTGGTGGAGAAAGAGAACCTGCAGTAAGAACTCCAGAGGTGGACCAGCCACAGATCACAACAGCATGAGCCGGAGAACCAGGAGACTGACACGAGTCTCTAGAACCTGAGGAACCCAGAGAAGTGACTTGCACGGCAGAACCCAAGGACCCTGAAGCTTCATGGATGGCCCAGCCGCCAGGGAAGGTAGGGAGTAACCCAGTGAGAGTGTGCAAGTGGTATCACCCAGTGAGCTTGGCATGTTACAATGGACCACTCCACCACTGTGAGGATCCTGGGCTGGGGCAGGAGTTGGGGGGGCCTGAGGCCCTTTTACTGTGGCTCTGTCCCACCCTCTGCTTCTAGCAACAGTCACTGAAGCACTGACCATTAGGCTGTGCTACCCTGACCACAGAGGAAGTATTCTACTGATTCTGGCCATTGGATTGTGCTACCTCAACCACATAGGAGTATTTTATTGACCATTGGGCCACGTAACCCCAACTGCAGGGAAGCAGCATGCTCACTCTGGCCACTGAACTGTGTTACCCCAACTGCAGGGTCTTAGTGTAGTAACTCTGGCCATTGGGCCATACTACCTCAAACCAGGGGGACTGTCAGAGACGCACAACAGCTGATGTGGACACTGATTCACATAGTCCTGGGACACAGGACATCCTTGAGATGGGCTTGCGGAGCTGTGATATGGCTCTCTCTCACTCAGGCATGTGATGGGGCATAGCAGTGTTGTTCAGTGTCTGTCTGATGCTGGAACATTATGGTATTTGCTGCATTAAGAAATGTTATAAACTGAGGGCTAAATCATGGTATTCACATGATTCCCAGAAAGTATGGAGATCTGTGCATGAGAAAGCCTGACTGTGCTGTACTTAAAGGTGCTCAGTGCCTTTAACTCCAATTATAACAATCAATTATTTGACCCACTGTAGTACTTTCATGCCAACTCACTCCACCATGAGTTGGAGGCAGTGTACACAAACGGCATGAACAAGTCTCTGCCACTAAGAGCTAATGAAATCAGTAAAAGTTCAGGCTGCTTGGCAATTCACAGGACATGCTCAGCAAAGCACCTGGCAGGTTTCAAAACCACTGCCTCTAAGGCCTGAAACCTATTCCAGTGCTTCTATTCCTACACAGAAGCTCTTGCTGTGATAAACTGGGATCAGGTTAGAGATCCCTGTTGCTGTGAAATGTGGAACTGTTCAATTTATTTTTTTAGTTTCATGCCTGGGTCAAGATTTAAATGCCTCCCACAGTTCAGGTGGCCTTGTTTTGACTGCAAGCCACCGAACAAGTTCCTTAGTTATTCTCTAGCTGAACTCACCACAGAATATTATCCTACCTGTGGAGTGGGGGGTGCGGGAGGTGGCGGGGGGCAGGGAAACACAGTCTGAAAGTCATCAGATGTTTGTGCTGAAAAACACACCACAAATATGTCCACCAAGTGAAACAGGGCAAGCAGGAAAACTCCACAGGACCACTGAAGTCCTGGCTGGGCTTTTCCTCCACCTTTTCTCAGCAATTTGCAGGCAGATTGTCCTCTCTTTTGGGGCTCTGCAGTCATGAGGGCTACACTGTATGCCCTGCATTCCCAATTCTGAGACTGTACAAGATAAACTGCTTGCTTGCAAAACTACCACCTTTGTATTCTGTTGCTGGCCAGCTGCACAGAGCAGCCTCTTGCCTTTCTGGTAGGTATATACAAATTACCAAGGATAAAGGCAGTGAAGGTGTGACAGAGACACTTTTATGCAGTTTCTCACAGCCATGAATCAGAAGCAAGATGGGACCGAGTGGAAGAGATTTTACTGTGACCAGAGAGGACAGTAAGGAACATATAAGGGAATGCCAAACAATCGGGCTGCCCCTCATCCCACTCCTTCAGTCCTATGTATCCAATTTGTCAGTTTTTATTGCAATATTTTTTTGGTCTTCTCTACTTATGTCAGTCTGTATTGAAAATGAGATTGATCTGATAAAGTGGGTCTGTCCCATGAAAGCTCATCACCGAATAAATCATTTTGTTAGTCTTTAAAGTGCTACATTTCTGCTGATTTGTAGGGATGCAAGTGTGAGTACTTGGGCAGACAGGAGCTTAGCGAGGGAAAAGGGGGAGGGGCATGGTGGTAGTACTCGATTTTATTCTCTTCACCACCTCTGTATACCTCCCTCCACCAGTAAGAGAGTATGAGTGAGTTGGCAATTCCGCCACCCTGAGTGATGGAAATTAAATTCCTGCTACATATCACAAAACATTCCGGAAGCTGCTGCAAAGAATTTGGGTTTACCGTCACTAAGAGGTTAGGAAGACACTGCAACAGGAACTACAGCATTTTGTGGAATTCTGTATGAATCAGGAAAATCACATACATGCTGTCATGCTACCCCTAGCTTGTGGCAGGATACCCCCTAAAGGCTGACCATCCCAGGGGAAAAGCATGGAAAAGGATGTTTGATAGGTGTCCATCGCTTCACTGAAATGCTCTAATGGGCTACAAAACTTTGCTTCCTTACTAACACCCTGGATGAACGGTTGCCTAATACTGAAGAATAGCAGAGCAAAAAAATTGCTTCCATTTTACTTATTGCATTAGCCTACAATTTCAGAAGAAATTACCAGGTGTATGTTCATTCATGGTAGCTTTCTCATGGCAACTGTCATGAAAGCAGATTTCTCACTTGTGATATTTACACTATGTTAATGTCACAAACATACAGTGTCCCTGTAAACAGCATTAGAGTATATTAGTGCACAATTATTCCTGTCAAATTGGATGAATGTTATTGTTTAACAAAAGCAAAGCCCTCTGGAAAGTGTCTCAGTTCCATTTCACTGTTGCTAATGCTTACCAAACACTTTGGTGACACTTGCTGCTTTGAGGCCCATTAGGTCTGGCAATTGATCTATTATGATATCCCTGCTTGCTCTAATTTTGTGAACTCTTTCAATGCTTCGCCTCTGCCAGTCTGTCCAGTAGATGTAGTCCCCCAGCAAAGTAAACCCAAATATATGAGGAAGCTTGTCTTCTAGTAGAGTTTTTCTCATGGTTCCATCAACATTTATTACCTGCGTGGCAGAGAAGAGGAGAGGAAAAACCATCACTTCTGATACAGCAGTTGTAGTTGCAACAAATCTGACCACTTTGGCCTGAACGGGCTTTTGCCACTCCGGCAAGCTTATCTAGAGACCACCTCCCACTGGAAACAGAAAAACCTCACCCTTTCTATCAATGGAGTTAGGAAGCTGGGTGACAAAATGAAGTCCTAGCCTCTCTATGCTAAGTAGGAACAATTCTTCTATTGCACAGTATTTAAGGCGAGGAGGCAGCCATGTAGTCTACATCTGCTATGTTACCTATAAGAGGGAGCAGCACCACTTCGTCTGGGCTGACTGCAGGAAGGAAGACACAGCTCACCAGCTCCAAATGAGGGGTAGCCAGGAGCCCACACCAAGAGAGCGGGAGACAGTGCATCCCAGGCAGGCACCCACAGATGTACCAGGAAGATAACAGGCACCCCAGGCACCATGAGACCCTGAAGACACCCAGACTCAGCTACAGGAGTCAAGGCAGGAAGCAGCCCACGTAGGGACCAGTCATCCGCTCTGAAGTAGTCAGTGAGTTGCAGACAGAAGTAGAAAAAGTACTCAAAAAGTTACTTTTGGAAAAGTGCAGCTGCTTTCACTTCCAGATACTTAAGTACAATCAAGATAAGATATGATGTGATGTGTGTGTATATATGTGTACCTTTACTTAAGTAGTTTTCCAGAGGGACACCAGTGACTTGTACACACTCCCCACCCAGTTGTGCTTTTACTCAAGTAACTTTTTGGGTACTTTTCCCACCTCTGGTTGCAGGCAGATTCCACACCAACACCATGGTGAACCCCATCACCACTACTAGGGTCCTGGGCTGAGACCTCATGGAGCAGAGAGTACTCTCCTCAACACTCCACAGCCCTCTGTGGGTGGACAGTCCACCAGCCCCCCTCAACTCTGGCCACAGGGAATCTCACTGACTTTGGACACAGGACCATGCTTCTCTGCAGAGGAGTGGTGTTCTAATGATTCTAGCTATTGTGCCATGCTTTGCTGAAGACAGGAGGAATATGGCTTTGGCAAAATCAGAGTTCTTGCCCATATATACATATACATGCCCACACAAACTGTCCATAGCCACAAACTTAAAGCCATGTCCACCTGCATCACACAGTGGAAAGACAAAGGAAAATTGCAACCATCTGCTGTGTGATCAAACTGCCTACAATACCTTCCCAGGAATCAAAAGCCCTAGCTATCCCTTTGTATGCAGCTGCCAAAGCCTCTACCACCTCCCCAATGATTATTATATACAGTTATGCATACTGTAAAATAATTCTCTCTCAACGTGAAAACATAGTTCATGGGTGGCATAAAATAAGCTCTGTCTCATATTACAATCACCAACACAGGGAACACTGTCCTGGCTATTATGTATTTTCCAGTATAATTTAATAAAAAGCCTCCATCTTTAAATTTAAATTGTGCAAAATATCTAGGCTGTCAGAGAAACCACAGAGATGTTTGCCACAGAACTAGGGCCCAACATGCTGCAGAATACAGAAGACCCTATATATTTGTCCAGCCTACTGTTAATAGATGGTGGTAATGAGTATGTGTGCAACTGATCAAGGAGGATAGCCTTTGTATTTCATTATGCATAGCCTGGGCCATTCAGTTTCTTTTATGGTCAGTATTTCTGAGATCTACCTGGGCAGCTACATGATTCTTATCACTGTAGTATTTGAGCATGACACAATCATTAGATTTTATTCTCAGAACAGCCTGGTATCCCCATTTTACAGGTGTGAAGCTTAGACACAAGACAGATTAAGGGACTTGCCCTAAATTACACTGAAAGATTGCGGCTCAGCTAGAAGTTTAACTCAGGTCTGCTAAGTCTCAGCCCAGTACCCTAGCCATTTGACCAGGGGGTTCTCAAACTTCTTTGCAACATGACCCCCTTCTGACAACAAAAATCACTTCATGACCCTGATGGAGGTAGGGAGAAGATGAAACCTGAGTCATTCCAAATCCTACTACTGGGTAGTGGGGCTCAGGCTTCGGTCCCAGGCCCCACAAGTTTAAACCAGCCATAGTGACCCCACTCAAAAGGTCTGGCATCTGTACCCACAGTTTGAGAACTGCTGCACTTGACTATCCTTCCTTTACCAAAGTGTCCTTTACCTTCTTAAAGTTGTACTACACAAAAGCACCTTTTTTACTATCATCTGGAGATTCAGTACCAGTAACTGTAAAGCACATGGAGGTAACAATCCTTTATTTAATGATGCTTCCATTTTCATGTAAACTCAAAGGAAAATTGCCAAGGTAGATTCAAAATTATCATTATAACAAATTTAGCATCCATAATATGCCAATGTCATTGCTGTTCCATTAAATGCTTGATTATATATTGGAGAGCCACAAAGCATCCATAAATTCTGTAAGTTTAAATGCACACAACCTGAAAACAATTAGATGTCTAGCCTGAATGCTTTGTGCATAGGGCATCGACACATGCAGACAAGCTTGTAACAAGCTGGTTGACAACTGTGAGGCTCACATCCAGTTAGAACCTTGAAATGTAGTGTACTAATTCTCAATGGGCTTCTGAATACGGGGGAAAAAGCCTCTCGGATTTAAAACTTGACATGGTTATCACAGCTCTGCAAAAGGCAGGTAAATATTTACAAAAGTTACGTGTGTTTCTTCCATGATGAAATTATATTGGACTTGAATTCTCCAGTTTGGAGATGTTAAGATATTCTGCTTACCAGTTCCAATTAATAGACTGTAACCAAGAAAATTTTTAAAGGCTAGAAAATGCACAGCCTGAAAGGGAGCTATCAGATACTATCCATATAGAAATATATGAGCAATATACAGAAATCCTTGTTATAATGCATTGACTCTACCTGGAAGATTATAGTTGGATTTAAGACATTTTAAAGCTTTTTTTTTTTTTTTTTTTAAAAACCAACTCTATATGACTATTCAGGCAAAGCAGTAGTCTCCTAAAATCTGTAACACAATGCTAAGTGTGTAGCACAAACAGCAAATTAGTGTTCTGCTTAAGAATAAGTGGCATAAGCTCTACATAAAGGATCCAATTACTGTCCATCTCTTCTTTCTATTTTCTTGAAACAAGAAAGAAATTAAGTGTTTTTTGACATGATACTTTTAAAAGTGGTGCACAGGTATCATTTTACAGCATGGAGATAATTCACTCACAAGACACCCTGGAGCTATGGAAGGGAGGTAAATCAATGGACTCCCTTCAGATGAAAGTCTCCAGCTTGAGACAGCTAAGAATAGTATTGCAATTCCGGAAAGTTTTGAGGAAGTTTTGTATTAACCAATCAAACCATAATTTTTCAGCTACACAAGGTGGCAGAGATTTAAGATTAATGTCTTTATTTAGGTAAGCTAAACAGAGAACTTAAGAAAAAAGTCTGTGGTTAAAAGCCAAATGGTTCTGCAATTATCTCCATTACATCATGTCCAGGCAAACTTTGAATACTCACTTATTTAAATGACTATCAGTCCCACAGGCAATATTCTAGGCCAAATGCCTTGGGTTCAAAAGTTCATTGTGCATACTCGGGTTCTGAAGCCAAACTAGATGACATATTAAGTAAATTAGATACAAATTCTCCTCACAATCAGGACTATACTGGAGGCGGAGGACTTTCAAACTAGCACACTCCAAAACTCTTTACAAAGATGAAGGGTAAAATGACTTGTAAGTACCGGACTCAGCTAGAATGCACATGGTTAGGTCTGGACCCAGCAGGGAGGGAGAACATATGTATTTTACATTAATATACATATCAACCTAAGCATAAATTATAAAACCACTACTAAAATAAGAGGAAAAAAAACTGGTAGGCAATCAAGTTCCTTCCTGCTATGATATGTAATACATGATGCACAATGAAGTGGAAGTTTGATTTGTGATACTGGTTAGACTATAACAAGATGGAGAAAGTTCTTCCTTCTTGACATCACAGAGTCTGCAAAATCTTCAGCACAAGAAACACCTCAGGCAGTCAGCCTAGCGATGCCAAGCAGCTGTCATTTGGAAGCAGAAGATTATTCTTGCTTTGAGGAGTTCTCTCTCTACTTGGCAGGCGATAGCACTGGTTTCAAACCAGTGCAGCCCTGTCATTGACAGCTGATCCATGTCTATAGGTAGGGAGAAAGGGGGTGAACAAAAAGTTTGGTCGCCTCATTTATTTTTGGCCACTTGTACTCATTGAGTTCCAAATTGTGCTGGCAGAACATACACGTAGTTGGATTCTAGCCCTTCATAGCTGGTCAAGTCCAATAGGGACATATTAGGTCCTTTGTTCTTTAGATCCATGGTCAAGGAATTACATATTGATTCTGACAGTTTCTCCAAATATTTCCAAACTTCATTTCTTGCATGAGATTATTGAGAAGACTGTAAACAGGGCTGAACTGCTGGGGCCAGCTGGCTGAGGCTAAATCCAGGCAAGACTGAGGTATGTTAGTAGCTTGATGGGAAGCAATGGGAAGAGTTGAAGAAGACTGTAGTGGCACTCGGGGATGAGGAAGCACGTCTGACATTTACAAAACAGGTTTGCAATATAGGATTTTTTTTTTCTGGGGTGCTTCCAGATGCTCAGGTGACAGCTGTGGTAAATTCTGTCCATGCTTGACAATGAACGTACAATTTTTCCAACATGATGTATTTCTTGCTACAGTCATCCAGGCTTTTATCACGTCAAGACCAGACTTAATACACGTGCTTTATGCAGAACAACATTCTAAATCTATGTGGAATATAAGGAGCTGATTTCAAATGGCGTCAGCAGGACATGTGAAGGGAGGTTACCTAAGGAAACCAGATTCCAAAACATTTCAGCTCTTTATAATATAAAATCAACACTTGAACTTCCACAAAATCTACCTATAATATGTGTGTGGCCCCCATGCCTTTTGTATCTGAGCAAATCCTTGATCGGTTGTAACTTACTATCTTTGTAAGTTTATCCTCACAATACCCCACTAAGAGATAGCTGCAGAGAACAGGATTGAGAGTTCAGATCATTCCAGTGAGTATAACTACACTTCCACGCAAAGGAGTTGGAACAATCTGTAAAGTGGGAGTGCTGAGAGCCATTGAACCAAACTGTAAACCCTAGATATAATGGAAGTCACTTCAGGCCAGGGGGTGCTGCAGCACCACCTACACCTCTAGTTTCAGCATCTGTGTTTCTATACTTTTGATATTCCTTTGAAACTTTGTGAATCTTCAACTAGTATTTGTGTCATGTGAGAATTCTGATATGTCCTCTTAAGGGATTCCCCTTTTAAGTAACTTGTAAGTATTTATGGACATAATTCCAGTGTAATTTTTGGGTACACATGGGCCTAGAATCATGATCACTGATAGGACTGATCAGTGCCATCTTGCTGACATGGTAATGAAACAGGAAAATGTGGTATGAATAAATGAAATCCAAATCAACCTACGGACACAGTAATTAATTGAACTGTCAGTACAATTTGTAGCATTAATATGCTATTTCACCAGAAAGCAGAACAAACTGTTTCTCATTAAATGGGATCACAGGTGTACATATCTCATGACAGTCATATCATGATCCATAACTGGAAGATCTAAGTATGCACAATGCCCCAAAAGATCACCTAGAAACTAAAAGGAATCAGATCACAGAACTTAATCTCTTTCCTCCCCACCACAAAATGCTGTAATGTTGGTTCGATGGGTAGCAACTTTCAGTCCTTACAAACTTCAGCCAAATTTAACCAATGATAAATAAAAAAAAAAAAATCTAGGATTCCCAAGCATATATTTTAATATGAAAATTCAAGGATCCGTTCTCTTCCTGATGAATAAGAAGAGAAGCAACACCTGTTCCTCAGGAGAAGCACCCCCGGAACACTGTGCTAAACACATGGAAAAGTAATTTACACATTGGTAATTTTACAGTGGACTGTCACTGTAACTAGTTTCTGTTTTGGCTCTCCTGGTAGCAAAGTCAATAATCAAATACAAGACACGGGCTGCAAATCACAGGTCTATATCTGCAAATACAAGACAATAACAAAAAAGGCTGACTCAATGCATAAGATCAGATGTCACATTTATATTCCAGTGAGTTTCTGCTGTTCAGCCTTTACATGGCAGGACTGGTTGTGATCCGAAAAGGTCAGAACAATTTCACCACAGTCAAAGAATAAACCCATGATCCCCAGGATCTGCTGTACTTTTTGTCCTAATGTCAGACCACATTACTTCCCCCACCATACATACATATTAAAAAACCGATTATTTTGGAGACTTGAATGGCAACGCTTTTAATAATGAAGCGTCATAAACCACAGATGAAATCCATCCCGGATAGCATAAAACTATCAGACATCAAAATGTTTTAATGAACCAAGTAATACAGAATGTTAAATAAGCTGTGATTTTGTTTTGATGCTGCTGCTTCAAAGTATGCTAAACGATTTAGAAAATATTCCCAAATATAGTGTTCAAAGCTCTAGGCCTTTTGAATAAGATTAAAGTAAAACAATGCGGTTAAATTCTACACATCTGTGGGATTCATGAAGTCCTATTAAATTTCAGGTGCATCTACAAAGAACCAAATGGTTTGCATATGCAGGATATTCATATATTAATATTTATAAAAGAATTTTTATTCTTAATTTATTAAGATGAAATTAATTCATTGATTTGCCACAGGCAAACCTCATGCCATTGTACTATATTTCAGGTGCATCTGTGACGAACCAAATATACTGCATCTACAGTATGTCTTTTGACATAACAACTAAGAAAAGCACAAAGCACTTGCCCCAATATTTAATTCATTAAGCAGAAACCAATTCATTGATTTGCCACAGAGAAAATTTAGACAACTAGAAACAAATACCTAGCCAGGCAAAATCACTAAGAACATGGAAAACAGGGCAATGGGCTGGCCTAGGCAGCCTAGTGCCTGCCACACAGGAAATTCTAGTTCAGGTTCTCAGTTCTCTGGGTTGAACAAATTTAGGACTTGTTCCTGGAGGGTAAGAGCTGCTGTTTGTAGGAGACAGTAATCTAGTGAAAAATTATCCACAGAGAGCTCCAGGGAGACAGGCTAATGGACATTCTAATGGAACTATGCCCAGACAAAACATGGGGAGGAGAGGGAAATTCCAGAGGGTCAACACCCTGCCCAGAAAAAAAGGAGAGAGGCAGCTGCGAGCAGGCTGTCCTACATTCTATTTCAGCCCATTTCAGACCTTTCCAACAGCTGAAATAGGGCCACCTTTCATCACAGCTTCAGGACAAAAGCAGAGTCCTTTTTCCTTTCTGGGAGGGCTTAGTGCCAGGAATTTATCAGCAGAGGATGGCACAGAAAATACACAAATTTAAAAACAAAACAAAAAACCAAAAATAAAAAGGAATATGGAGATACACATCTCTTAGAACTGGAAGGGACCTCAAGAGGTCATCAGTCCCTTACCCTTTTGACAGGACCAAGCACATCCCTGACAGATTTTTTTTTTAAATCTATTTGACTCAGGCTCCTCAAAGACTGAGCTCACAACCCTAGGCTTAGTAGGCCAATGCTCACACCACTAAGCTCTCTCCCCCACCGGTTACTTTCGCTATCAACATCAACAACTTGTGCACACCTTGGCTACGTCTACACGTGCACCCAACTTCGAAATAGCTTATTTCGATGTTGCGACATCGAAATAGGCTATTTCGATGAATAACGTCTACACGTCCTCCAGGGCCGGCAACGTCGATGTTCAACTTCGACGTTGCTCAGCCCAACATCGAAATAGGCACAGCGAGGGAACGTCTACACGGCAAAGTAGCACACATCGAAATAAGGGAGCCAGGCACAGCTGCAGACAGGGTCACGGGGCGGACTCAACAGCAAGTCGCTCCCTTAAAGGGCCCCTCCCACACACACTTTCATTAAACAGTGCAAGATACACAGAGCCAACAACTAGTTGCAGACCCTGTATATGCAGCACGGACCCCCAGCTGCAGCAGCAGCAGCCAGAAGCCCTGGGCTAAGGGCTGCTGCCCACGGTGACCACAGAGCCCCGCAAGGGCTGGAGAGAGAGTATCTCTCAACCCCCCAGCTGATGGCCGCCATGGAGGACCCCGCTATTTCGATGTTGCGGGACGCGGATCGTCTACACGTCCCTACTTCGATGTTGAACGTCGAAGTAGGGCGCTATTCCCATCCGCTCATGGGGTTAGCGACTTCGACGTCTCGCCGCCTAACGTCGATTTCAACTTCGAAATAGCGCCCAACACGTGTAGACGTGACGGGCGCTATTTCGAAGTTACTGCCGCTACTTCGAAGTAGCGTGCACGTGTAGACGCAGCCCTTGACAACAGCAAGTCCTTTGGTTAAAAATAAACCAACTGTTTTCTTTCACCTAATTTATGCATTGGAGCTGCCTACCAGTCAGCATACACAACTGTGATCACTGGTGTTTGTTATTCTAATTTTTACAGATAATTCTCACTCTTCAAACTTTTCCTAACAAACAAACTTAGATATCAGCACTTCTTTTCTTTGGAAGAGTCATCCCTAAGTAAGCCTGTAGGAGTGCAACAAAAACCTTGATGAAGGGCCATCACTGAATTACTTTCTATAATTTATTGCACCCTTCCCACGGATCACACCTATTGTAGGAACATCCATTGTAGAGGCCATAGGTCATTTTTGAAATTTCATCCCAAATTACTACTAGAGCTTCTTGGGCTCCCTGCTGGGGAGTGTGAAGAAAGTGCTTATGACAGCTGACTACATATTAGCTGTTCGTGTTCATACTATTGACACAGTGACTCCCAAATGTTCTCTTCCATGGCTTTGGCCTCACAGATCACCAAAGTTGTACTTTCAGAACTCATTGATACATCAGATAAAGAAAGAAGAGGAATAGAGCCCTGTGGGAAAGGAATCCAGTCCTGAATTTGACTCTAGCAGGAGTGCTTCTGAAATATGCTGTAGCTCACAATATAAAATTGCTTAGATGCCAATGGCACTCTCTGACCCCATGGTAACAGAACGGGCATATAAAGGGGGTGAAACTCCATCCCCACTGTAGTCAGTAGCAGTTTTGCCACTGACTTCAACTAGGTCCAGTTTTCAAAGGGGGATATGTCTGCTTCAGTTTTGGTTAACTCATTCAATGCAGCTTCTGAGGTGTTGGGGGACAGATAATTTCCAGCTTGTATGCCTTCTGGCTGGTCAAAGCTACAGGGGAGATGATGGGGAACACTGCTGGAATCTGTTCTATAGAAGGCAAGATGCCAACATACTTCAGAGAACCAATTGTTCAACCCTTATTCATTTGACACAGGTGCCTACTTGGCCCCATTACAAAGATTATAGAAGAGGTCATGTTCAAACAATTCTAGCAATGCGCAGGTCTCTGTGACCCCAGTCAACTGAATTTGTATCTAGACACACAACAGAGACTGTATTGGTGATGTTGGCTGACAATCTAGGAATTGAAGAAGATCAGGCATTTATGCTATTCTTTTAGATCTGCAATAGTGTCTTCAGTACCACTGACCACAGATGGACCCTAGCAGAGGTTGCCAAAGTAACTGAATGATTCCAAAACAGAAACGCTGGCCACACATCCCACAACAGAGCTCTGAGATATCCTGTCACCCTCCTCTACAACTTACAAAATGGGCAGACTTTGAGGAGGTGAGAGATGGTGTATGTATATATGTTTCTTCTGACCTTGCTTGTACAGAATGAATTATACATACAGGTCCAGGAGGTGAGATTTCCAGAACTAGGCTACATCGAGATTGCAGGGATTTGGTAGCAGAAGTTTGTGTCGGAAGATACCTTGCGACATAACTTCTGTGGACAGAACCTTTCCAGCCTGCAAGGCAAATGAAAGATCGATCTGCTCTATCGACCGAGTGTGGCCGGACTGCCTGGCCACTCTCATCGATAAATCGGGCATCTGGAACCCCATCAGATGGTGTCGCAGGTCACCAGTTACTTCTGGGAGCCCCAGCGAGACGCAACCTTAAAAGGGACTGCCCCCAGACACCAGTGCCCTGCCTCTTCGGTGGGTGTGCCTTCCTCCTCGAGGGACAGCACAGCTAGCATAGGGCTTCATGTCTTGGTGGAAAACAAGGCTGGTCCCTCAGAGCCATGATACGAGAAGTGGGGTTGGGGTAGGAGGGAAGCCCCATCCCCAAGGGACCATGGTGTCCCACCCTCACACAACCCTGCTGTTGGGGGAGGCAGCCAAAGAGCTCCTAGAGATGGAAGCTCAGACACCCTCCCCCAACCAAGGGAACATAGAACGGCCAAGTACATAAACTGCAAGGGCTTCTTCTTCTTCGTGCTGCAGGCCCTAGTTGCCCACCATGCATAGTTCATGGACATTTATGTGGGGTGGGCAGGCCAGGAACATGACGTCCACATGTTCCACAAATCTGGCCTGTGCTGGAGGCAGGCACCTTTGTTCCCTTCCATGGTCAGGGATGTTCAGATCCCTCTCTGCATCGTGGAGGATGTGGCCTACCCCCTCTGCCATGGCTGATGAAATCCACAAGAAAGCAGCTGGACCCCATCTGGGAACTGTTCAACACGCACCTCAACCAGGGCAGGATGTAGGCCTAGTGAGCGTTTTGCTGCTTCAAGGCATGTTCCAGGTGCCTGCTCACCTGCCTGAATGTGAAGGAGCACAACATCTATCAAGTTGTGGTGGTGTGTTGTGCCCTGCACAACACTGTGGAGAGAAAGGGGGAGGGCTTCCTCTCAGGGTAGAGGGCAGCTGCTGACTGCGAGCGGTGTGCTTATGAGCAGTTGGGTACAGCTGCCATCCGCTAGGCCCATCAGGATGGGCTGCAGATCTGCAAGGCCCTGAGGGAGAGTTTCTCCCATGGCCCCCCCCGAGTAAACATGCCCAGGGCACCCCTAGAGGAGGGCTCGGGCCCACAGCTCTACTCTGTCCCCACCACTACCTCTCCCTTCACCCCTTCATCTCTCCATGACCCCTGCGCAATAATCATGGACACAAGTGTGGTGAAAAATAAGCAGGCTTTATTCAAAACAAATCAAAGCATATGCAAATACAGTGCCATTCAAAATTATTTACAGGGAATGACATGCATGCCTATTTACAGTGGAGAGGGCCTTGGGACAGGGAGTCGGGGGGCCTCAGAACACTGGAGGGGCATGAACCCAAGGGGGCGTGAAACTCGGTGGTATTGCCCTCAGGATCCCAGTGGGGGTTTAGGGCCCCTTCAGGGCTGGATTGGGGCCAGGACCAGGGGGTTGCAATGGGTGGGGAGGAGCCGTGTCATTCAGGATGGATGGTGGGGCAACCATGGCCATCACCCATTGGAGTAGGTGGGAGTCCAGGATGCCCTGCAAGAGGGCCAGTGAGGACAGGGGCTGCAGGGGAGGAGGCCATGGTGGCTGGGCCATCACGTCCCACCAGATGCTGGCGACAGCATCAAAGCGGAACAGGAGCTGGTCCCAGGCCTGTGACCGCAACTCCATATTGGCCCTGAGCCAGCGCTCCATCATCCCCTACAGGGTGGCACTGTGGTCTCACTGCAGCTCCTCATACACCTGCAAATGGCTCCTCTCTGCGGACTTGGAGTGGTGGAAATGTGGGGTTGGCTTGACCTGGGGGCATGCTGGGGGTGGCTCAACCCTTGGTTGGTGTGGGTCCAGCTGTGAGGAAGACAAGGAGCAGACAGTGAGTCATTCATCCAACACAGCCCCTAAGGCCGTATGCCCCACCATGAGCAGGTACCAACACTCCCTGAGCCAAGGGACAGGGATGTCCCAGAAGCAAAGCCATGTGTGGCCTGCACAGCAGGCTCTGCCACCTGTGGGCATGCCTGTGTGCTTGGTGCTGCACGCAGTGTGTATGGGGTCAGGCTGGCGCCCTTGTGGTTAGCCTGCTTCCAGCCATGGCAGTTGCTGGGAAGGCCCCTGGGGCCTGGGGCTCATCCGGCCACCCACGAGGCTGGCAGCAGGATACCGCCCGTGCCCTGGGTCTGTCTTCTGGGTCTGGGTGGTACACACTCCCACTGCATCTGGTTTCATGTGCTGGGACAACAACTTGAGGTCCTGCTTGGGCTGGTCAAGTGACACTCGCAGCACACCCCATCTACATCTGCTTCCCAAGCCCTGGGATACGAGACATGCGGGGTACTCACCCGAAGGACACTCACCCAGCTCTGAGAATGCCCAGAAGGTGACCTGACTGCCGGGAACCAGGTACAATACCAGCATGAGGCTGCTGGCCTTTGACTCAAGCTCCATCTCTGGCCCTTGTGTGGCTTGTGGCTGGGACGGTTCCTCTTCCTCCTGCAGGGGCTCGAGTACTGTGTCAATACAGCAGCACAGAGGGATGTCACCCATTTCAATCTCCCACAGAAGCCACGGTGCTACTGATAATAGGGACACGTGGCTGCTCATGCCTTGTAGTGTCGGGCAGTGTCCTGGCCCCGGACGTAGCCCTGGTGCAACTCCTTTAGTTTGGCTTGGACCTGCTCCATAAAAACTAGTTTAAGTTCTAAGACTTGTGTATGATGAGACACTGCTAATTTGTATGTAATCTAACTTTAATATCAAGCAAAACACCACTGTACTTTTTGATGATTGACTAACCCTTACTACAGCATCAGCTGCTTGTAGAGGCCAAAAGCACGAACTGTGAGAGTCACAAGTAAAACTGCATAGTAAATTAACAGTGAAGGCACAGAGGGGAACAGAGTGGAGCTTTCAATAAGTGAAATATATGGGACTCCCTGTTTGCATTTTTTAAATCATGTGAAAGAGAGTTTGGGCTATCAGTTTTCTCCAAATTTCAGTATCAGATTCCATTATTATACTGGATATGCAGTAAAGCAAGAGACCAAAATAAAGCAGCTTGAAAAAGTCTCTCTCTGGAGCCTTCTGAGTGTAATGGAAAAGGTCTCATTAAAGCAAGGATAACCTGAGCTGCACAGATTAAATGCTGTCATTTCAATACAAGAACTGTCCCTCTCTGAGACACTGCTCTACAGGCACAGATAAACCAACAGAGTAGCAAGATTTCAAAATGTGCTTTTAAATTAAACTATCACTTTATCATTTAGAGGGATAAGATGGCCATCTGAAAGAAAAGGAAGAGGGAATGTGATGGAGAAAATTTTCTTAACAGCATTATTTTTTATTCAAATATAAGTTTAAAAGAACTGAACAAACAGACGCTCCAGCTGACTTTGGAATCTACCGTCAGTGAAGTCCTATTCCATTAAATATAATTATAAACTAGACACTTCAAAGTTGTGTGTTCATAACTCAATGACTCCACAACAATTTATTTCTCAATCTGTTTTTTCTCACATTAGTTGAAATCTTAAATTACAAATGGAAACAGGCCACTTTGCTAGTTTCTAGAATTTTTTTTTTTTTTTTTTTTTTTAAAAGAATTCCAAATGCACTGGGGCTGGATGTTACATTTCGAAAAAATCTAGTCATTTTCAGTATAAAGTGCTTTCCTTGTTTTCCTGGTTGCTTTTGTAATTGGTGTAAAGTTAAGTAGAATGCATTTTGATTAATTATTTTCCCTCAGAATATAAATTGTCTTAAGATAGACAGACAAATAGCTTTTACGCACATCTTAGCATCATCTGAAATACGTATTTGTATGCAATGTAACACCTTCTCCATCATTTTCAGAATACCTTGTCATTAAAAATATCATGCCTGAAATTTTCCTTGGAGTTTACAAACTCTTGGCAGTTCTCAAGAGAATACTGGGTTTCCAATTCAGCTTTTAAAAACAAAGCCAACCATAAAACAAACAACAAGCTGTAACAGAGGTTGACCAGTGGGTCATTTTTCTTTTGTTGGAAAGTTTGCACTGACATGATTATGATCTTGAATCTATCTTAAGTTCTATAAATCTAATCTAAGAACAGCTAATGTTCTCCATATGAAGCACTGTTACATCAGCCCGACATTTCCAGAACTTTGTTTTGCTTACAAAAAACAAAAGATTAAGGATGCAGCCAGTCAATTCTAAAACATTTTTCTGTCCAGTATAACTGCAACATTTTAGAAGGCTTCATTCTTTAAGGGAAAAAGAAGTTTAACACAAACTGACTTCTTTAAAAAAAAACAAAACAAAAAAAAACCATATTACAACTCAGGTCTAGACAATAAAAGACACATATGGATGATAAACTCAATCCTCACTTTTGTTTTAAATGAAATGACGTATAAATAATAAGTGGAAAAAAAGTGCTTCTATTTAAATATAATTCATATTTGTTACTAAATGCCAGAGGACTTCAATTACTCCAAAACCACAAATGGAACATTAAGTTATTTGTTTGAATAACCTTTTACCATGTTTTTTATTAAAAAAACCATGCAAAAAGCCATAACTTTATTAGAAAATAAAAATCCAGAACTGAATACAGGCACTGGATTTATGGCTTACTACAACAATCTATAATTCACTAACAAGCCCCCCACCCAGTTTTTCCTCCCTATGACAGAAGAGGTGTTAAACAACCACTTCAGTTTGAATGGTCCCTTGAAATATATGTTACTTTCTTACACTAAACAATCCGTTACAACTCGTATTTGCCTGGGACACACTGATTATATGAAGAGGAGCTCAGGTTAAGGGTACAAACTGCAATAAAAGATATTACACTCGAAGCCCCAATAATGTTTGAACTCACAATCCCTAGTTCACAAGGCCACTGCTCTAGCCCCTGAGCTACTCCATCTCCCCTACTGAGCTATTCTACCCCACCCATCTAGGCTCTCTAATATCCAGGAGTTGTGCAATGAATACCGTTTCATTTCTGAACAGAATGTGCACGTGTTTAAAGCCCATAACCCAGTGGTTAGGAAGTTCACATCTATTTGATGGATATCCCTGGATACTGCATTCTCAAGTTGCATCTCAGAATTAATTGGCTTCTATAAAATTAATAGTTGAGAGCATCCTACTCTGGAATGACCATGTATTTGATGAGTTGTGTGTGTAATATTTGGCCTAACATTGTACAGATAACATTTGCCTATGATCCAGACAGGGAGTTATCGGGAGCCCTTCCATTTCTGAGAGATGCGTCTACGTGTATCTCTACGTAACTGCTACAACCTCACACTTTTAATCATATCAGGCACTTTTTAAGTGAAAACTAAAAAACACTC